>NW_022437003.1:8774258-8962814 GCF_009761245.1 Sapajus apella | reverse complement strand
TGTGTGATGTTCCCCTCCCTGTGTCCTTGTGTTCTCATTGTTCAACTACCACTTATGAGTGAGAACATGTGGTGTTTGGTTTTCTGTTCTTGGGTCAGTTTGCTGAGAATGATGGTTTCCAGCTTCATCCATGTCCCTGCAAAGGACATGAACTCATCCTTTTTTATGATTGCATAGTATTCCATGGAGTATATGTGCCACATTTTCTTTATCCAGTCTATCATTGATGGGCACAGTTTTAAATGAAGGATAAGAAACATAAGATCTCACACAATGAGTGCAGATATATAAATGCATACTTTCTCCGGCTTACCATTATGAGTAAAGATGAATAAAGAAAGAACAGCTTGGAAGCCACACCGAAGGCAAGTGACATGGACGCAGAGGGCTGGGTAGGTTCTGAAGGGCTGGTGGAGCTGTTCCTTAAACCTCTTTGCCAAGTTCAGAACTCAGCCAGCACCCTCACTAGAACCCTACCCCCAAATAATAAAGGAAGGTCACAGAGACCTCTGCATTCAAGTATCAGCTGGGGACATCTTATCTTCCTAGGCTTCCCTCAGGTTCTTTGTGCAGACAGAACATTTATTATATAAAAACTTTGAAGCAAGAATATGTCTCTTTCTTGCCCTCTCCTCCTGTTTTAAGTGCTAAGGATCAAGATAATTTTTCTTTTTTTTTTTTTCTTCCATAATATACTGTTTCCCGGCCTCAGAATGGGAAGCACTGATTTGATCAGTGGTTTGAAGAGTGACCTGGTTTCACTGCAGTGGCTGTAATTACTTCTACATGCCCTGTGTTCAGTGCAATTTGGTGACTTCATAGCTTTTTCAGGGAGGATGGCAGCTGTCAGTCCCATGGCCATCTCAAAGGGTCATTGTAGAGCAAACTCTCATAGCGCTTTGAGATGGCCATAGGTTGTTGCTTCTGTGATATTGTGCTCTGCTGTGCCAGCCCTAAGACCTGCAGGCCCCAGGCTCCTGTTAGGAAGATTTGAATGTTAAACTCAAGAGGCTTATCTGTTCTGATAAACAGCTTGCCCCTGCCCTGCCCACCGTGATCTTCCTCGTCACACATAGGACTGAACGACCCATGGAAATCACAGCAGTCAATAATGACAGTACCATCTTGTGTTCATATAATGTTTGCACATAACAGTCATACCACCTTACTTCATATATAGTCTCATTTGAGAACAATAGCAACCCAAGTTTGATAGAACCAGTGTTATTCCCGTTTTATGGATAAAGACTGGAAAGGGCGTCTCAGCTAGAACCAAAAAGATTCAGAATCGTATCTAAGCCCACTCACTAAGTTACAGAGTAAGATCTACAACTCTGAACTCTCGACTCCAAAGCCAAAGAGGCAGGAGCCTAAGAGAATTTTGCGTGATTTGTCTTGCCAATAAGATAGGAGCATTCCCTAACCTTCCTTGCAGGACGTGCGACAGGGGTGTGGCTCATCTGTTTTATTGCTGCCCCTGCACAGACCCCTTATGGGAGGAGGAACATGCAGATGGGCAGGTGCAGGAACTGGGGTGCTTGGCCCCAGCCCCATGGCAGCATCCAGGGATGGGAGCCTGTGACTCCCAAAGCCCAAATGGGCATGTGTTACAGTACGTTCCTTTAACCTTGCTGTCCACGGACAGTTTAACTAGCTCAGTGGACCCTCTGCCTTTTTGCAAGGGCACAGGGCCAGTGTGACAGCTTTCTGTATCCCGAGCTCTTGTTCAGTGTTCCAGAAGAATCGGGTCACACATGGACTTGAAGGATGAATGCAGGGTTTTTTGTTTTTTTGAGACAGAGTCTTGCTCTGTTGCCCAGGCTGGAGTACAGTGGCACTCAGCTCACTGCAACCTCTGACTCCCTAGTTCAAGCGATTCTGCCTCAGCCTCCTGAGTAGCTGGGACTACAGGCACCTGCCACCATGTCCAGCTAATGTTTATATTTTTAGTAGAGATGGGGTTTCGCCATGTTGGCCAGGGTGGTCTCAATCTCCTGACCTCGTGATCCGCCCACCTTGGCCTCCCAAAGTGCTGGGATTACAGGTGTGAGCCACCATGCCTGGCCTGAATGCAGCAGTTTTATTGAGTGGTGGAGTTGGCTCTCGGTGGGATGGATGGGGAGCTGGAAGGGGGATGGAGTGGGAAGATGATCTTCCCCTGGAGTTTGGCCATCCAGCAGCTGATCTTCTCTCCAATCATTCCCAGCTAAACTCCTCTTGGCCTTCAGACACATCTTTTCTTCTCTGTGCTGCACTATTCTGCTCTTCTGTTCATTTACTCATCTCCTTCTCTGTTTCTGGAGCCTTTGGTCTGGAGTTTATATAGATACAGGATAGGGTGTGTGGTGGGCCAAAAGGCAGCTTTTGGGCACAAAAACAGGCATGGCTGTCCTCAGTTAGGGCCAAGGGTATCCAGGGTGGGGCCTTTGCCAGAGAATTGCCCTCTTCTACCCAGTATTTCCCTGTCTCCTATTTATATCACTAAGATTAGAAGAGAGTGACAATATGCATCAGAAGGCATTTCCATGTCATTAAAAGACTACTTAGCCACTAGGCCTTAAGACTGCTAGGTTTGAGGTTGCAACTATTTTCCCCACTTTATGCTGCAAGAAACTGAATATACGGTCTTCAGTGGCTATGCCGAGTTTTAGGAGTCCTGAATTGTGCTGAGGAACAAGCTCCCAAGATCTGAGCTGGACCTTTTCAAGCCGCAGCAGACCCATTGGTTTCTGGCTAGCATCTCTCCTTTTTCTCCTGATACAGACTCCTAGGTGTTTCCTGGTAACTAGGAAAATGTTGAATGGTTTATGAAGTATTTGGTAGTCAATCGTGTCTCATATAATAGGGCTGCCGGGCTGGGCACAGTGGCTTACACCTGGAATCTCAGCACTTTGGGAGGCCAAGGTGGGTGGATCATGAGGTCAAGATCATCCTTGCCAACATGTTGTAACCCCATCTCTACTAAAAATGCAAAACTCAGCTGGACATGGTGGTGTGCACCTATAGTCCCAGCTACTCCGGAGGCTGAGGCAGGAGAATTACTTGAACCCAGGAGGTGGAGGTTGCAATGAGCCAAGATCATGCTGGTGACAGAGGGAGACTCTGTCTCTAAATAAATAAATAAATAAATAAATGAGGTTGCCAGGTTTCAAAAATAAAAATATGAGATGCTCAGTTAAATTCAAATTTCAGATAAAGTACAAATAATTTTATAGTAGAATATGTCCTCAATATTATATTTTATCTTGCAACCTTACTCAAAAATAAATTAGAATACTAAACAGTTTGAGTTGTTTGGTTATATTCAAGAGCTGCTGTGAAAGCCATTGAATATGCTTGTGATTCTGTCCCCAGGGAATACCTCTTATTTTTAAATATATATATTTCTTGTCATCTTTAATAAGCTATTCTTAAGTTTCAGATAATTAAATTGAAATTGAAACTCTGATCTCCTTGTGAATTCGGGTTCCAACCTGTTAAAGGTGGTCTGTTCTACATCTGAATTAATTGAATATTGGACGGGAGGAGGCTGGTAAATTCATCAAGAGAAATGTAATTTCTTTGTTTACTTGAAACACCTGAGTCCTTAAGCATGGCGCTCTAAATTCACCGAAAGCAAGATAAAAACTTACAGCAGAGAAGGGGAAAAATGAAACTGTGTGTTGAAGAGATTAAGATGGACAGAGCTGAATGCTGTTTACATAATTAAATGAGGTGTATGTGAACATCTCCATGGTAACAAGTCATATGGAGGCATTCAGAGTATGGGGAGATCAAAGGTTTGGTTTAATAGAAGGTTTGCATATGGAGATTTTAAAAAATTGAACAAAATTGTAATGTCTATGACAGAAGGTATGAAGGCTAGTGTACACCCAGAGAAGTATACCACTTAACATTTGCTTATCAATTGAAACCCGCATTTTTCTAGAAATGCAAGGTTAAGAAAAGTACAGAAGGATCCTGGCAAGCTAAAAGAAGTACCCATAAGATTAGAGTTTGGCTTTAAAGCCTGGTGTTTTATGTCAAGTGTGCCTGTCAACTCGGGCTCAATTGTACTCATCCCCCCTTTACTGGGATTCGTGTGGGCAGCCATGTTTTCTTGCTTTGTGCCAAGCTCTAACCTTATACAGCATTGGAACTTTACATTCGGGCCCACCTTCACTCCAAGTTAGGAAAATGTAGTGGATATTTATTAACCACAGCAGAGCTCTACTTCTGAAAAGGGTTATCAATGAATTACTATAGCCACAGAGATAAAATGATATGATTGGGCCATCTCCACAGCTGCAGGGAATCATTCATTCATCGAAGTCAGTAAATACTCATTCAGGGTTGTCTGGGTGCTGGGCCAGGCACTATTTCTAGGCACTAGGATGTATCTGTTGCCTAGAAATAAAACAAACATCAAAATCCTGGCCGGCATGGTGGCTCACGTCTGTAATCCCATCACTTTGGGAGGCCAAGGTGGGTGGTTAGCTTGAGCCCAGGAGTTTGAGACCAGTCTGGGCAAACCTCATCTCTACAAAAAAATACAAAAAATTAGCCAGGCCTTGATGGCTTGTGCCTATAGTCTCATCTACTTGGGAGGCTGAGGTGGGAGGACTGCTTGAGCCTGGGAGGCTGAGGCTACAGTGAGCTGTGATTGCATCACTGCACTCCAGCCGGAGTGGCAGAGTGAGACCCTGTCTCAACAAAAAGAAAAAAAATATCAAAATCCCTGCTCTAACGGGAGGATTACATTCTAGTGAGGAGAGACTGGCCATCAAGACTGTTCATTTCTTCATTCCACTGCAAACATTTATTAAGCCGCTGTGTACCAGGCACTGTTGTAGACACTAGAGGGTGTGTGTGTGTGTGTGTGTGTGTGTGTGTGTGTGTTGTGTTTTCGAGACTGAGTCTTGCTTTGTTGCTCAGGCTGTAGTACAGTGGCACGATCTCCACTCACTGTAACCTCTGCCTCCTGGGTTCAAGTGATTCTCATGCCTCAGCCTCCTGAATAGCTGGGATTACAGGCATGTGCCACCATACCCGCTCATTTTTACATTTTTAGTAGAGATGGTGTTTCACCATGTTGACCAGGCTGGTCTTGAACTCCTGCCCTCAAGTGATCTGCCTGCCCCAGTCTCCTAAAGTGCTGGGATTACAGGCATGAGCCACCATGTCCAGCTGACACTACGGTACATTAATAAGAAAAACAGACCACAATCCTTCCTCCTGGAGTTTATATGCTAGTGCGAGGAGCTACACGGTACTCCTAGCAAATTAGTATGTTAGAAGATGATAAATGCTATGGGAAAAAATAGAGTAGGATAAGGAGAGAGAGAGATTTCTTGGGGGTTGAGGGGTACAATTTAAGTGGGGTGGCCAGGGAAGACCTCACTGAGAAGAAGACATGAAGGCCCTGGGGAGAGCAGGGGCATCAGACCATCTGGGCCACAGTCCAGGTAGCTCCTTTGGTCCGGGAACAGGTATATCATTCAAGCCAGGCCAACCAACGCCTCTCTCTGGGATTTTTCAACCAAAGCAGACTAGAACCCACCAGTTTTTCTCTCCCTTAAGGGAGCTGCAGGGAGGTAAGCCTGGGGCTGCTGCTGACAGCTGTGCCTCTGCTTCGGGAGAAAATGATGATGGAGGAGAGAAAGAACAGGAGACAGAAAATGGACACAGAGGTCCTGGGGGCTTGGAGAGCTGGGCTCACGGGGGCCCAGAGTCTACTCTCTGTCCCTTCAGCAGTTCGATGTGGGAGCAAGTTTCCTTCTTTTGCGTCAGCTAACTCCAGTTGGGTGTCTGTGACTTATAGGCAAAGGGGGCGACCACTCAGAAGGGAAAGGGAATTTCCAGCCATTCTGGAGCAGCACATTCGCTAGAGAAAAGTCTCCTGAGGCTTCCATTCTCACGCTGGTGCCCCGCACAGGAAAGGCTGCGCCCACAGGCCCTGCCCAGAGTCATGCTTCCCAGATGTTTGAATATGTACGGCTTACACATTTTCAGAAGGAAAAACAAAAAGCATGTTGGGCTGGCGACTTTTTAATTTGATCCAATGAGGCTAAGAGAAAATAAAGAACCTGGAATCAACCACTTTCACCACCATTTCATGGGAGATGCGGCATGCTCGAACTCTGAAGGTGGAAGGCATGGTTCAGAATAAAGGATAGCATTGCGAATAGAACAAAATAATGTGATGAAAGCCCCACCCTATTTTCTTGTTTCCCAAAGGTCTGGGGAAAGCACCTCTGACAGCAGCCCTAATGCACCCCGGCAGGGGCTTAGAACGATGCCCTGGAGTGTGTGGGACTCAGAACTGTCAGGAAGACACGGGGCCCTAAGGGCTGGGCTCCTCTTTCCAAATCTTGATAGGCGAGTTGATTAGACACTAGATCCCGCAGGCAAAGGATTTTGTAACTAGCAGAGAATTCCCTTGCCTTGGGAACAGCAGACTATTGCTATACCTTCCAGGGCTGGAAAGAGAATGAACCTAGTGTCTGCTGACCTGGGATACTTGTTCCCCAGGAATTAGCTTTTGAAGAGCTTGCTCCTGTGCCTATTTGAGGGAGGCAGTCCAATCCTCATGACGACATCTATCCGACCTTTCCTGCCCGTCGCCAGACTTCAGACCCTCCCTAATAGCCATGCTGTGTTACCGCCTTCGAATTTCCCTTTTCTCTAGGACTGCTGTTTGCCTGAGCATTGCCTTGTGCTAGTGCAGATGTTGGTAAGGTATTTCTGGGTAGTAAATGCTTTAGGCTTTGTGGGCCACATGGTCTACCGAAACATCTCAGCTCTGCTGCTATTGTGCAGAAGCAGCCACAGACAATATGTAAACAAATGGGTGAGGCTGTGTTCCAATAAAACTTTATTTACAAAAACAGATGGAGAGCTAGATTTGGCCCACAGGCCACAGTCTGCTAATGCTTACACTTAGCCCCTATTTCAAAATGTGCAATTTAACCCTCCCTTGTTGTTAAAGACACTGATGACGTTTGTTACCTTTACCCAGGGGAAGAAGGAGGAGAGACTGAGCTGTACTTTTACTGATACCCTAGAGTCTGTGACTTTCTTGTAACTTTCTTATTACTAAGACCTTATGCCACATTTATTCTCTGTAAAACAGAACCCAATTTTTTCATTGTGGTGGGTTAATCTTTTTTTTTTTGAGACGGAGTCTTGCTCTGTCACCAGGCTGGAGTGCAGTGGCACAATCTCGGCTCACTGCAAACTCCGCCTCCTGGGTTCAAGCGATTCTACCGCCTTAGCTTCCTGAGTAGCTGTGACCACAGGCGTGGTAGGTTTATCTTAAGAATTTTAAATACTTTCTCAAACCAGGCAATAAATTCAATGTTCTTGTTGTGGGTTAAATTTATCCACCCCACCCCACCCCAAACTCATATGTTGAATTTTCAACCAAAGCTGACTAACCCCTAGTAGTGCAGACTGTGACTTTATTTGGAAAAAGGGTCATTGCCGATGTCACTGGATAAGTTAGGATGAGATCCTACTGGACGAGTGAGATGAACCCTAATCCAATATAACTGGTGTCCTTATAGAAAGGGGAAATTTGAACACAAACACATACAAATGGGCACACCACATGAAAATTGGAGTAATGCTGACATACCCAGAGGAGCTACTTGGAGCTCAGAGAGGTCTGGAACAAATTCAGTCCTGTTCTGGCACCTTCAGAAGGGACAAGGTCCTGATAACACCTAGAGCTCAGACTTCCAGCCTCCAGAACTGTGAGAGAATAAAGTTGTGTGATTTAAGCCACTCAGTATGCAGTGCTTGGTTATGGAAGCATTAGCAAACAAATATAGTTCTGTTACGACATGGGCTGACCCAAGGTAGACCAGTGATGAATCTTGACTCTTTCAATGGGGACATGTTGGTAACACCCAGATGGAAGGTTGGGCATTTGTGACCTGGGGTTGTAGATTGAAAAAGAATTGTTCACATATTCCTGGGTTGTTCTGAGGGACTGTGTTAAAGAAGTTAAAGAAGCTTCTCTTCCCGGGTCTGCTAGGGGAGGGGTTTCAAATGCAGGGATTTCCTTTGACCACCTCCTCCACGCCTCCATCCAGAGACTAGACGGGTTTCAGATGTAAAATTCTTTGCCTGGTTTTCCTGCACGCAGGAAGGTAGGGAAAGCCAGGTAGGGCTCTTTTGTCCCAAACTCCCACCGAAAGCTCTGGAAGGGCTCTGTAACTCAGAATTGTAGAATAAGTAGCCAATCTGATATCAGAGTCAAAGATCAATCACTCCAGAGGAAGTTTGAAAGAACTCCTGTCATTGGACGAGAACATGAATGGGGCGGGAATAACTCAAGGGTTACATCTTCAGCTCCTCCTACCCAAATGGATTTCCCTCTCTGGGTTCCCCTCCCACAACAGAGTGGGAGCTCGCTCCCCCCTCCCCCCTCCCCCCTCCCCCCCCTCCCTCCCCCCCCCCCCCCCCCTCCCCCTCCCCTCTCCCCTCTTTCTCTGTCTCTCCTCCCCGTCTCTCTCTCCTCTCTCTCTCTCTGTCTAATAAATCACTCTTCCGCAAAACTCTTTCGGTCCACGATTTTATTTGAATGGTAAACTCACCACGCCTCTGGAGCCCCTTTCCCCATTCTTTGGGACTAGCAAGACCAAGAGTCCACATGGTCTAGTGGTTAGGATTCCTGGTTTTTCACCCAGGCAGCCTGAGTTCGACTCCCAGTGTGAGAACCAGGCAATGTGGTTGAAGTTTTACTCCTCTGGTGACAGTTCCAGCTTTAAAGGAGTGCCATTTGGGCCTTCTTGAGAAGGAGAGTTTCATTCCTGAGCTCAGGGACAGAGGCCAGGTCTCTTGGAAGGGCCTGCCAGCCACAGAGGTGAAGCCGTACTGGGTCTCCCTGGGAGAATGCTGGGCTGCAGGCCAACTGGGGCCCCTTCTTTGTGTGTTCTGGTCATCTGGCTTCTGTAAGTTCCTCTGCCCTGCTGGCTCAGGCTTTCTTCTTTAATCCTTAAGGTATTTTTTTGCATTATTTGTTTCTACTTCCTGCTGATACCAAGATACACAGAAGTTGCCCAAATTGTGGTAGAGTGAACTTAAATGTGAGTCACACAATCAAATCTATTTTTAAAATTGAACAGATTTTTGTCTCTTTCCACTGAATGCATGCGTTCCTTACACCAGCTTTCTGCCCATACCATGGGATGGAGAGACTCACTCAGAGGAGTCCTTCTCTGAAAACACATACCAGGGACACACCTTTTAGGAACAAAATTCTTCCCTTTCTGTAAGTCTCACTAGACAATGTCCTGGCAGCCAAGAGAACTCCAAACACCATTGTCTATTCCAGGATAAGAATACCGATGGCCCTCTGGGTAGGTAAGCCTGGAGGACCGACGCCTCGTTGCCATTCTTCCACTGCACAAATGTTGATTGAACTTCCAATACAGACCCAACTGATGGCACCACGATTCTGTAAGCTTCCCAAAGGGTCTGAGAAAAGGGTGTGTTTGCCAACATTTGCACCCCCTGTTGTAAAAGAGGCCCCCAATCCCACAGATGCTCAGCACTGATTCTTTTAGACATCACCTCAACTTAGCCCAGTCCCTAGGATCTTCATATAAGGATGTTTTGCTACAAATTCAGCATCGTGGCTGCTATCCTATTTTGCTTTGTCAACTTTCCCATCTCCCGCTCCTGGCTTCACTAAGCTCCCTGGCTCTGACATCCACCCATCTCAAGGCTTGCATGGGAGGTGCATATGGTTGCCCATTAGTGCTCTCTTGCCAGCACATTTTCTATACCCTTGGGTCCAGCCCTGGGCACCTTCCCTTCACCAGCAATCTGCCTCAAGTTCACCGCACTTGGGCATCATTAATGGTACTTTATAATATGCTCTTATTCCTCCTTCCTGTCACCTTTGAAATGCTCCAATCCCATGACCCATTTCTGTAGACATCTGCTCCTTGGCAGCTGGGAGAAAGGAGGGGGCTATGATGACAGGCGGACGTGAGCGGTTGCCACTGGCTTGGCAGATGAACAGAGATGGCAGTTGGGCCCTCTCTCTGTGTGACTTCACTTGTTCTGTGAACTGAAAGGTCTGGCAGGGTTAGTGTAACCCACAAAGAGAATGTGAATCACTCCATCGTCTTGTGTTTCCTACATGCTTTTAGCAGTGTGTATATCACAATTAGACTAAACCGATGACTCGTTGTCATGCCTGTCTTCCCTGTTAGGAAATGGCAATGACTTTCATTTCTCCATCGACCTAAATGTCTTTAAAGGTCTTTGTGCCTGCTAGCTGAAAACTAGAGCAATAGAATGTTCAAGCTTTGAGAACCTCTGATATAACCTTCTTCTGCTGTACAAGGAAACTGAGGCTCAGAAAGTTGGCTTGCTCAGCAGAGATGAGGGAATGTCTGCTGGCTTTGAAATCATGTTCATCTGTGTTCAAAGCCTTCCTCTTCTGACAGCTGTATGACCTTGTTCAAGATATATCTTTCTTTTTTTTTTTTTTTTTTTTTGTGATGGAGTCTTGCTCTGTCACTCAGGCTGGAGTGCAGTAGCATGATCTCAGCTCACTGCAACCTCAGCCCCCAGGTTCAAGCGATTCTCCTGCCTCAATCTCCTGAACAGCTGGGATTACAGGTGTGCACTGCCATGCCCAGCTAATTTTTGTATTTTAGTAGAAACAGGATTTCACCATGTTGACCAGGCTGGTCTTGAACTTCTGACCTCAGGTAATCTGCCCACCTTATCCTCCCAAAGTGCTGGGATTACAGTCATGAGCCACCGAACCCGGCCAAGATACATCTTTCAACCTCTATTTTCTCATCTGTAGAAAGAGAACACTGCAGTGATAGTCACTTCAAAAGGTTGTTATAAGGAATGAACAAAATAATACCTGTTAAATGCCTAGCACAGCCGTTGACACCTTAATCAGCGATAGTTTGTTCACTTCCCACGAATCCTCTCCCAACCTGTGTCTATGCACTCCTCCATGAACGGTGAAGAGTTCTATGCTCGCTTCACGATTTCATGTGGACTTCCTAATATTTAATTGTTTAAGCTAGGGTGAGAGGTTTTGCTTTGCAGTCAGCATTTCCCAGATAGCACAGGGATTAACAGAAGAGCTCCCTCCCAGGAGGCAATGGTAGTTTCCCATGTGCTCTGTACCGAAAATGAAATAACATGTTTTAGGCTGTCAGAGAAAACCTGGAATCAAGTACTCCTTGCTGAGTGGGCTTTGAAAGTTTTTGTCCATTTGGACATATGTATGGGAAGCAGTACAGGGCAGGGGTTCGGAACATGGGCTTCAAGTCAGACAGATATGGCCTCGAACCCCGTCTCTGCTTTTTATTAATTATGTGGAGTTGGACATGTTACTTAACCCCTCTGTGCCTCAATTTATTCATCTGTAAAATGGGAATAACAATAACAGCTTCCTTAGAGATTGTTGTAAACATTAAACGTGGTAGTATACACAAAGGACCTGGCATTTGGTGGGCACTCTCATGGTGGCTATCATTGGTATTACTATCATCTCCTCTGTTAGAAGCTGGCTCAGAAATCAGTCACTTGTACTCTAAAACTCAGTGGGAAAAAGTGCCTTTAGGAATGCTTATGCATTGTTGGTGGGAGTATAAATTAGTTTAGGTGGGAATGTAAATTAGTTTAACCATTGTGGAAAGAAGTTTGGCGATTTCTCAAGGAACTTAAAAGAGAACTATCATTTGACCCAGCAATTCCGTTACTGAGCATACCCAAAGGAATATAAATCATCCTACCTTAAATACACATACACTGTGTATGCTCATTGCAGTACTATTCACAGTAGCAAAGACATAGAATCAACCTAAATGCCCATCAATGGTAGACTGGATAAAGAAAAATGTGGTACATATACACCAAGGAATACTATGCAGCCATAAAAAAGAATGAGATCATGTCCTTTGCAGTAACGTGGATGCAGCTGGAGGCCATTATCTGAAGCAAACTTGTGCAGGAAGAGAAAATGAAATTCTGCATGTTTTCACTTATTAGTGGGAGTGCAACATTAAGTACATGTGGTCACAAAGAAGGGAACAATAGACACCAGGGCCTACTTGCGGGTGGAAGATAGGATGAGGGTGAGGATTGAAAACTACTTATCAGTTACTACGCTTATTACCTGGGTGATGAAATAATCTGTATACCAAACTCCCGCAACATGCAATTTACCTATGAAACCAATCTGCACAATCCCCGAACCTAAAATAACAGTTAAGGAAACGCAGGTTATTTTATAATACTCTTAACTATTTGGATTTGTCACTGGTTCAGTGTCCCTGAAATTAATTAATTATTATTATTTTTTGAGTCTTGCTTTGTCACTCAGGCTGGAGTGCAGTGGTGCAATCTCAGCTCACTGCAACTTCCCCCTCCTGGGTTCAAGTGATTCTCCTGCCTCAGCCTCCTGAGTAGCTGGGATTACAGGCACGGGCCACCATGCCTGGCTAATTTTTGTATTTTTTTTTCTTTTCTTTTTTGGTGCCATGACTCAGATACCTTTGTATTTTTCATAGAGGCAGGGTTTTACCATGTTGGCCAGGCTGGTCGTGAACTTCTGACCTCAGGTGATCTGCCTGCCTCAGCCTCCCAAAGTGCTGGGATCACTGGTGTGAACCACTGTGCCCGGCCAAAATTAATATTTTAATATGCTGGGTATCATGATTAGAGAGAAATTTGAAACCATGTTTTATGTCCACAAAGTTGTAAACCATTTGGCCAGAAGATAGAGGATGTTTTCCTTGATGGAAGGCTGGACTCTGAGTCAGGAAAACGGCTCTTCTCTCAATTCTGCCATTAACAAATTATGTGATATTTGGTAAACTATCATTGGCTTTGCCTCAGTTTTCTCCACTGTAATGTGAGGTGGTTTAAAAAATTTCCAGCAGGAACAATCATTTGTATATTCATACAAAAGATTAAATTGTTTTGGGTGCTAGAGATGCAGAAGTGAGCAAAATAGACAAAGCCCTGCCCTCCTGGGGTTCCAGTGTTGAGACAGAGGTAAACAGAACATGTAAGAAGGGTCGAATGACAATCAAGGCCATAGAGAAAATGCAGCAGGGAAGGCGGACAGGAAATACTGGTACAGGTTGGGAAGTCGGCTGTCGTTTTAAATAGCATGGCCAGAGAAAGCCATGCAAAGAAGGTGACATTTCATCAAGGTCTTAAAAAGAGGTAAGGAAACCAGCCACGTGGCCCCCTGGGGAAAATGTCTTCCAGGTTGATAAGACAGTAAAGGTATGAGAGCAGGGCGTGCCTGGCATGGGTGGAGGAATAGCAAAAGGGTGAGTGAGACTAGAGTGAGTGAAGGAGGGGAGAGGAGGAGATGAAGTGAGGGGAGGGATGGCAGGGAGGCCGAATCCTCCAGGGCCTGGAGGTCACTGGGCAGATTCTGGCTTTTGCTGCACTGGAAATGGCTGCCATTGATAGGTTGATAAGAGAAGCAAGGTTCGATTACGATCTAAAGGAGCTCTTTGACTACTGTGTAGAGAACAGTCTAAGATGGAACAAAGGCAGAGGAATACTCGAGATGAAGGCTGAGGCAGGAGGGCCGCTCAAGCCCAGGAGTTCAAGGCTATAGTGCACCACGATCACGTCTTTGAATAGCCCTGCACCCAAGCCTACCGGGCATAACAAGACCCATCTCTATTTAAAAAAAATAGTCAAGATGAGAAATAACGGGAGCTTGGACTAAGATGCCAGCAGTGAAGATGGAAAGAAGTGGCAAGTCTCAAGGTATATGTTGAAGATAGTGTTGACAGGATTTGCTGTTGGGTTAGGAGACAGGAATGAAAAGAAAAATGAATGAAGTGAAGAACTCTTGGCTTGAGCAACTGCAAAGTTGCAGTTGATATTAAGATGGGAAATAGTGTAGATGCAGCAGGTTTTGCGGGAAGATCAGGAGTTTGATTTTGGGAAAGTTAGATTTCAGATGCCTGTTTGGCACTTCAGTGAGCAGCTGACCTATAAGTCTAGAGTCCAGGCAAGGCGACCTAGGAGGTGTCATCTTATAGGTGGCATTTACAGCCGTGAGACTGGATGCAAGGGATGGTTATAGAAAAAGAAAAAGAGAAGTCCAAACCCCACTCCTGAGGTCTCCAATGGTAAGAATCACGGAGGTGTGGAAAAACCAGCGAAGGTTCCCGAGAGGTATTAGCCCAGGAAATACAAGGAAATCCAGGAGAGTGTGATGTCTCAGAAGCCAAGTGTGGAAAGTATTCCAGGAAATCTATAAATCTATGACATGAAATAGTCTGAAGAAATGAAGAGCTAGCCATCAGAGATTCATGCCTAGGCATGGATTAGAATCCATTGTTCCCAGGGTCCCTGAGAGCTTGGGGTGGGGCTGGTACTGGACCCAGAACAGGAGGAGGATGTAAGTGGAAGCTGTTTATGCAATTACCCTCCAACCTTTCTAAGCAGGTTGTACACAGGACTGACAGACTGTGGCCGTGCAGTGAAGCAGGACTCAACAAGTAGGAGAGAGTTTGTTGAAAGAAAAAAAATTCACGTTTTAGATAAAAATTTTTCTCAACTACGAGCTATTAAATGTCATTCCTGTGTTTCCATACACTTTTAATTATTTCTTGGTCAGAAACACACTGCTGGTGAATGCCTGGAAGGGTGAGCCATTCCCCAAATTCTTTTGAAACGCTGAGCTCTAAGTTATGAAAGTAGTTTCTCCAAGAAGGGCATCTGAAGATGAAAGCCAGCCTCTCCCCCGCTCAGCAATGAATTACATTGGCCTCTCTTATTATTGCCTCATTTTTATTAAATGGAAACTCTTTCACAACGTTTAATGGGCTCTTCACATGTTATTTCATGGGCCATTAACATAACTGGATAATAAAATTGATGTTTAAAATACCCTACTTATCCCATGTAAGGTGTGAATATGCCATGATTAACCCAAGTCAGAAGAGGACAAGAGCAAAGCCATCCGACACAAAGCAAGAGTGGGTCAGAGGCACAGGAAGTGGGTGCCCTGCCTGCCCGCTTGGGAGAAATAATAATCATAAAGGCTATCATTTATGTTCTCTACTCATCCCCTTTTCCAGTCTGCACATAAATTGTGTGAGGCAATATTCATTCCCACTTTTTAAAAAAGTAAATTACTGAGGTTCCCCTGTCAGAAGGGGCGTGCCATCAAAGGTGCTTGAACAACTGAGTACCACAGCCTAGCCCAGGTGGCACATCAAACTCACCCTCATAGGTGCCCCCCGAAACTCATGTATGGAAGCCCTGACTCCCCGTACCTTGGTGTGTGGCTGTATTTGGAGAGAAGTCTTTTAAAGACGTAATGAAGATTAAATGAGGCCATTAGGGTGAGGCCCTAATCCAGGATGTCCGGTTTCCTTATAAGGAGAGGAAGAGACCCCAGGGATGCACATGCAGAGAAAGGCCATGTGAGGACACAGCAAGAAGGTGGATGTCTGCAAGCCAAGGAGAGAGGCCTCAGGAGAACGTGACCCTTCTGACTCGTTGATCTTGGACTTCCAGCCTCCAGAATGGTGAGAAAGAAATTTCTGTTTAAGCCACCCCATCTGCGGTGTTTGCTATGGCAGTCTTAGTGGACTAAGACAGAGTGGTATCAGGTCTGCTGTAGACATATTTTGGAGCACCCTTCTTGTGAAATGGACAGTCTTCCTTGTCTACTTAGTCAGGGGTGGTGGGGAAGGGGGTCATGTTTCTGCCACATGACCCTTGGCTGCTCGTAGCTGTGGACCAGGGGTGGATGACAGGCTCCTGGCAATCAGATCTCTGCCCTTGGACTTTATAATTGGAGCACTGAGAAATGAAGATCAAGAGAGCTGTGATACCACAGAGTCCTGAGGCCATGTTGGTCTGTGGGTGGGCAGAAAAACTTCGCCTTGCATTGGAGAGAGCAAGGGATTTGTGGAAAGAGAGAGGGTCTCTGTAGTTTCAGAACCAGAGATATGAAAGAGAAGCTGCCTGGTGATGTCTAAGACGCTGCTTCGCTTCCTGCCCTTGGATTCTGGGAGCATCTGTGTATTCTTCCAACAAGTCTTCAACTCTGCCTGGTCTGAGGGGATCTCCCTTCCTTGTGATCAGCTGAATCAGACTCTAAACTCACACTCGTGTGTATAGTGTGCTAGGCTCTACTAAGGGAAGCCCTCCCAGCCCAGCGGTACTCCTGAACTTTCAGGATCTTTCTCCTTCACTGCAGCTTTATTAATTCTACAAAAGCATGTTAGATGCTGTGTCGGTCAGGATTCTCCAGAGAAACAGAACCAGGAGATCACATATACAAAGAGATTGATTTCAAGGAATTGCCTTATGCGATTGTGGGGGCTGGCTGGTGGTTTGATGTAAATTAAGGATAGGAGTTGACAAATGTTTTCTGTAAAGGGCCAGATAGTAATGATATTTGTCTCTGTGGGTCATTCAGTCTGTTGTAGCCACTCAACTCTGCCATTATATTGTGAAAGCAGTCACAGAAGATGTGTAAATAAATGGGCACAGCTGTGTTTCAATAAAACTTTATAAACACTGGATTTTGAATTTCACATAATTTTCTAATGTGTTAAAATATTATTTTAAATCTTTTTGACCACTTAAAACTTAAGAAACTTAGCAGTTCATAGGCAGTAGAAAAATAGGGTGGGGAGTTTGACTCCCAAGCCATAGTTTAGTGACCCCTAATTTAGAGCAATAATTAAAATATTTCAGTTGAAGAAGATTCACATCAAAACTTCTATGTTGGTCAAAAAGACAATGATTGAGTGAATTAAAATACAATCACTTCTGAAAATTTTTGCAATTAAAGTAATATAAAGACTATATAGCAACATTGAAATGCTATGATAAATCGCAAGTTGAAAAACCAGACTCCAAAATTACGTCTACTCTGATTTTAACTATGTTGAATGAATCTTGAATAAACTATGTGCAAATTATGTATGCACAAGAATTGAAAGGGAAAAATGAAAGCTGTTTGATTTCAATGAAATTGGGACTATGGGTAATTTGTTTTTGCTTAAATCATAGAACCTGAGAATTAGAAGGAAACTCGATAGGAAACTTAGTATCAAGTTTCCTTCTAATTCTCAGGTTCTATGGTGCCATTACCATGGACATTTAGTTTAAATAATTCATCAGGCCGTGCCTCTTTGCAGATAAGGAAGGAAGAGGACATCATTTAGATTGGTCAGAGGTCAGAGTTTTAAGGAGTGCTCCAGTTAACCATTGTTGAGTAACAAACAATCCTATGCTTAGTGGCCTCAAACAACCAGCATTTTATTAAGTTCATGGATTCTGTGGGTCAGAAATTCAATCAGGACACATGGCTTGCTTTTGCCATATGATGTGTGTGGCTTCAGCTGGGAAAACCTAAATGGCTTTAGGGAACTCAAATGTCTGAGTTCTGCAGCATCCTCTTCTGAGATAACATCTTCACTTGCACTGGAATCTGGGCAGAAATCACTCCTAGGATGCTGAGTTAGCTTCCTAAGGCTTTCATAATGAAGTGCCACAGCCTGGATGGCTTAAAACAACAGAAATTCACTGACCACAGCTCTGGAGGCTGGAAGTCTCAGATTAAGGTGTTGGCAAAGTTGATTTCTTCTGAGGGCAGGGAACAATAATCTGTTTCATGCCTGTTGTCTGTCTCCTGGTCGTTGGCTGGCAACCTTTGGCATTCCTTGGCTTGTAGAGGAATTGCCCTGACCTCTGCCTTCATTTCCACATGATGTTCTCCGTGTGTGTGTGTGTGTGTGTGCGCGCGCGCGCGTGTGTGTGTGTGTGTGTGTGTGTGTGATCTCTGTGCCACATCCTCCCTTTAGGCTGAGGTGGGAAGATCACTTGCGCCTACGAGTTCAAAACCAGCCTAGGCAAAAATAGTGAGGTCCCATCTCTAAAAATCAATTTAAAAAAACCATAAAAACCAGACTTCATTATACATATACATATATAAGTGTGTGTATTTTTTTTTAGAGACAGGATCTTGCTCTGTAACCCAGGCTGGCGTACAGTGGTACCCTTCACAACTCGCTGCAGCCCTAAACTCCTGAGCTTAAAAGATCCTGATCCTCTTGCCCCAGCCTCCTAAGTAGCTGAGTCTGTAGTATAGGTGTGGAGTACCACGCCTGGCTAAGGTTTTAAAAATTTTGTTTGCAGAGATGAAGTCTTACTTTCTCACTTTGTTGCCCAGGCTGGACTCAAACTCCTGAGCTCAAGTGATCCTCCCTCCTCAGCCTCCCAAAGTGCTGAGATTTACAGGTGTGAACCACCATGCCACGCTGACTTCATTTTTTAGAGCAGCGTTAGGTGCATAGCAAAACTGAGAGGAAGGTACAGAGGTTTCCCATGTAATCCCTGCGCCCACCCATGCACAGCCACGCTATTATTAACATCTCCTGCTGGAATGGTGCATTTGTTACAACCGATGAACCGACATGGATACATCACCACCCAAAGTCTACAGTTGACATTAGGGTTCACTTAGGTTCCATGGGAAGGCATAATGACATGTATCCACCATTATAGTTTCACTGCCCTACAAATTCCTCTATTTGCAACCATTTTTAAAAGGACGTCATGTGGGGATGTTTAACCTAGGGTTTATGGACCCACTGGAAATCCATAGATGGCCCACTGGAAATCTCAGATGCCCAAAGCTCCTGAGAAACTGCAGGAGTTCTGCAATGTGTTGCATGAGCCAGGTTCTTTTTTCTGCAGCATTTGTGCACACTTCAAAAGGGGCTATGACCTACACATGATGAGGAAGTACAGGAATATTGGGCCAGTTTATTGCTTCTAAACAGATCAGGGCACACTTCCCATTCTCTAACTCAGAGAAAATGTTTTATCTCTGGCTTGGCAACAGGGACAGCCTTTCTTCCTCCCCGAGGCAGCCTCTGCCATCTGCCAAATGGCGTTGCTCTGTGACCCCAGTGTCCTTGAAGCCATTCAGGAGCCTTACAGGGAGGCCCCTAGTGGTCCTAGCATGCTCTAGCTCCTCAGTAGACAGGAATGGAACTGGAAAGCAGCCTGGTTCCCACCCCTTAGACCTGGAGGCTCTGTGAGCCTAACCATCCCACAGCAGAACTAGAGCCCACGGAGGGGTGGGCTTGTCCCACCGCAGTCAGCCCCTCCCATCCCCCTTCCAACCTTATTTATGCCTCTGTGTTA
The DNA here is from genome assembly GCF_009761245.1 of Sapajus apella. Lineage (NCBI taxonomy): Eukaryota > Metazoa > Chordata > Mammalia > Primates > Cebidae > Sapajus > Sapajus apella. The sequence continues at coordinate 8,943,644 of NW_022437003.1, read as the reverse complement.
TTTGTGTACCTGCCTATCTCTTCTATTAGCTGATAAAATTTTGAGAGCAACGACCTGTCATTTCTCTGTATATTAAACAATATTTAGTACCTTGTTTTACATATGATAATTCTGAAAATGGTTGGTAATTTTAAAACATCAAAGCTGAGTTGCAGAAAGTTAGAGCAGGTCTCTGAGGACTCTGATGGCAGCTTTGGTCACGAGGGTGTTGGTGATTCATGTGGTTAGAACCAGGACCTCAAGGGCTCACCGTGCCAGGAAGTTCTTATCTGGGGGAAGCCAGAGTGGACCAAGATAAGAAGGGGATTTGAGAGGGGGACTGGAGGAGAGAAACCTAGAGCTGGCCTAGGTTCTAATCTCGGCTCTGCCACCAGCAGTCTGTGGGATAGGACACTGGTCCAGGCGTGTGTGCGTGGCGTGGTGGAGCTGGAGTCTGCCGTTTGGCTCTCCCGTGTATTAGCTGTGAGAGAGGCAGCAGCTTTGTGGCCTAGTTTCCTCCTTTTCTTATCGTCTGTGTGACCTTGGCATTAATAAGCCTCCAAAGCCTCAGCCACCTCTCCTAAAATACCTGTTCCAGCCATCCTGCTCCTCTGGGTTGAAACCCAGGCACTGCCAAGATGCCAGCTTACCACTCTTCTCTCATGGATCCTGACACCAAATTCACTGTAAACATGGCACTGTTACCCATCTGAAGTCAATTCAGCGGACCTGCCCCCAGAGAGACAAAGATACAGATATTGTGGATAAAGCCATGTATTACTTCAAGTCCAATGTCTTCTTCAAAAACTGTGAAATTAAGAATGAGGCTACCAGGACCTTGATATGTATAACTCTCTACATTTCTGAGTGTTTGAAGAAACTCCAAAAGTGCGATTCCAAAATCCAAGGTAAGAAAGAAATCTATACATTGGGAATCACCAATTTTCCCACTCCTGGAGAGCCTCATTTTTCACTTAATATAATTTATGCCAAATGTCCAAACAAGCGGGAAGATGAAGTGATGAGAGCTCTTTACAACAGCTAAGGCAACAGACTGGCCTGAGACTTGGTGAGAAGGTTTTTGACCCTCAGAACGATAAACCCAGCAAGTGGTGGACTTGCTTTGTGAAGAGACAATTCGTGAACAAGAGTCTTTCAGCACCCAGACAGTGAAGGGAGCCCGAGCAGCCACCAGAGCCCTGGGCAGCATTTTCCAGCAAGATGTACACAATCTTTTGCCTTTATTTCATAAAGTTTTATACAGAAGAAAGAAGACCATGTCTTTACTTGAAAAACTCTTGATCAAGAATTCAGGTGGGGGAAAAGAGCAGGTTATTAAGGGTGAGCTGAAATTTTCTGCAGTATTAAGCTGGCGCTTAATAAGAATAAGTAATAATAAAGAAATTTCTAACATTCAAAACACATACCTATTCCAGAGATAACTAGTGTCTGCCAAGTGCCTTCCATGGGATAGGTACTGCTGTAACTGCTTTACAAGTACTCACTCCTTTGGTCCTTTCAACAATCCTGCAAACTAGGCAGTATTAGCATCCCATTTTCAATAATGCAATGGAAGCACACGGGTAAGTCTCCCACAGTCACCCCACTGTCAAGGGGGTACAGCTGGGATTTGAACCAGGCAGCCTAGCTCCATGAGCCTGCTCCCTTTTTACCACTGCATTACCACACAGTGACCTGACACAATGCACTGAAATTGCTTAGCATTCAGTAAGAGCTCAACAAATGTCAGTTGTTCGTGATGGTCGTTCTGAGTCTCCCGGCATTTTTTTTTTTTTTTTTTTGAGTTGGAGTCTTGCTCTTGTCGTGCAGGCTGGAGTGCAGTGGCACGATCTTGGCTCACTGCAGCCTCCACCTCCCGGATTCAAGCAATTCTCCTGCCTCAGCCTCCCAAGTAGCTGGGATTACAGGTGCCTGCCACCACGCCCACCTAATTGTTTTTGTGTGTGTGTATTTTTAGTAGAGACAGGGTTTCACCATGTTGGTCAGCGTGGTCTTGAACTCCTGACCTCGTGATCTGCCTGCCTCAGCCTCCCAAAGTGCTGGGATTACAGGCATGAGCCACGGTGCCTGGCTTCTCAGCCTCATCTTTAAGATAGAGATGATACTACCTCATTCATGGCATGGGTAGCGGTAGCGCAGACGAAGCATTGAACATCACACATAAGACTGGATACCTGTGTGCTTTTTCATTGTTTGTTTGTTTTTTGGTTCTGGCCACATGGCAAGCAGATCAGCTATTTGCACCAATGACACTGACTTAGGGGTCCACACATTCTTGTTGGTTTCTGAGGCTGTATTGCTTGGTGTTTTCTAGCTTGCCTAGTGCCTTGCTCATAGCAGATGCTCAAAAATATGGTTCATTTATTTTCCCAAAATCTATAGAATTCCCACCATTCTCAAATAGGCTACTTTGGAAGGCAGTGTGGTAGAAAGGGTACTGAGGTGCTGGGGCAGAAATGACGATTGACCCCACTCCTGATTTCAGTCCTATGCCAGGAAAAAACTCACTCCTCTCCTTTTGCAGTGTATAAGCCTCCCAGAAACTCACTTAAAGGCAGTTTCTACTTAGTCTGTGCTTTGGGTGTTACAAACACAAGCTTGTAATGGGTCTCCCTTTGTTAATACACAACAACTATTGCCCTGTTCTTACCATGCCTGTGCAGATCACTACTGTCTGTCTTGGACTTCTGATTGCTGCAGGCTGGGCACCATGTCTATCAGTGGCACCATGCCAAGTATCAGGCTCAAAAAATATTTATTTGCTGATTCAGCAGTTGCTGATCCTGTTGTTGGTAGATTCTAGCCTGGGTCATTCACCACCTTGATTTCTGACTCTGGCAAGATTCGTGTATCACGCTATACTAGGTCTTCTCCCCTCCATTTTTGGTATTTGGTGGGCAGAGCCTGTCTGAGTGCCGGAGAAAGATGAGCTGGATCAGCAGATTTTTAGGAATGGGCTTAGTCAGGGAGGGCACCTATTATTTACTAAGTACTCACTGTCAGACATCAGGTTAGGAGTTCTCCAAACGGATATGAATAAACAGAAAACTTCTGATGCACCAATGGTTTGTGGGAGGCATTCGGGGGAGCGTTCACTGCCTGCTCCTCATATTCCCAGGACTACAACAAGATCAGCAAGTAAGCACAGCCCTCACCTCTTGTCTCTCCTTGTCCACTTCTCCCCTGGAGGAGAAATGAGTTGATGGCTCATGTCCATGATTTTCAGTGTACATTGAATAACAGCAGTTCAAACATATTAAGTTCTCATCCTTGGCACGTGTTAATATTCCCTTATTTGGGAAAGGGGTCTTTGCAGTGTGATTAAGAATTCCGAGATAAAGAGGTGTCATTTGTCTGTTAGGACTTCTGTAACAAAATACCACAGACTGTAAGACTTAAACAACAGAAAGTTAGTTTCTCACAGTTCTAGGCTGGGCGTCCAAGGTCAAGATGCTGGCAAGGCTGGTTTCTCTGAAGTCCTCTCTTTGACTAGGTGGCCACATTCTTGCTGTGTCCTCACATGATCATTCCTCTGTCCCACAGAGATAGGGACTGAGGTGACGCAGCCATAATCCAAGAATGCTGACAGCCACTAGATGCTGAACAAGGAAGTGTGGTCCTACTAACACCTTGATTTTGGACTTCTGGTGGTCAGAGCTATGAGAAAATAAGTTCCTATCAGGCACCTGTGACAGCAGCCCCTGAAAATGAGCAGAATTGGGTAGTGCTGTTGAAAGATCGAAACCTGAAACCTGGAGCTTTCACTTTTTTCTGTTTCTCTCTGTCTCTGTCCAGGATGAAACTGTAATGCTGGGTAAATGTGCCAACTCTGAGGACCAGAGTTTTCTTTCATGTGGAGTGTACCAAAGTCTAGACTGGGGAGCAGGGTCGGGGGCAGTACGGCTGAAGTATTCACAGGCCTGCTTGGTCACTTATACCATAACCACATCCTCTAACCTGGAATTCATCAGGATCAAGCTCAAATTTTGATCTCCACCTATCAGATCCTCTCTATCTCTCTATCACTTCTTGTTATGGTCTGAATGTTTGTGCCCCTCCCAAGTTCATAGGTCAAATCCCAACCCCCAGTTTGTTGCTTTAGGAGGTGGGGGTCTTGGGAAGTGATTAGGTCAGGAAGGAAGAATCCTTATGAATGGGACTCATGCCCTTATAAGAAAGGCTCTTGCCCCTTCTACCATGTTAGTTCATAGTGAGAAAATGGCCATCAATGAACTGAGAAGTGGCCCTCACCATGTAAACAAATCTGCCTTGCTCTTAGACTTCCCAGCCTCCAAAACTGCAAGAAATAAATTTCTGTTGCTTGCAAGCTACTTGGTGCATGGCATTTTGTTATAGCAGTCCAGACAGACTAAGACAGTTCTGAATTGGGATTCTGAAGAGACGGATGTTATTTTCTGATCTCCTTAAAACCCCAACAGAATGCCTAGGAAATGTGTCTGTGGACTGGTTGGAGAGAAAAAAATGTGTTGTAAACAGGGTGTGATCTGTCAGAATCCTCCTGAAAGAAAAGTCAGGGGTGGAAATTAGTAAGGCGAACAACGGCAGAGCTGCCCAAGACCATGGGAATCTGCCTCTTGCATCAGTGTTTCCTGGATGCAAAACATGGAACCAAAACTCGTTTTGGAGCTTTAAAATTTGACCACTCTGCTGGACTTTGGACTTGCAGGGGGCCTGTAGGCTCTTTGTTTTGGCCAATTTTTCACATACGGAATGGCTGTCTCTACCTGATGCATTTACCCACATTGTATCTAGAAAATAACTAACTTGCTTTTGATTCTACAGGCTCATACGTGAAAGGGACTTGCCTTGTCTTAGATGAGGCTTTGGAGTGTGGACTTTGAGTTAACGCCAAAATGAGTTAAAACTTTGGGGGACTGTTGGGAAAGCACGATTGGTTTTGAAATGTGAGGACATGAGATTTGGGAGGGGTTGGGGCGGAATGACATGGCGTGGCTGTGTCCCCATCCAAATCTCACCTTGAATTCCCATGTGTTGTGGAAGGGACCAAGTGGGAGGTAATTGAATCATGGGGGAAGACGGTTCTTATGCTATTCTCATGATAGTGAGTAAGAATCACGAGATCTGATGGCTATCATAAATTTTCCTGCACAAGCTTTCTTCTCTCATTTGCCACCATGTGAGATGTGCCTTTTCCCTTCCACCATGATTGTGAGGCCTTCCCAGCCACATGGAACTGCAATTCCAATAAGCCTCTTTCTTTTGTTAAAAAAAAAGAAAAGAAATTAGTAATGTGAGTTCTGACACAAGACTGCCTGGGTTCAGATCTGAGCTCAGACCTTCCCAGCTGCATGACTCTGGGTAAATCAATTTCTTCTCCCCTGCTCAGTTTTCCCATCTGTAAAATAGGGTCAAAGAGGAGCCCCTCTCTCAATGATGTGAGGATTAAATAAATGTATGCATATAAAGCACTTAGGACAGCTTACGCAGAGGCATGTAGTAAGCCCCCAATATATGTGAGCTATTATTCTCTAGAGAAATAGTTGAGAGAAAGAGAGAAAAAGAAGTTGCCTGTAGATGCAGATGTAAACTCTGTTGAGAAAGATGACCGTGGTAACATTCAGCAGCATTTAAATGTCTGGTCTGACCCATTGTTGAGATAACCAGTAAAAACGGAAGGTCTCAGGAGCGGGAGGGGAAAGGGAGTTGCAGGTGTTTGCAGGAGGCAGCCATTGTTTCAGCCAATAATAGACTTGGTGAAGCTTGGGCATCTGGTAGCACAGCAAAGGTGGTTTGGAAGCTTCATATACGGTATGAGTGAATTACTGTTACGCTAATTAAACTTATTAATACAGCATCAGGAAAGAGTCTAATCCCTTCGTTTCTAATATCTTGGAAATGCAGGGAAGGAGGGGAGGGTCATTGATTCATTAATTCAACACACGTTCATTGAGTTTCTGCTGTATGCCGCACTATTCCAGCCCCTGGAGATATGAGAGTAAATGAAGAACAGTCCTGGATTCATCGTTTCTATTATAGTGATAGGAGAGAGACAATAAATTGAAAAAACACACACACACACACACACACAGAATATAAAAATAACAGTCAGAGGATGACATGGGCTATGGAGAGAAATGAAATCGGTAAATGAGGAGAGGGTAACAATGAGATGGTTTTAAATAGAATGGTAAGTTCCTCAGTGCTGCTGAAACAAATGACCATAAACATAGTCCTTAAATAACACAAATTTATTTTTATCTTTCTGTTCTAGAGGTCAGAAATCCTAAAATCGCGATGTTGGCAGGATTGTGTTCCTTTTGGAAGGTTTAGGGAACCTTGACTTTTTTAGCTTGTGAGGCTGCCCCCATCCCTTGGCTCATAGCCCCTTCCTGTGTCTTCCAAGCCAGGAGTGTGGCAGATTCAAGTTTCTCTCTGATGTTCTTTCCATGATCACATCTCCTTCTCTGACTCTGTCTCCTGCCTCCCTCCTGTAAAGACTCAGATTACAATGGGTACACCTGGATTATCCAGATATCTCTAGTTTAATTATGACTGCAAAGTACCTCTGCCATGTAAGGTAGCAGGTTCTGGGAATCAGGACATGGACATCATTGGAAGGCCATTATTCCACCTACCATGATGGTCAGAGAAGACCCCAGTGAGAAGGTGACATTGAGAGAAGCAAGGAGGTATGCCATGCAGCTAGCTAAGGAAGAGCACACCGAGCCAGAGAGACAAGAGGCAGGTCTGGAGTGTTTGAGAAACAGAAGGGGCCTGATGAGCTGCAGAGGAGTGGGGAGGGGAGGGTTGCAGGTTCTGAGGTCAGAGGTAAAGGGCCACAAGGCCTTATCGATCATTTTGAGATCTTTTCTGCCAACCCCATCACATTTGTGAAAGACTGAAACAGACTATGGTCTCATTTGATTATCACAGTGCTATGATATCCTCAATTTATGCTTGCTGAGTAAGGCCTGAGGCCTTGCCTCATTGACCCAGGCATTAAGGGGTAGAGCTGGGTGTTTTAGGCTGTTCTTATGGTGCTATATAGAAATACCTGAGACTGGGAAATCTGTAAAGACAAGAGATTTACATTGTGTAAGACAATGTGGCGATTCCTGAAGGATCTAGATCCAGAAATCCCATTTGACCCAGTAATCCCATTATTGGATATATACCCAAAGGACTATCATTTATAATTTATAAATCATTCTACTATAAAGACACATGCACATGTATGTTTATTGCAGCACTGTTTACAATAGCGAAAACTTGGAACCAACCCAAATGCCCATCAGTGATAGACTGGATTGTGAAAATGTGGTACATACACACCATGGAATACTATACAGCTATAAAAAAGGATGAGTTCATGTCCTTTGCAGGGACATGGATGAAGCTGGAAACCATCATTCTCAGCAAACTAACACAGGAACAGAAAACCAAACACCACATGTTCTCACTCATAAGTGGGAGTTGAATAATGAGAACACATGGCCACAGGGAGGGGAACATCACACACCGGGGTCTGTTGTGGGGTTGGGGGCAAGGGGAATGAGAGCATTAGGGCAAATACCTAATGCATTCACGGCTTAAAACAATGATGGGTTTAACCAGCATGGTACATGTATAGCTATGTAACAAACCTGCACGTTTAGCACATGTATCCCAGAAGTTAAAGCAAAATTTAAAAAGAAAGGATAAAATTAAAAAAAAAAAAAAAAAGAGGTTGAACGGGCTTACAGTTCTGTGGGCTATACCAACATGGCTCCAGCACCTGCTTCTGCTGAGGGCCTCAGGGAGCTCACAATCATGGCAGAAGGCGAAGCAGGAGCAGGAGCGAGAGAGCGAGGGAGGAGGGGCCACAGCCATTTAAACTACCAGGTCTCGTGAGAACTCACTCAGTATTATGAGAATAGCAAGGGACAAACCTGCCCCCATGATCCAATCACTTCCCACCAGGCCCCTCCTCCAACACTGGAAACCACATTTCACCATGAGATTTGGAGGGGACAGGCATCCAAATCACATAGCTGCATTTCTTTTTCTTTCTTTTTTTTTTTTTTTTGAGACGGAATTTCACTCATGTTACCCAGGCTGGAGTACAATGGCGCGATCTCGGCTCACCGCAACCTCCGCCTCCTGAGTTCAGGCAATTCTCCTGCCTCAGCCTCCTGAGTAGCTGGGATTACAGGCACGCACCACCATGCCCAGCTAATTTTTTTTGTATTTTTAGTAGAGACAGGGTTTCACCATGTTGACCAGGATGGTCTCGATCTCTTGACCTCGTGATCCACCCGCCTCGGCCTCCCAAAGTGCTGGGATTACAGGCTTGAGCCACCGCGCCCGGCCATATAGCTGCATTTCAAACCCAGTGCCCATCTGACAGCACACCTGCCCTGGGCTTCTGAGTACGGTCTCTGATCAAGTGCTTTTGTTCACATCTCCTTCTCTGACTCTGTCTCCTGCCTCCCTCCTGTAAAGACTCATGATTACAATGGGTACACCTGGATTATCCGTATAATCTCTCATCTCAAGATCCTTAGTTTAATTATGACTGCAAAGGGCTTCTGCCATTTAAGGTAGCAAGTTCTGGGAATTAGGACATGGACATCATTTGAAGGTTTCAAGGTCACATCCTCTCTGAAGCCTTTCCTTCCCTTCCCAACACTAAGTTAGCTGTCCTGCCCTTGTGCACTTACATCAATCACATCCCATACTCATTCCAAGGGGACCCCTTTTTATACTGTATTATATAATTGCTGGATTTGGGGTCTGTATCTCACCTTTAAGCCTAGATCATGTTCTACTTACCAGTGGATTGCTACAGTAAAGTGTCTAGTAAGTACTTAGTGTTTGTAAATGAATGGATGAAATTGACAGTAAATGCACGAATAAATGACCTTACCTTAGCAAAATCATAGGTGAGTCCCAGAAAACTAAAAGGTCATAAAATAGCATCTATCCTTAAAAGGGCACACTTTTTAACTCAAGCTGTTGAGAAAAAAATGCATGACAGCTCTACCTCTGGCACAAGGGTCCCTGCTGTAAGAATTGGAGCAGGGAAGTCATTAAGGATCAAGAAGTCCCTTCCCAGCTGCAGGAAGCAGCCCGCTGAGCCATGAGGAGCATGCACCATGGATCGTATTAACACATATAAAAGCAGGAGAGGAGCTTTGCTTCTTTGGGGTCCTTTGGCATCCTTTAGCTCCTGTGTTGCTCTCACCTCCTGGAGCAACATCCAACCCAAGAGATTGGATTAAGCAGAGATTAAGGAGCCACAGGCAGTGATTCCATGAAGGAGGCTGATGAACGCCACGAGGGCATCTCAGGATCCCTCCCTCCAGGCATCCCGTGACCCGCATGTCTGTGTGTGCCTGGTACTGATGAGGTACTGTTTTGACCATAATGTAAAATAAGAATGCCTAGAACAAAGGTGCCCTTTTCTTCTGAAGCCTGTTCACAGCCTGTTTGTTCCGCCAGGGACATTCTGAGTCTGATTCCAACAATGTGCTTTGAGATTATTAAGACTTTTCAAAAAACACTGTCAGAGAGAAACTGCCACCATAGTACATAGCTGTCTGGGGCTGGAGGAATCCTGGCTTTAAGTAAATCTTGGAATATGGAGCACAAGTTTCAGATGAAAACAGCTTCTGGGAGGAAGGAGAGCATTTTATAGAGAAAGAAAGCATTAAGTTAGTCCTCACTCACATAGTGCAGGTTTTAACACAAAAATCCCTGCTTTCCAGGGGAGCAGGGCCAAAAGGAAGGCCCTGTAAGTTTCCACTAGGCTGCAAGGAAATGGATATTTAAAAAAAAGGGGGTGGGAGGGGGGGAGAGAAAAGAGGCCAAGTAGAGTGGGAAAGGAAAGAGCATAAGGGCCAGGTGTGGTGGCTCCCGTCTGTAATCCCAGCACTTTGGGAGACTAAGGCCGGTGGATTGCTTGAGCTCAGGAGTTCGAGACCAGCCTGGGCAACATGGTGAAACCTCTTCTCTATAAAAAATTAGGCAAGCATAGTACCACATGCCTGTGGTCCCAGCTACTCAAGAGGCTGAGATGGAGATGGGAGGATTGCTTGAGCCCAGGAGGTTGAGGCTGCAGTGAGCTGTGATCGTGCCACTGCACTCCAGCCTGAGTGAGAGGGTAAGACCTTGTCAGGAAAGAAAGAAAGAAAAGGGAAGGGAGGAAGGAAGGAAGGGAGGGAGGGAGGGAAAGAAAAAAGAAAAGAAAGAAAAAGAAAAAAGAAAAAGAAAGGAAGAAGGGAATGAAGGAAGGAAGGGAGGGAGGGAGGGAGGGAGGGAGGAAGGGAAGGAAGGAAAGGGGAGAAAGGAATGTTAGGAAAAGCCATGGCAGAAAATGGCAAGTTTGCTCCTCTGCCTTCCTCAAACTTTTCTTTAGCATAATATGTGCATCTCTAAGAGGCAACTTTATCTTGGGAAATTAACTTCACACAAGGCTGCAGTCTGACTCAGTGTTAAACGCTGCACTTCTTTTGCTGAGCTACTGCTTACAACCCCACAGAAAGAAACCTTGCAGATTACCAGATGCGGAGGGAGTTGTTTGGCTAGAAAAGGGCAAAAGCTTTTGCCACGATAACAATAATGTTTACTCTGTGCCAGGCACCGCGTTAGGCTCTGGGGTTGCATGTGGCTGTCAGTGAGACTTAGTCCCTGCCTGTACAGAGGACACATGTTAAATGAGCCCTTGAGGTCAAGAACCTCAGAGAGGTGTTATGTTCATATTTATTTTGTACTAACATTTCTCTAGCTACGTTGTGAAGAATACATTAGAAAAGGGCAAAGATGGACACAGAAAGACTGGTTAAGAGGCTGTTTTGTTCAGGTGAGGGACGATGGAGGTCTGCAAGAGATAAATGACGAGGAATCAAAAGATATGTAGGTGTGGAACCGGCATGACCTGGGTATGCATCTGAGGGGACTAGAGCATGGGCATGACTTCCAGTTTCAGACTTGACCAGCGGGTGGAGGGGCGCACACTACAGAAATAGAGGATGTTAGGAGAGAAAGTTGTCTGTTAGGGAAATCGGGAGCTCTTAGACACTGTGAGGGACACTGCAGATGGGCTCACTTGACCTCTACATTTGTAAGAGACAACTGTAAGAGTGTGGGGAATGCCAAAACAACATTCGCCACACTGTCTTACAAGTCAGGATTCAGAGGTGGTTCAGGTCGTCAATCAGCTACACTCGCATGAGTCTTGAATCCGGAAATGAGTCAGGTGGAGAAAGAGGCAGCAGAGCCTGGAGCGTCCATTCTGCTGATGCAAATCTAGCTGGTTAAATGACTCTGGGTCCAACACTTCAGGCACAGCTGCCTGACTTCTGCATCAGAGCTATACCCGCATTTGAAACAGCAGGTTTCTAATTCCTCAGCTTCCGGCCTGTGGCAAAGGTAGACGTTCCCCCAGAGGGTTACTTCTGCAGTGGCATTCTGGGTGACATTCCTGGAAGCCCAGGGCCTTCTTCAGTTCTTCCTACAACTTCTAAGCACGCAATTTCCTGTAGAAGTCCCTTTCTGCTTACAATGTCTAGAATGTATGATGCGCTCAGCAACTGAAAATTAACCAACTGAAATTAACTAAAAATTAACCTAATTATAGAATTAGTGAGTTTGTAGAGCCTGCAAGAAATGCAGATGCAAATACATGCATGGCACTCAGATGAAATAGGTCTGGAGTGAAGGAGAGAGGACTGGGCTGGCAATTTATGAGTAATGTTAGCATGTGGATTGTAATGAATGAGATCATCCTGGGAGACATTGCCAAGAAAGAATTTGAAGGATGAGAGGAAAGGAGGGCCTGGGACAAAAGCTTTGGAAACACCAGTTTTTGAGAGGTGGTTAGAAATGCAAGCTGGCCGTCATAGGAAGATGGAGAGAATGCAGGAGGAGAACAGGAGGTGTTGGTGTTGGAGAAGCCAGAGGTAGAAAGCGGTTCTTTAAGAATGGATTAACTGGCAGGTACTGCCAGGAGGTCAGGCAAGCTGAGGACTGAATGTGCCTGTGGAGTCTGGTCTTTGATAACCTTGGAAAGAGCAGGTTTGGTTGCAGGGATGACAACAGGTCCAGATTAGGGAGATCCGGGAGTGATGGAGAGATAAGAAAATAGATACCATAAGAGGAGGAAGTCTCAAAAGAGGCTTAACCATCTCTGGAAGTGATGAAGGATTAAAGGAGAGTTAATTAAAAAAAAACTTTGGTCAAGCTAAGTCACTCCTCATCATGAATGATTAGTGAGATGTTATGTGAGGTAGTATTACATATTTTATCTAAAAAATGAATTTTGTGTTTGTTTGTTTGTTTTGAGATGAAGTCTTGCTCTGTTGCCCAGGCTGGAGTGCAGTGACGCGATCTCGGCCCACCACAACCTCCGCCTCCCAGGCTCAACCGATTCTCCTGCTTCAGCCTCCTGAGTAGCTGGGATTACAGTCGTGTGCCACCACACCTGGCTAATGTTTTGTATTTTTAGTAGAGATGGATCTTCACTGTGTTAGCCAGGATGATCTTGATCTCCTGACCTCATGATCTGCCCACCTTGGCCTCCCAAAGTGCTGGGATTACAGGTGTGAGCCACCTGGCCCGGCCGAATTTTTGTGCATTTTTGATAGAGTCTGACTCTGTCATCCAGGCTGGAATGCAGTGCCACTACGGCCAGCTAACTTTTGTATTTTTTGTAGAGATGGGGTTTCACTATGTTGCCTGGGCTTGTCTCAAACTCCTGGACTCAAGCGATCCACCTGCCTCAGCCTCCCAAAGTGCTGGGATGACAGGGGTGAGGCACCACGCTCGGTGAATTTGTTTTTTTATGTGGGAGAACGAAGCACATGTTTGAATGGTAGGGAGGTGAAATTATAAGACTTAGGGAAGAGGGAAGGTAGAGAGGGAATGCTTACACACTTCAATTGTTGTGTAAATGTGGGAGGGAGTGGCATCCAGGTGGGGGAGAGGGTTCCAGAGAGAAGAAAGAACACCTCTTCCACTGCCCTGAGAGGGAAGGATAAGGCAGAGGGGGCAGATGCATTAGGGATTAGCTGTCGTGGGCAGGAATGGGAGGACAGATGGGCTGTGGTGTTTAGTCTGTGCAGTAACAAAGTTCTTATTCTAGGTTTGTAGGGGTGAGGGTTGGAGATTTTGGGAGGTGGAGAAGGTCTTAATGGTCATCCTGGAGAATGAAAGAGCAAGTTCACTAGATTGCCATCAGCACGGGGCCCTGCTTAGGATTAGAGACTGGGAACTGTTAGAATCAATCTGTATGACTGCAAGATTATGCCTAGTGGTACCTGGACACTTGCTCACAGCCAGGGAGAAGGTGGTCAGCTCTAGTCATCCTGGTGTGGGGTGTTTTCAGGTTGCTATGATGGAAGGACAATAGGCAAGGGGAATGGACAAGAGAATAAATCAGAGGTCCTCAGTGACAGAAGGGGTGGTAGCATCCTGCTGTGGTGTCTGGAAATAGGCAAGTCTGTTTTGGGTTCTCATAATGAAGGGGAGCATACTGGAATTTAGTGGCCAGGAGCCAGGGATGCTAAATGTCCTCAATGTGCAAGAGGGTACCTAACAACAAATCATCATCCCCCTGCAAAAACTGCCAAGCTTACCCAGTGATACATGATGAAACTGAGGGACTGTGGGCTTAGCTAACTAAGCTAAACAGGGAGGTAAAGACAGGTGGAGGCAGGTTACAAGCAGGAAGGCCTGAGCAGGTGAAGATCAGACCGAATCGGGAGAGGTTCAGTTTGCCAGCCGGCAGGATTAGCAGCTGTGGTGAGACAGTGGGTGTCTGAATCCCTGATTTCAAAAGCAGGCAGTCTCCTGTGATACAGCATGAAAGAAGACTCCAGTCTGAGATTTCTGAAAAGCAAATGTCAAGATGGAGTTTGATGTGCAAAAGATTTTTAGAGGGTAAAGGGCAGAGTAGCAGGAGTGGGTTGGAAAAGTCTTCAGGCCAGGGTGCAGGGCTGACACCTGTGATAGGAGAGGGGCAGGAAGGAGGGTTGGGGGGAGAAGCTTCAGAGAGCAGCACCAGACTGATGGGGGAGCCCCAGAGGAAAGAAGGCCCATCGGGGAGTCCCAAGGAGGGCAGGAATGGCCGGCCTCTGGTACCCTGCAGTGTCCATGATGACCTTGCACAAAACTGCAGCCAATCTGAAGATGCAGCTGATGGAGGCTGTCTGCCGGCCCCCTCCACCAAGCAGATTGTTCTAAAGTGAGACTGAACGATGCATCTCCAGGGCCACCACAGGGGTAGCAGAGTAGTGTGTGAGTAACGGAAGCTCCAAAAGAGCAGGATTATCATCATCATCATCATCATCATCATCATTATTAATATTATTATTTTGAGACAGAATCTCACTCTGTCACCCAGACTGGAGTGCGGTGGCACCATCCCAGCTCACTGCAACCTCTGCCTCGTAGGCTCAAGTGATTCTCTTGCTTCAGCCTCCTGAGTAGTTGGGATTACAGGCTTGTGTCACTACCACTGGGCTAATTTTTGTATTTTTAGTAGAAATGGGGTTTCACCATGTTGGCCAGGCTGGTTTTGAACTCCTGACCTCAAATGATCCACCCACCTTGGCCTCCCAAAGTGCTGAGATTACAGGCGTGAGCCACCACACCCCACTTGTTTTTAAAAATTTGCGCTCCTTGTGTTTTATCCCTAACGCCTTGACACATTCAAACTTTCATTTAAAAGTTTGTCAAATGAACTAATGAATGTATGTCAAGAAACTGAGAGAGCAGCCCACAGAGATAGCCTTCCTGTCAGGGTTACACTCCAGCTCCACCACGAAGTCATCTTAGGAAAACTATCCCTGAATGAGAACGGTGGTAAATAGCCCTACTCTACGGGTCTTTGTGAGGCTTTAAAGAGACATTTAGGAAGAAGGCTCAGCACAGTGTCTGGCAAATGGTATACAATAAATGATACCTACTAGTAGTATGACTATTTCTGCCCCTCTCCATTATGTTTTGCAGGAAAACCTTTTAACAACAAATAGAAACACGTTCAGGCAGTTGGACTATGTTACTTCCTCCTATTAGACTTTTTTTCACTGTCTATATTAGAGTCAGTGCTCCTGTAAAGTGATGAATCCATGTTTCTCTTGCTTTGTAAATCTTCCTAGTGCCTCAAACAATGGTCTAAACACAGTTATTATTCACATCATATTGGCAGAATAAAGATGAAACAAGGGGACAGTCACCCTGCAGACATCATCAGAGACTTAATGGGTTCTTGGGTGAGGAGTAAGAAATGTGAGTGCTCTGTGAGCATGTCAGAGCTGGAGGAGGGTGGGTTTTACCAATCCTAGATAAATATCACCCTGGATCCATGTCTTCTCAGCCAGGAAAAGGAAGCAGCTTGCTTTTCCTTTTGAACATAGCCTGTGCCTGAATGAACATCTCTAGAGAGAAATGTGTTTATACATTAGACTGGTAATTAAAGGTTCCCCAAAAACCAAGTCTCATTACTCAGCTTAAGGAGCTGCCGAGATAGCATCTGGCATGGTGTCAAGTGTCTGCTTGGTGCAAAACTGAGCCTGGAGTCCCACAGACTGGGGGCCCTTGGAGACCTACCTCCTGAGTCTCTCCTGCACCAGACTCTTTTCTGTGTTGGGCTGATCAAAACCAAGCAGGTCCTCACACTTCTCAGGTTTCATTGTTCTCTTTTCCAAATATTTAAACAGGCTGTTAGGAAGAGGGCCATGTCAATTGCCTGATTCAGCGAACATGACAATAGTTCATTGTCCATTGATTGCAACAGACATCACAAACTCCATGCAGGCTAAAATCTCTTAGCCTTGAGGAAAGCTGCTGCCAGTCATTCTTCTCTAGACTGCAAGAGTCTGTTAGCATCAAAGTTCAGATAAGGTAACACTGATCACGTCAGTTTCTTCTGCACAAAACAGAGCTCATGGTTTGTACTTTACAAATATGTGTCTAATTAATCACTTTTACTGAGGCAGGGAAATAACAATACCTTATCTTTGTAAAATACTTCCTATTTGCAAAGCACTTTCACCTTTATCATCCAATTTGCTGTTTATTGTTGGGTGTTATTTCTTAGCCAGACTAAGGATTATCTTAGTTATTAATATTAAAAGCAACCACCACCACAACCATAGCAGCTGACTTTTACTGACAGCTTTCTGTGCTCCAGGCACTGTTTTTAGTACAAGTAGGATGATCAGTGGAAACAGACACCAAAAGAATAAAAAAGATGATGCATTTGCTTTGCAGATATTGAATTTTATGTGCTTGCTGGGAGGATGCTATCCTTGGAAAGTTTTTCTCCTCCAAACCTCATGTTGAAATTTGATCCCCAGTGTGGGTCCTGACTCGGTGGTGTTCTCAAGGTAGTGAGTTCTTGCTCTATTAGTTCCGTCGACAGCTGGTTGTTAGAGAGCCTGCCCCCACCCCAGCTCTCTCTTGCTTCCTCTCTCACCCTCTGATCTCTGCACAAGCCAGCTCTGGCTCCCATTCACCTTCCCCAGGAACAAAAGCAGCCCAGGGCCTTCACCAGGAGCAGATGCGGGCACCTGTTTCCCGTGCAGCCTGCAGAACTGTGAACTAAGTCAATCTCTTTTTCACAAGTTTCCCCAGTCTCAGGTATTCCTTTATAGCAATATAAAACAGATTAAGACAGGGGTACTCAGGGTGGTACATTTTCTCCTAGGAAAAACCTTGCTCCCTACAATTAACTTCAGTTTTCTCCATCATTCTTTCCATGGCTTCCAAGACGTTCCAGGATCTAGCTCCTTTTCTGTCGTATTCTGAATAAGCCAAATATTGATAATTAATGAGAACACAACACGAATGGGGCATGCCTATATGCTAGGCTTTGTTGTAAGCAGTTTCGAGGCATTCTCGTTTAATCCTCACAATAGCACCATGAGGTGGGTAGAGTTATTTTCTCTGTTTTCAGATGAGGAAACTGTGGCACAAACAGGTTGAGCAATGTACCTGAGGCCACACAGCTATTAAGTGGTGGGCTGGGACTTCAGCTCAGGTGCCTGGCTTTAGTGCCTGTGATCTTCATCACCACATTGTGTTTCACGGCTGGTGGACCCTGGCATCCCTTTCTGCCAGGCTTGGACCTAACTTGAGAAACATGGGGCCAATAAGCCCAGTTGATACCTCTTTGCTCTAGATGAAACAATGAAGGCTCAAAGTGGTCAAGTGACCTTCCGAGGAAGTCCCTTCTCCATCCTCAATGTCCAGGTTCATTGCTGTTTTTACTGTGCCAGGCTGTCTCCCTGATATTTGGATTTGTGTCGCTGCCCAAATCTCATGTTGAATTAGAGGAGGGGCCTAGTAGGAGCTGACTGCATCATGAGGATGGATTTCCCCCTTTCTGTTCTCCTGGTAGTGAGTGAATTCTCATGAGAACTGATGGTTTAAAAGTGTGTGGCACTTCCCCTTCATTGGCTCTCTCTTCTGCTGCCATGTGAAGAAGATGCTTGCTTCCTCTTCACCCTCTGCTATGATTGTAAGTTACCTGAGGCCTTCCAGTCATGCTTCCTGTTAAGTCTGTGGCACTGTGAGTCAATTGAACCTTTTTTCTTCATAAATTACCCAGTCTCAGGTAGTTCCTTATAGCAGTGTGAGAACAGGCTAATACACCTGCCAAGCTGTAGCATCCCAAACCGAGACACCAAAGCATAAGAGGCAGATGTTAACCCTTTTTTTCGAATTAAGCTCTTGGGAGTGGGATAGCCCCTGATTAAAATTCATTTTTGAACTTTCCTCCATAGAAATGCCTATTTTTGTAAATATTCAGAAAGGAAGAAAGCATCAGAAGCCTTCATTTGCTCGGCCTTCCTGGTCAGCCAGGTGTTCTCTGGACGTTTGTGTGTTAAACTCCTGGGGGCAGAGCCTGCTTTCCCAAGCTCTGCTGTCTAGGTGCTGACTGCCTGCATTTTTGCTGCCTCCTGTTCCTGTTGGCTTCAGTTTCCAGAGGGGAGCTGATTTGAGGGATGTCCAGCCTATTCTGGAAAATAGGATGCAACACACTATTCCACATGTTGTGCACACACCAATTAGACAAATAGTCTACTTCTGCAGGAATGAGACATTTCTTTCTTTCTTTTTTTTTTTGAAATGGAGTCTCGCCATGTTGCCCAGGCTGGAGTACAATGGCAGAATCTTGGCTCATTGCAACCTCCGCCTTCCAGGTGCAAGCAATTCTCCTGCCTCAGCCTCCCGAGTAGCTAGGATTACAGGTGCCCTCCACCACGTCCAGATAATTTTTTATATCTTTAATAGAGACAGGGTTTCTCCATGTTGGTCAGGCTGGTCTTGAACTCCTGACCTTGTGATCCACCCATCTTGGCCCCCCTGGGATTACAGGCGTAAGCCACTGCACCTGGCCTAATTTTGTATTTTTAGTAGAGACGGGGTTTCTTCATGTTGGTCAGGCTGGTCTCGAACTCTTGACCTTGTGATCTAGCCACCTCAGCCTCCCAAAGTGCCAGGATCACAGGCGTGAGTCACCTCGCCCAGCCTTCCCCTCCACCTGAAAGCACTGCAGTGCACACATACACACACACACCCCCCTCCAACATACGCAGATGGTATCAATACTCCAGAAAGCACCAAAACATGGCACTGCACACCACTTCACTTAATTTAAAAACCACTAGCTCTCAACCTTGACTGCACATTACAATCCCCTAGGGAACAGGGGTGTCTTTTGAACATTCTGATATTCGGGACTGACCCCCAGAGGTTCTGATTTAATTGTTTTGGATAGGGCATGGTGACCAGCCGTGACCAACTGTCCCTATTTGCCCAGGACTGAGGAGTTCCCAGGATGTAGGGTGCTAAAACACAGAAGATCCCAGGAATCTGGGACTAGCTGGTCACCCTGGTGGAGACAGGCTGTCTTTGTAAGTATCCCTGGTGATTCTATTCTGCAGTAAGGGTTGAGAACCATTGGGCTAAACTTTCTCAACTTTAACCCACATACTGAGGACAAGTAACTTAAGACTTGAGAAAATATTATGCTTTTGTAGAGGATTCCTTTTTACGTAATAGTAATAAAGAGGCCCTTTGTAAATGAGTCCTGGCCAAATAGTGCCTTGCCTTCCCTTCAAGGGCCCCAAAAGAGTTACTGTTCCTGGGAGCAGCTTGCTGTTCTCCCCTCACTGGGCAGATATCCACACAACAAGCCCCTCTGTTGAAGTGCGGAGGGACGACGGAGTTGATTATTTAATAATTAAAGAAGACTCTGGGGGAGATGTTTTGCTCAGGAGCCCAGCATTCCGAACTGGGTCACTGCGAGCTGGAGTTGTCATCCACCCTAGCAAGCAGGAAATACCAAGCAGAGCAGATATTCTTTCTTTACTTTCCAGTTGGCTTTCAAATGACTTGTTTACATCCAGGAAGGTTTGTAATAATGCCATGTTTATATTCATCCATCTTCCTCCTGAGTCGCCAAGCTGGGAATGGGAGAAGAGCCTGTATACCTGGGAAACTTCTAGACATCCTATGGCTCTCAATCCTGGTATCAAATTATACACCTGGGCTAGGCACGGTGGCCCATGCCTGTAATCCCAGCACTTTGGGAGGCCAAGGAGGGTGGATCACGAAGTCAAGAGATTGAGACCATCCTGGCAAACATGGTGAAACCCCATCTCTACTAAAAATACAAAAATTAGCTGGCCATGGTGGTGCACACCTGTAGTCCCAGCTACTTGGGAGGCTGAGGCGGGAGAATCACTTGAACCTGGAAGGCGGAGGTTGCAGTGAGCCAAGATCATGCCACTGCACTCCAGCCTGGCAACAGAGTGAGACTCTGTCTAAATATATATATATATACATATATATATATATATATATATATATATATATGAAATCACCTAATCACCTGGGAAGCTTTTAAGACTCCAGATGCTCAGGCCCATCCCTCATTCAATTAGGTCAGAATCTCTATGGGTGGGAACCAGGAAATACTTTCTGAATGCTCCCCTGGAGGATTATAGTATATAGCCAGGGCTGAGAATTACTGCTTTAGGGCACTGGTTCTCAAAGTGTGGACTCAGAACTAGCTCCATCAGCATCACCTGGCAACTTGTTAGAAATGCACATTCTCCGGCCCCATTCTGAACCTACTGAAACAGAGACCTTGAGGAGGGGCCCCAGCAATTGATTCTAATAAGCCTTAGGTAATTCTCATGCATGATAAAGTTTAGAACCAGTCTAGATGACAAGGCTGTATTAGTATTTTTTTAATCTGCTGAGATACTTCCACTGTGAGCTGTTGCCTCTAATTTTCTTGTCTGCAACAAAACCCACATTTCCCTTTTTGATGACTGTCAGAAATAACATGGTTAGTCCTGGCTCACCAGCATGACAAAACGCAGATGACACGGCTGGGTCTCTATGCTTATTTCTAGTCTGGAAACCAACAAAGCAACTTTACGAATAATCGTATGAAGCAATGGAGGCAAATTATTTGGCCTCCTATAATTAAGTCATCCCCTTTAGGGTGAAACTTTCTAGTCTGCTATTGTCTCTTCATCTATCAAGCTCAGTGCTGCCAGAAAAAAAAAAAAAAAATTATGGCCCAAACAGGTTTAATTAGAGAGATACGGAGTTAAGGTTCCCTAGGGGAAATCTATGGTACCGTAGGATGGGGTGTTTCTTGTGTATAACTGGGGTTGAGAACCTAAATTTCCTCTAATTAAGCAGGGTTTGTATAAACACTGGAAGATGCGGAAGCCAGGCAGAGAGAAGGGTGATTAGCAGCAATCTAAGCCAAGAGAAGTGAAAGCAAAGATGTCATGTTCTCCCATCTGGAGAGTTACTTAAATTTGAGGATCTAAGATCTTTTGACCCAAGAGTTCACTGAGAGGCACACATGAGCATTTTTGTATTAGGGAAGCTCAAAGATTGTCGTCTCCTGTCGTTCCCTTCAATATAGAGGACCAAATCACAGGAAGAGACAGCTGACATTGTACACCTGTTTATAGGTCTCTTCCAATTCAGGGATCAAAAATGCTATTTTTTATTTTATTTTTTGAGACAGAGTCCTGCTCTGTCACCCAGGCTGGAGTGCAATGGTGTGATCTTGGTTTGCTGCAGCCCCCACCTCTCAGGTTTAAATGATTCTTGTGCTTCTTCAGCCTCCTGAGTATCTGGGACTGCAGGTGCACACCACCACACCCAGCTAATTTTTGTATATTTTGTAGAGACAGGTTTTCACGATGTTGCCCAGGCTGGTCTTGAACTCCTGGCCTCAAGTGCTTTGCCTGCCTCAGCTTCCCAAAGTGCTGGGATTACAGGCGTGAACCACCATGCCCGGCCCCAAAATGTCGTTTTTTAAAGTAAAAATCAAAGAATATTAGATGGTGAGCTAACACATATTCAGTTACACATATACTATGTTTTAATCCTTATGACAACACTATGAGGTAAGCATCATTGGCCTGATTTTACACATTAGAGCACTGAGGATCAGAGACACTAAACAAATAACTTATCTGTTGTGCTCGCTTCGGCAGCACATGTACAAGTAACTTACCTGTTAAACGACAGAGCTAAGATTCTAATCCAGGTTTGTCCAAACCTAAGGCCTTTGTTTGCTTTCTTGGTCCAAAAAATAGTAACTGTAGCTTAGACTTGTGTAGCCAGCTGGCAGTTCTATATCCCACCACGACACAAATAAGTTAGTCCAGAGCTTCGCCCATACAGGGAGACACCATTGGGGGCAATTCTCTATGGTGCTTCTATGTATCTTGTGATAGATTCTATCCTAGACTGTCTTTCCAAGGATGTTTATAGAGCAAAGAGCCATAGAAGATAGAAATCTCTTCAGCAAAGAGGACAGATTTGTTTTCTAATTACGATAAAAAAGATAACGTATCTCTCTGGGACAAAGGTTGGGCACGTTCATTAAGACCCCTTATAAGTTTGGAAACTTCTGCTTGAGTTTGCTCAGACCCACAATGCGAACAACACCCATCCACCTGGGCCTGCCTCCACATTCCCCCTGTGGGATTTAGGGAGCAAGAGAAACCAGTGTGGCCATGAGTAATAAAGTCCTTTATCTCCAACCTAGGAGTCTCATGTCTTTTGCCAGCATCACTGAAACTGTGGCAAGCTCACTTGTTAGCCTGCAAACAGGGTAAAACCTCAGACCCTTCACAGTCCTTGATTGACATGGATTCCTCCTCCCTGGTGTACACAGCAGCACATGGAATTCCTTCACCCTTCCTTGATTCTGCGTGAGCGCAACTAGCTGACTGGAGTTGATGTGTTAGTATCTTCTTCCAACGATTCCCTTTCTTCCTCCGTCCCTCTTGCTGTGATTACTGAAGCTGAGCAGTCACTAGAATGGACAGTGGGGATTTCGGAAGATAGCGTTAGCAGATGTTAACATCAAAAAGACCTGAGGCTCATGTGTATACCACGTTGAAACCCCACTGTCATTGAATCACAGGTTGGAAGTGACTTTAGTAGTGTAGGCCACTTTCTACTCAAGCAAACTTAATAGAACCTCTTGTCATTAACCTCTCCATGATGGAAGCTCATGCCTAAAAAGGAAAGTGAAATTGACTCAATATTCAGCTCTGTATGATATCTTCTCTTTGTTTTTCATCCTGTTAGCAGCAGCAAATCATGAGTCTGCGGCAACCTCAGTTCTTGCCTCTTCAGAAGAAATAATTCAATGAGGGGCATAAGGCAGAGGGAGAGATGGAGGCAAGTTTTAGAGCAGGAGTGGAAGTTTATTAAAAAGTTTAGAGCAGGGGCTGGGCATGGTGGCTCACGCCTGCAATCCCAGCACTTTGGGAGGCCAAGGCGGACGGATCACGAGGTCAAGAGATTGAGACCATCCTGGCCAACATGGTGAAACCCCGTTTCTACTAAAAATACAAAAATTAGCTGGGCATGGTGGCATGGGCCTGTAGTCCCAGCTACTCAGGAGGCTGAGGCAGGAGAATTGCTTGAACCCGGGAGGTGGAGTTTGCAGTGAGCCAAGATCATGCCACTGCACTCCAGCCTGGGCAAGAGAGCAAGACTCCATCTCAAAAAAAAAAAGTTTAGAGCAGGAATGAAAGGCAGTAAGGTACACTTGGAAGAGGGCCAAGTGGATGACTTGAGAGATTCAAGTGCATGGCGATTTGACCTTTGACTTGGGGTCATATACATGCTTCCGCGGGGGTTGCATTACATCTCTCCTGATTCTTCCCTTGGGGTGGGCTGTCCGCATGTATAATGGCCTGCCAGCACCTGAGAGGGGCTGTATGTGCAGTGTGTTTACTGAAGCTGTGTTCATGCTACTTGAGGATCTTCCCTTACCAGCAGAGTGCTCCTAGAGGAACGCTAGAGGTCATACACCAGGTAGACTCCACCGTTTTGCCTCTTAGTGTGCATGCTTAAACTCGCTTGCTCAACTCCTGAGATCTTGTTGGAAAGCTGCTGATGACCAGTTTTGGGTGTTTTCTGTGTATTGGGAGATTGCCTTTCCCTGGTGCTGGTTGCAATCCATTATTATTTTACAGAGGCAGTTTAACAACTGCCTGACCATCACCTGATGGTCTCCTGACATTCCTGGTTTGGGGGACCCTCTCTTGCCCTGCTCATGTCTGCCTAACTACCTACTGTGACGGTCCTGTTTTCCAAATAAACATAGACTCAGGTGGATCGTCAAATACCTTCCAGCTATTACCCATTTCTCCCATACCCACACCCCCAAGTCTAGGTTAACATTTTCCAGTCTATCAACCACCACTCTTAACATGAGGCTCAGACCCTGTGCCCTTCCAACCTTTCTCCTCTGAAGATGCTCTATGTTGTCCATCTTTTCGTCTAAGTCCTTTAAAAAAAAATTTGGTTTTTGAATAGGCAATACCTGCGTACAGTACAGAGTTCAAAAGACAGAAGGATGTTTCCTTCCCTCTCAGACTCCAGCCACCCAGTCCCCTCCTCCAGTCACTCTTACTGGTGTATTACTGTCTTCTTCTTCCTCCTGTTCCGTATATAGTCAAGGTTCATTGAAAAGGCTGAACAAATAGGGCACAACCAGAAAACAGCTTTGGGTTGTTTTTTCTCCATGACTATCTTTAAACTCAGCAGATGGTTTTTGTTTTTTGTTTTGTTCTTTTTTCCAGCATATCAGCCAAAACCTTTTAAGCATTCAAAGGCTTGTTTTAGTATGAGATCTAAGTTTCAGTCTTCCGTTTGAAACCGTCCTTCCCTCTTCCCCTCAGTTCAGACTGGACCTTCAGACCAGGGACCCGCAGCAGGGAAGTGGAATGTGGTTTGTTACTTCCCTGTGCCTCTGTCTCCTCTCCACTGTTTCTGATGCCTCCAGGATTAGGGTTGTAAGGCGGGTGATTAGAGGGGAAGGCAAGAGTCTTCCTTCATAAATACTATTGTTATTCATCCTTAATGCCCTCTGTGGCCAGTTGCTAATATATCAATACAGGCTCATGGCAGAGCACATAATAGGTGCTCAACAAGTGTTAAATGAATGAATGCATTTATGAGTACATGGATGACCGGAACTCAGCAAGTTAATAAGTGTGTCCCAAATTGACAAAAGATCAGAAAACACCAGCAAATACCATTAAAAAGGACCAACAAAAATATGCATACATAGCTCTGCTTGCTACAGCAAGGTCCAGGAGGGAGAAGAGAGAAACATGTGTGTTCAAATTATCACTCTGAACCAACAATGACCTTTTAGAAAATGTAATATCCAGGACTGTGTTAACAGAACGCTAGCACAGAGGCAAGTGGAACTCTGTATTCACGTTGCTTATTTTGAATGTTAGGAGTTCTCAGGCAGGTTCTCTCAACTTGCAAACAAGCAGTGGTCATTTTTTAGCCCCAAGCCAGACTTCATATTTATCCTTCTGAAATTTTATTTTTTTAGTTTTGACCCATGGTTCCCCTCTCTTGTGATCTCTTTTTAATACTTACCTATTATTTAAAATATAATTATGCCTCCAAGATTATTCATCTGTAAATATAGCAAGATCTTTCTTGTGTTTATTAAGTGAACTAATAAAAAAGATTGGACAAATGCAAAGCCATTGGAAATCATCCTCTAGACTGAGACATACTTTTTAAGACAATAGCACCGTTTACATTCAGTATCATTTAGGGTTAAGTTCAGCAGCATATAACAGAAAATAAATAAATAAGATAAAAGTTTAGTTCTTTCTCACTTAAAGTAAACCTGCAAACCAGCAGTACACAGCTGGTATAACAACCGTGACAGGTACTAAAGACCCAAGGGTTTATTTTCTTTCAGCTTCACGACACGATCTTAAGACCACCCAGTGGGTTAAGATAGCTGCTGGAGCTCCAGCCATTACATGCCTAATCTAACCAATAGGAAGGAGAAGGAGAGAGGCAAAGGGTGTAACTACCCAATCAGTGTACGGAGAACATCAGACCACGGCCTTGCAATAAAGGAAGTGTTTAATAGACATGAAGCTGGCCACACCGCATAGGAGACAGAGTTATTACTCAAATCAATCTCTCTGACAATTTAGGGGCCAGGGTTAAGACAGTTTGGGCTAAGGGGTGGGGATGGCTAGGCAATGGGTGCTTGCTCTGATTGGTTGGGGGTGCAATCATAGGGGTGTAGAAAATGGTCCTTGTAAAGTTTATTCTCTGTAGGTTTATTGCCGAGTTAAAAACGAGGAAACTGAGGCCAGCACAGGAAAATTAGATGCCAATTTATTCAGTTCCCAGGCGAGGTTCTGTGGTCCCGGGGAGAGGGCCCAGGGAAGTCGCACTCGACTCCTCTCAGGAGTAGGGTTTTATAGGGAGTGAAGGCATTTGATTGGATTTGGAGAAACAGGATGTGCTATTGGTAGGTAGGTGGGAGTTCCAGTGAGCGGGCTAAGTGCTGAGTGCAGAGGGGATTTCCAAGGGTGGGGTTAGGTGATGGGCATATTCTGATAATGTAAGTTTCAAGCGGGGAGGAAGATGGGCGTGTCTGAACTCCCGGGGAGGCAACCGGCATTACATTCCGACCTTTTTGATGATATATAGGACGCTGCTTCTTTCTGGCTACTTCCTGCTGAACAGGGGCGAAGTGGGGGGAAGGAGCCAGTTGGCTGGTGCCTCGATTGGGAGTCGGATATAGGGGTGAAGCATCATCCGGTTAACGGCCACCCTGGAAATTTCTCTTATGCGGGCCTGTAAAAACTTGAGAAAAAAGCCCCTCCTTCTCTCTGTCTCAACATACTGCCACTCTCCTTAACTTTCTTGGATCCAAGGGGTACCGGATATCTCCCTCTAAAGCACAGTTATCAGTCACTTCAGTAGTCTACTTAGGCGTTCGCCTCACCCCCAAAACTAAAAGCCTAACAGTCCTCCTGTGCATTCAGTCACTTCTGATGGGGCCACAGGAGTGGTAGTGGATCCAGGTGGAGCCAACAATTGCCACATGCACAAAAAACCTGAAAAGATATCTCAAAGGGCCAGTCTTAAGTGCCACCATAGCGATGTTATCTCCAGGAATAATAGCAGAAGTTGCATAGCCTGTCACCTCCAGAATAATGGCTGGCAACCATTCATGTCCACCCCTTAGCAGAATTCAGGCTCCTCTATCCTCCTAGGCTGGTGGTCTCTCACTAGCTTTACAAGGGCAGTTGAATTTTGGGGAAGGGATATTATCATTTAAACCATAAACTAAATGTCCCCCACAGTTAGCTTGGCCTAAGCCCAGGAGTAACTAAGGGCAGCCTGAAGGCAAAGGGGAAGACGGGGGTTGGCTAGGTTGGACCTCCCCCACTGCCATAATTTCCTCACTGTCACAATTTTTGTAAAGGCGATTTCAATGGAACCCCTTCCTTTTAGGAAGACTTAAAAACATTGGGATTCTGTTATGAAGGAAGTAGAAGATAACAGATGTCACCCTGAGCAACTGGCAGCTTGCTCTCACATCATGCTATATATTTTACTTAACTAGAATCCAGTCTATATTTAAGAAGCATGTGAGAAAATTTTTGTCAAATTCCTTGTGGGTATCATGGTTGTAGTAATAACTATCTCATTCTTCTGCTATACTATCTTAACACTCTTACCCCAAATCAACTGAGTTTGACAAATTTTTTTTTTGAGATGGTGTCTCACTCTGTTGCTCAGGCTGGAGTGCAGTGGCACGATCTTGGTTCCCTTCAACCTCTGCCTCCCAGGTTCAAGCGATCCTCTTGCCTCAGCCCACCTAGTAGCTGGGATTACAGGCACGTGCCACCATGCCTGGCTAATTTTTGTATTTAAAGTAGAGACGGGGTTTCGCATGTTGGCCAGTCTGGTCTCGAACTCCTGACCTCAGGTGATCCACCGCCTCGGCCTCCCAAAGTGCTGGGATTACAGGCATGAGCCACTGCGCCTGGCTGAGTTATACAAAATTTATCTGTAATAAATCCATGTTTGTGTCTAATTATCATGTTCATTTTTTCCCTTGACCATAATCCACAAGTTTAAATTCTATTTGAGAATTTGGGGGGACTAAAATCTATAAAACAAAAATGAAATCCTAAGCCCTCTAACCGACTGTGAATCCCCCTCTGGACCCAAGGGATCCCAGAGAAGTCTGAAAATCGAATTCCTGGCCATGATGGAAAAGGAGGTTGGACACGCCTCCTCATACTCCCTCTCCTTAGGAGTTTAGGCACAACTGACCAGCATTAACATTAAAACAGACATCATAAGACTGACACAACAGACTCTGCGGCAATACAATTCCAAATTGCAACCTGACTCTGGTATAGCATCACGTGGCAGATAGCAGACACTGAAGGAAATAAAAATATTTTACTACTATTTACTATTTCTTTGACCTATTTTGAAATGACACTGCGAAGCCATCTTTTGTGGGGGAAATTTGCAACTGCAGAGAATCTTCCTTAATACAGTCCGGCCTTTCCCAGATCTAGAGGAGATTAAGAATCTGTCATCTTTAAAGGTCCAAAAGGAGACTTTACCTCTTATTCTCTCTGAAGGCAGTTACCTGGAGGCTTCACCTACATCAAGAACCTTGATCTCCACGACTCCCCTTAGAACTCAAGCATTCTTTCTACTGACCTCAAGGCTTTACAGAGCTTAACTGTTTCAACCAAGTGCCAATCAGAAAATCTTTGAATCCACTTATGACCTGTCAGCCCCACTTCACCTTCAAAACACCCTGCCTCTTTAGGGTGAACCTATGTACACCTTTAATGCATTGATTTATGATTCTACCTACAATTCCCATATCCCCAAAACATAAAAAACCAAACTGTAACCTGACCACCTCAGGCATACTTTCTCAGAAACTGTTGATACTGTTCTCCAGGCCATGGTTACTCATATTCGCTCAGAATAAACCTCTAAATAGTCGACAGACTTGTTTTCTCACTGACCCATCAAAAAAAGTAGTTTTCTGAATCCACTTCCCTTGAGTTTGGAAAGTTGTACACATGCTCATCTCTTCTATGCTGAGTTCATTTCCAAAATAAAATCAAAAGAAGTTCATCACTACAATTGCAGCTTCTCTGGTTCCTTGGGTTATAATCTATATCCATTGGGGTTCAAACTGAAACAAATACTAGGTGGAATCAAGAATTCATTTCGGGGATTTGACTTCAGGCACTTGCTGACCCTTGTTCTTCAGGTGTTGGCATCTGAATTCTGCAGGGCGGCAGGTCAGGGTGGCGAGGCAGATGCAGAGCAGGGGAACTGAGGACAGACTGGAGCCCTGTTCTGCCTGGCACTGTCTCCAAATCTGACCCCTTTGGCTCATGGACCTAACCATGCCGTGGCTGGGTCTGAGAGTTGGAGGAGTGGACGTCTGGCTGCTTCTGCAGGCCCACATCGTGATCCGGCAGACCAGTGACATGCCTCTGCTGCCCTGGTGATCCTGCTCCCACCTTCAGTGTGGGAAAAGAACCTGGCTGCTGCCTCTCTTTCTGCTTCCAACTGTGGTGCAAATGTCTCTTTGCCAGGGCCCTTGCCCAGAACCGTGCAGGGCAGGGGATTCTGGGAAATGTAGTTCCAGCTGAGTTAAGAGGCCCACACAAAGCTGAGGATTTGAAGGCTTTAAGGCTAAAATACTCCTACTATCTTGTGATCTATTTTTTCTTAACAATGCTCACCTCATCCTTTCTGCTTTGAAGTTTATTTCCCTTGGTAGAGAAAATAGAAAGTGAATATAGAGTAATCCTGCTTTCTCTCTGTTATTCACTAGTGTTGTGCTGTATGCACCCAGCAGTAGGCTACACCCCTCTTGCTCCCTGTGACTCTGATGAGAGCTTAAATGTCCTCTGTGTCCTTGGGAGGTCCCATGAACCTCTGCTCTTCTGAAATGTTCCCTTCTCAAGCTATTGAATCAGATCCATTGTTGTTCTGAATGAAATTCATTGTTTCCCTTTTTTTGTCTGAGATAAATAAAATCTAAGGAGGTGTGAGCTCATTGTCTCAAGGTTATGCATTCACACTTCTCTTGCTTAGGAGTCAAAAGTAAGTCTAATGTAGGAATTCCCCTTCTTTTTCAATAATGGGGCACTGTACCGCAAGGCCATGTAATACGAAACACATACCTTTCTGGCTACCTGCTGCCCTTCTGTGATCATTTTTCCCTTTGAGACTGCCCTTAATGCAATTAAAAAAATAATTTGGACAAAACTGTGTATGTGTATGCAAACACATGTATGTCTACAGGATATAATTTGCCCTGGTAAGGCAGGTCCTACCCAGCAGTTTGACTTTACAAACACTGTATCTCCTAGGGGTGGCTTGGAGCAGTCTGTAGGTATAGGGAGTATGGCGATGGAGAAGAGAATTGGCCAAAACTTCTAAAAAGTACGGGTGGTCTGGAGCAAACCAAGGCTGGAATGGAGTCCTCGTGAGATGCAGGTACTTACTCTCTGGGAGGTGGCCTCCTTGAGAACCCAAATGCAGATCTTGATGCAGTCACAGGCAATGTTCTATGGCAGGGGAACTTTGTCTTTGGGATCTTCCTGTCTCCCCGCCTCCCACCCAGACCTTGTTTCAAGAATTCCGTCTACGGCCATACCACCCTGAACACACCTGACCTCGTCTGATCTCAGAAGCTAAGTAGGGTTGTGCCTCGTTAGTACTTGGATGGGAGACCACCTGGGAATACCAGGTGCTGTAGGGGCTGGGCATGGTAGCTCACACCTGTAATCCCAGCACTTTGGGAGGCAGAGGCAAGCAGATCACCTGCAGTCAGGAGTTTGAGATCAGCCTGAACAACCTGGTGAAACCGCATCTCTACTAAAAATGCAAAAAAATTAAACATGCATGGTGTCGTGTGCCTGTAATCCCAGCTACTTGGGAGTCTGAGGCAGGAGACTCAATTGAACCCAGGAGGTGGAGGTCGCCATAAGCTGAGGTGACAGAGTGAGACTCTATCTCAAAAAAAAAAAAAAAAATCCAAGTTGCTCCCATCCCTTTTTTCTGTCACAGAGGAAACACCCTAAAATTTGTATTTACCTTAAGGGATTCACCCTTCTCCACGCTTTTAAATTTCAAAGGAAGGAGAGGAGATGCTAATGGTAGGATTTGGGATATCCACCCTAGATGGATGACTTTTGGTGTGTGAGTGGGTCTTCCTGGGTTTCCCCCAAATGACATTAGTGTTAACTGTCCAGTCATCTCCAAGAATTCATTACTGACAAACACTGAATTACTAAAGGGATTTAAGCTGCTTGGCACCTGTACTGGGGCAATGGTTGTGACAGACAGGTGTGGATGACTCCTTAGCTCCGTTCTCCTACTGACCACACCCACCCCAGGACCCAGTGACTGTCTCCGTCACTGCAGATTCATCCTTGGAGCATGCGGGGCTGTGAGTACAACAGTTCCACCCTCATCTCCCCTCTGCCCTTTCCATGCCCTCTTGGGTCCTGAAAGGAAGGAGCCCCTAAGGTACCAGCCTGTTGCTCAACCAGTGGGAGTGGACTGAAGGGTAATATTTATCAGGAGTTCTTGCTGCAGCTAGCTCAAAGTTAATTTTAATTGTTTTTTCATGGAATAAATCCTCAAAGGATAAAGGAAAGGGGAGGAGGGTGGTAATCTGCAAAAAGAAGAGGAGCATTGAGCGGACAGCAATAGAGTCGCTCCAGACTTTGCATCTTGAATCCTCACATTCAATAGCTAAGATGGTTTTTTGTTTAATTGTTCATTTGTTTGAGACAGGGTCTGGCTCTGTCACTCAGGCTGAGCACGGTGGTGCGATCAAGGCTCACTGCAGCTTTGACCTCCAGGACTCAAGCTATCCTCTTGCCTTGGCCTCCCAAGTACCTGCCACTGCAGGTTCACACCATGCCCAGCTAATTTTTTATGTTTTGTAGAGATGGGGTCTCGCTATGTTGTCCATGCTGGCCTTGAACTCCTGGGCTCAAGTGATCCTCCTGTCTTGGCCTCCCAAAATGCTGGGATTACAGGCATGAGCCTTTATGCCTGGGCAGCCAGGAGATTTATCTTCCATTGCCCACAAGCTGAGAAAGCTTGGGCCCTTCTCTGAGACCCAGGAAACAGGTCTGGCTATTCAGCAGACTAATCTACTAAAGTTTCTGAGAATCAGAAGAGGTGCCAGGACTGAAGAAAGGCCATTGCAGTGCTTCTCACGCATTAATGCATATGCTAATCATACGGGGATCATATGAAAATGCAGATTCTGGTACAGTGGATCTGGCTGGACTGGGGGCCAACATTCTGCATTTCTAACAAGCTCGCAGAGAACACAAGCGCTGCTGGTCATTAGCCACTCTATGGATAGCAGGAACATATGCCACCTGCATAAACCTGAGTGGCTGGAGATTCTGTTGGGGCTATGGCTACTGTTAGGGACTGATTGTTTGTGTCTTCCAGATTCACATATTAAAATCCTAACTCCCAGCACGGCTGCCTTTAAAAATGGTGGCTCACGCCTGTAGTTCCAGCACTTTGGGAGGCCAAGGTGGGTGAATCACGAGGTCAAGAGATTGAGACCATCCTGGTTAACACGGTGAAGCCCTGTCTCTACTAAAAATGCAAAATAATTAGCTGGTTGTGCTGGTGCGCACCCGTAGTCCCAGCTACTCAGGAAGCTGAGGCAGGAGAATTGCTTGAACCTGGGAGGCGGAGGGTGCAGTGAGCCGAGATTGTACCACCACACTCCAGCCTGGGTGACAGAGTGGGACTCCGTCTCAATAAATAAATAAAGGGACCTCTAAGGAAGTGATTAAGGTTAAATGAGGTCATAAGAGTGGGACCCTGATCTGATAGGTCCCATAAGAAAACCTATGAGACGTCAGACAAGGTGAGGTGTCCGTCTATAAAGCAGGAAAGGACCCCTATCAGAAACTCATCATGCTGGTACCTTGATCTCAAACTTATGGAATTCTGAGTAAGTACATTTGTGTTGTCATCCAGTCTGTGCTATCTGTTATGGCAGTCCAAGTGGATAATAGATCCACTGTGTGTCCACCCAAGACGTTCTGGCCCCATAACAGGAGTTCTGGAGAACCAAAAAGGGCTCCTGTGCTCTAAGGACTGGTAATTGATGATGCCTAAGCCCAGGCAGGGCAGCTGTTCCCTGTGCTATAGTCTACTAGGATTTCAACCTTGCCTGCACATGGAGTCATCCATGAGCTTTAAAAAATATCAACGCCTGGATCTCACCTCTAGAGACTCTCATTTAATTGGTCTGGAATGTGACCTGGAAATCAGGATATTTTAACAGCTGATTTTCAATCATCTAGTGATGCAAAGGTGTAGCCAAGATTGAGAACAACTGCTCCAAGTAAGTGAGGAAGGGGTTAAAGTCAGTCTCTCTCTCTCTCTCTCTCTCTCTCTCTCTCTCTCTCTCTCTCTCACTGCAATCTTTCTCCCCCTTCCCCTCCCCCTTCCCCTTCCCCTTCCCCTCTCCCCCTTCCCCCTCCCTCCCTCTGTGTGTGTGTGTGTGTGTGTGTGTGTGTGTGTGTGTGTAAGGGCTGCCAACATCAGGAAAAGCTACGGAAACAAAAGTCTTCACTGCAGAATCAAAAAATGAACAGGAAATGATCGAGTTAACTTCCTGCAAATGTTCTGATCTGCTGTAGAGGCCCTGACTCCTAGATGATTAAATGTGAAAGAATTTTCAAAATCAGGCTATGCAATGAGTCTTTTAAGTTAGGTGGGAAGGAAAGCCCTACTGGGTAATTCTAAACCTTAAGAACTAGAGGAGAGTCCCCAGATTTCAGTGCCAGCATCCTATTTAATGCAAATCTCCTCTGCTGCTTTCTTCAGACATAATCCCAAACTTCCCCCTAAAAGCACCAAGTTAGTTACTAAATATTTTGGTGGCCAGTGCCTCACAAGGGCACAAGGCTTTCTCCTCTATGTCCTCTTGGGGCTGTCTGAGTTCTCTCTTCTACCCTAAGTCACCTGAGTCAGAAGACTCTTGAAAAATTTTGAACTGCAACACAAAAGGGAAAACAATAAGAACACAAGATATTTTCTTTCTTTATTTACTTGTTTTCATTAGGATTGACATTTACCTATGTGAAACCATATTGCTCTGACCTTGTCACATGGCATGCATTCATTTCTGGAATGGGGTTAAGTCTTCTGGAGCTGTGCTACATTTTTATTCATAAGCTGAGGAATATGAGAATTCCAGCACGCATTGGTGATGAGCCTCCATTTACTTCTAGATTTAACTAGTAATATGTAATAATCTCAGATCCACGGTGCTTGAGTGAATCGTACTGGACAAGGCAAGTGTGTGTCCAGGTGGTAAACATGGCAACGAGCTGCATTAAAGATGCAACAGATACAAACATTTCTAATTCAGAGGTGCTTTAACTTACACATGGCGGGAACGGAATTGCATACCTAGCACGTGCTATATACATAACAGCAAACACTTAGCATATTGTACCCCCATTTAATTCTCACTGCAATCCTCTGAGGATACATATTATTAATAATTTCATCTTATAGATGAGAGAGCTAGGTTCTGAGATATTAAGTAATTTCTTTGCCCAAGGTCTAGGCAGTTTTAAAACTGGGATTTTTGATCTGGCCATTACACTCCACTGCTCCTCGGAAAGGCTGAAGCATCTCCACTTTATGGGAGATGGAATTAGGCTCCAACCCTGGTTAACCTTCAGGTGGTTTCTGAACAGCAATAGTTCACAGCTTGCCCTGCCACCGTCCTTTCTCTGTGGTCTTTGTTTTTTGCTGTGTTTTGGTTTTTAAGACCGTTATGAACCTCGCCACAATTGGAAGACATCTCATCTTCAATGGGCTCTGACACGGCTGATGGGTTTGTTCCTGGACTCGCCATGGTTATTGCTGGGCTTTAGGCTAGAGCTCTTCCATACTTTCATCTCTTTGAAAGCTTTGCAGGCAGCAGTTAAGCAGGTCTGAAATTACATGTGAAATCAAATTTGAAACAAGTCATTTATTTTCTCTTCCTCAGTGTTTCATTCACAAAATATAAATGTGAGTCCTTTTGTTTTAGAACTAAACCAGGGTCTGCTTGCCTGGTTCAGTAAGAGCAGATATCCACACCAAGTTTTGCAGTGGGAGAAAGAAAGGCGTTTGTTTATTGGGCACCATGCAAGAAGGACTGTGGGGCTATTGCTTACATCCTGACCTCCCTGACGGCCTCCAGGTTAGGGGCACGTTTCAGGACAGCAGAAGTTACAGGCACAATTATAAATCAATACATGGAGCTTACTCCTTGGTTTTGGCCTAAAGGGGTGAGACATTTTGGGGGGTGGTTACATGTTATAGGTAGATTCAAGGATTTTCTGAGTTGTAAAAGCTTTGTTGAAAAATTTGGGGTCAGTGGAAAAGAATGCTCACTCCTGCTCACGAGGGTGACTTTCTCCAGGCCCCTCAGGAAGAAATTTAGAACAAGGAATGGGGCTCAGAGTTCAGTCCCTAGTTTCCCCTTATCTGAGGTCTGCAGTGGGCAGATCCCTTTGGTGGGGGGTCAAGTTTCTGAAAAGCAACTCTGGAGACATGTGCTAAGATGTTATCTTTAGTTTCTATAGGAAAATCAAACATCCATGATTCTAGCTTCCGTGGCCTTGTTTTAGGCTATGATTACCTTCTTGCTTACCAAGTTGCTTATTTACTTCTCTGGGCTAGCTAGGTAACTAGAATTTCACTTGAAGAAACTCAAGATTTTCCTTCCTTTCCATGCTTGCGGGTGGACGCAGGTCCCTAAGAGGGGAGTCCCTGCTCTGTTTCACATTTTCATTTTTCTGAAATCGACAGTACCCCTCATCAACCTCTAGTGTCATCTCACAGTGGTTCTTATTAAGGCATGCTTGGCTGGAGCAGCTCATCATCATTTCTGTCTAAAAACATAAAGATGTGACAATCTTAAAGTTAGACTGCTGAGGATAGGATGGGATTCTTCATCATATGATGATCTCATCAGAAGATCCATGGCTTGGTTGATTCAGTGGCCAGGATGGGTTTTGCCCCGGCCTCTCTGAGTGGTTTCCTGTTTGTGACAAGGCCAGTGAGAGTTAGGCTTGTTGTCTAGGAATGGTAGTTCTGAATCAAGGTCACATCTTGGTCTAATCTGTTCAACCAGTAAAATTAGTAAATGGAATTTGCCCAAGAACAGGTGAAGCTGGTACCTTTTATTGGAGAGACCCCCACTGAGACCCCAGGCATCTCAAAATACCTTTCCTTTTGTTTCACCTGGGCTAATCTTGGCCCTATTACCTGCAAAAAGTTTATTCCCAATGCCTATTTATACAACAGGTCTCAGAAACTGAGCCACAGGATTTCAATTTTTTGCTAAAGTATTAAAATGAAGACATTCTGCTGAGAAGGTCTGAGGAAATTGTCAAGATTTCTCCTACTGGTACATGTTAGTGAATTAGAGTAGTCATCACAGCCTTAGACAATGTATGAGTTAAGTTCTGTCCTCCCAAAAGATATGTTGAAGTCCTAATTCCTAGGACTTGTGAATGTGTCCAAATTTGGAAATAGGACCTTTGCCATTATCACCAAGTTAGGACAAGGTCATGCTGACGTAGGGTGGGTCCTAAGTAATATAATCATTGTCCTTAGAAGAGGAGAAGAGACATGGAGTCAGGGAGAACACCTTGCAACAATGAAGGCGGGCATCGGAGTGGCACATTCACAAGCCAAGGAATGCCGAGGACTTCCACCAACGCCAGCAGCTAGGAGAAAGGCACAGAAAAGATTCTCCCCTAGAGTCTTTGAAAAGAGCATGGCCCTCTTGTCACCTTGATTTTGGACTTCTGGCCTCCAGGATTGTGAGAGAGTACATTTCTGTTGTTTGAAGCCATCTGGTTTGGAGTAATTTGCTATGACAGCTCTAGGTAGCTCCTCTAGACAGGAAGGAGAGGCTGGCCCTGGTGTAGGGCTAATGGGTTTCCATGGAACTAGAAAGAAGGCACTGTCTTCCTTGATGGCTGTAAGTTAGAGACAGGAGCCACCAGCAGCTCTGTGTGGGTAACTCTTCAGGCATGGAGTTCATTCCATGGGGGAGAAGTTCCTTCTGCCACGGCTCTGGGCTGTTACCTTCCAGAGGAACCTAGGCTCACTGAGCAGCACAGCACAGTTCACAAAAGATCGGGTGCCTGGGTGGGTCCCAAAAGAAAGAGGAGCTTGCCCAACAATGTCGATTTCATGACTGTTCTCAGGGCCGGTTTTCCTGACAAAAGACAGAACACATCCACTTGCTTCTGTGAAATCTAGGAGTTAATGCACCCAGTGCTTGTTCCTGGCCTGTGTGATTCTGTGCCACCTTTCTTAGGGTTAATTGACATTCCCCATTCTGATTTTTCCAGCCTACGCATTGCCTATCTGTGTTTATGGTCTGTCAGCAAGACAGTTCAAGGAGCTGATGTAGTTACCTTTAGTCTGCTAATTCCACTAGGTGCTTAACAAATATTCACCAAATAGATGTTTATTTTTGCATCCAGAAAAGGGTGTCCTTTGACAGGAATGCTGTGGCGCATTATGCAGAATTCCACTCAGGACTGAAGCACTCACTCTTCCAGCTGCTGGGAGTGTTGGCTGTGGAGAGCTCATGGTGAGTCTCTCCTTAAGCTTTGCCTGAAGCAGACTGCCCACGTTGTGTCCTTTGCTGGGCACTTTCTCCGTTTAACGACTGGCCAATATAGGGGCATAAAGACCCATCCCCTCGCCTCAAGTCAAGACATCTCTCAAGGGCCATCCCAGCTCCAGAGCTCCCCATGGGATGGGCTAAGATCTTTGCTGCAGCCACAGCACAGTTTGGCTTCTGCCCAGTTCTCCCTTGCTTTCCTACAGGTCTTGTTCTTAAGAACATTCATTCCTCTGTGCGCATTCACTTCCTTAAACAAATCTCAGTCTCGGGTCTGTTTTCCAGGGACACTGCTCTACAAGTTTCTTCTACCTGATGCTATGCAAGTGAGAAATACATTAACCACACTTAGATACAGAATCTGAAATGTAAGCGCTACAGGAAATAACATAAAATGCCACCCTGTCTCTGCATTGTCTCTGTCCCCAGGCTAATGGCTGGGCATTTTAGGCTCTATGGCTCATCAGGGTTCTCACGGGTTCTGAGCTCTCAGTAGACACCTATTGAATAAGGTAATGAACGAGTGTTCACAGAATTGACTTTGGCCCTGGGATGAACTAAATGGGCTTTTTAAAAGGTTTTATATCCCTTTGAGGCTGGGCACAGTGGCTTATGACTGTAATTCCAGCACTTTGGGAAGCCGAGGTGGGTAGATCATTTGATGTCAGGAGTTCAAGACCAGCCTGGCCAACGTGGTGAAACTCCATCTCTACTTAAAAAGAAAAAAATAAAAATAAAAAGCACAAAAAAAATTAGTTGGGCATGGTAGCATGTGCCTATAATC
The DNA here is from genome assembly GCF_009761245.1 of Sapajus apella. Taxonomy (NCBI): domain Eukaryota; kingdom Metazoa; phylum Chordata; class Mammalia; order Primates; family Cebidae; genus Sapajus; species Sapajus apella. The sequence goes on along the minus strand of NW_022437003.1, from coordinate 8,905,812 downwards.
CCAGCTACTCAGGAGGCTGGAGCACGAGAATCACTTGAGCCCGGGAGGTGGAGGTTCGAGATTGCACCACTGCACTCCAGTCTGGGTGACAGAGCAAGACTCCATCTCAAAAAAAAAAAAAAAAAAAAAAAAAAAAAAAAAAAAAAAAAATTTTATATCCCTTTGTAATGGGGAGGAGGTCTTTGGAGTCAGTATTAGTCTCCTTTGGCTATATTATTATTAAGGCTGAAATAAAGACAGAGAAATTTATTATTGTCTCACAGCTCAGGAGGCCAGAGTCCAAAACCAGGGTGACACAGGCCACACCCCCTCTGACGGCTCCAGGGAAGGATCTGTCCAGGCCTCTTCCTAGCTTCGCTGGTTTGCTAGCAATCTTTAGCATTCCTTAGCCTCTAGATACATCATGCTGAGCTCTGTCTTCATGTTCCCATGGCACTCTCCCTGTGTGTTTGTCTCTATGCCCGAATTTCCCCTTTTTATAAGGACACCGGTTATATTGGAATGAGGTCCCATTCTACTCTAGTATGTCCTCATCTTGACTAATTACACCGTCAGTAACCCTACTTCCAAATAAGCTCACATTCAAAGGTACTGGGACCTAAAAACTTCAACACATGAATTCTGGTAAGGACATAGTTCACCCCGTGGCGTGGTGCCTCCCACCATTTTCTACGGTGTTTTCATTTTTGGGTTCTGAATCCCAGATTCTCCTCCTTGCCCTGTGGTAGAAATGCTGGGGCTGCAGAAGGAAGATGACAGAAACAATGGGACCCACAGCAGCGCGTCTGAGTCAGAGATAGTCAGAGGAGTGAGAATATTGAAAAGTCTGAGCTCAGCCCCGGGCCCTGGCTGGATTGGGAAAAGGTTCTGTGCATTTGGTTCGTGGCTACAAACAGAACTATGTATCATTCCTTAATTGATGTAGATACTCCTCCCTTCTTAAGTGGAAGCTGTGCATACTACCTTCCTTCCAAAGTGTGGAAAGGGGGAAAAAGAGTCATTTTGCAGTAGAGAAATGTGATCCACATCCCTCAGCCAGGAGATCAAGGTCAATGTCAACAGTGATAAGTCATGTTGATCGTATGTAGCCTTGATATAAGGCAATGAAAATGGCACTTCGCCTCTGTGGTCTTCCTCCCCAAAATTCATAACCACATATAACCATGAGGGGAAAGATCAGATAGGCCCCAGCTGAGGGACATCCTACAAAATACCTAGCCTGCACTCTTGAAAACCATCAAGGCCATGGAAAACAAGAATAGTAGAAGAAGTGTCATAGGCTTGACGAGCCTAAGGAGGCATGGTGAGGAAACATAAACGTGGCATTCTGGAGAGCATCCTGGCACCGAAAACAGACAGTAATTATAAACCAAGGACATCTAAATCAAGTATGGACTTTAGCTCATGTGAATGCATCAGTGTCAGTTCATGGAGTGTGGCAAAGGGACCACACTGAGATGTTAATAACAGGAAACTGGGAAAGGAACATGTGCAAGCTCTATCTTCGCAATTTTGCAGTAAATCTAAAACCCTTTAAGATGAAAGTGTTTTTAAGAATATAATTTGAAAAGTACGCTTTGATTATTTTCTCTAAGCACTGATCATTCCACTTCGTGTTGAGGGGATTTATCTTTGCTTTCACTGGACTTCTCTTGGCTTCTTTTTATCACAGGCTTAACCACAGACTGCAGTATAATTGTTGAAAAGGCACCCATGCCCTTGTCATGAGCCTGTGTCTCTTAGGCACTGCTGCCTACATGTTTGAGATTTCTTCATAGAAATAGACGTGTCTTTATACGTCTATTCTAATTTGTGGTTCTCAACCTTCCCTCTGACAAGATACCTCTGCAGAGTGGTTCTCCACCTGGGCAGCACATGGAATCCCCTGGCAAGGTTTTACAAATCCTGTTGCCCAGGCCCCAGCCAGCTTCAGGTGATCCAATCTGCAAGCCGGGTCGAGAACCACGGCTGTGTGCTACGGCCCCACGGATGTCACCTGTGTTGCAGGGAGCTCCTACCAGCCCCACTCACTCCAATTCTTCTTCATGGCCCTACTTTGGTCAGCTAGGTAATTTTTTATTTCAAAAACTTTAGTAAAGAGCTCTCTCCTTTATTTCATAGCAAACAGTTTTATCTCACAGAGACTCAAGAACAGAAGGGCGGCTGGGTGCAGTGGTACATGCCTGTGATCCTAGCACTTTGGGAGGCAGAGGGAGGGATTGCTTGAGCCCAGGAGTTTCAGACCAGCCAAGGCAATGTGGTGAAACCCTGTCTACACAAAGATTAAAAAAAACAAAAAACAGCCCAGTGTGGTGGCAGGCACCTGTAGTCTCAGCTACCCAGGAGGCTGAGGTGGGAGGATCACTTGAGTCCAGGAGGTCGAAGCTACGGTTAGCCGTGACGATTCCATTGCACTCCAGCGTGGGCCACAGAGTGAGACCCTGTCTCAAAATAAAACAAAACCAAAAAACAGAAGGCAGAGAAGTGTGGCCACTGAAAAAGGTTGTTTATTCCCAGGGATAATATTAAAAAATATATAACAAGCAGGACATTATATGCTTAAGAAGCGCTTGTACTGTCCATTAATTTTGCTATAAAATATTCTTTACATTAAATATTATAACAAAGACAAAAGTTAATCAGGTCTGCATAATACCTTCTCTCTCAACCTAAGTGTCCATCAACAGATGATTGGATAAAGAAAATGTGATATATATATTTCACTTTCAGTGTCCTACTTGTTTTATATAGATACATATACCATGGAGTACTACACAGCCATCAAAAAGAATGAAATCATGTCTTTTGGAATAACATGGATAGAACTGGAGGACATTATCTTAAGTGAAACGACTCAGAAACAGAAAGTCAAACACCATGTGTTCTTACTTATAAGTGGGAGCTAAATAATGTTTACAGAGGGACATAGAGGATGGAAATATAGTCATTGGAGACTCTGAAAGGTGGGAGGGTGGGGAGTTGAGGATGAGAAATTACTTAATGGGTACAGTGTACATCATTCAGGGAAAGGTTGCACTGAAAGCCTAGACTTCATCACTACATAATATACCCATGTAACAAAATTACACTTGTACCCTTTTACATTTATACAGATTTTTAAAAAATGATTTCAAATGATTTTTAAATGCATCACATATATACCCAAGCTTGTTTTGTTCATTTTCTTTTTCTTTCCAATCTCTGAAAAAAGTTTTGATACAATAAAAACACATTTCCAACATTAAATACCCTTAAAACTTAAAAGTTGAAGATAAAAACATAATAATAAGCAAAGACAATTTTAGATCCAAATAACACATCATTTTTTAAATGAAGATGTTTTCCATTGTGATCTGTGCAGCTGGTATTTTCCAGTATTTCTCCCACCTGACTATATCTGCTGACTAAAGTTAGTTCTGTTAACTGTTATCATCCTAAAGTTTTTTTTTTTTTTTTTTTTTTTTTTGAGACGGAGTTTCGCTCTTGTTACCCAGGCTGGAGTGCAATGGCCCGATCTCGGCTCACCGCAACCTCCGCCTCCTGGGTTCAGGCAATTCTCCTGCCTCAGCCTCCTAAGTAGCTGGGATTACAGGCACGCGCCACCATGCCCAGCTAATTTTTGTATTTTTAGTAGAGACGGGGTTTCACCATGTTGACCAGGATGGTCTCAATCTCTTGACCTCATGATCCACCAGCCTCGGCCTCCCAAAGTGCTGGGATTACAGGCTTGAGCCACCACGCCTGGCCAAGATTTTTTTTTTATAGTTTCTAAATTGGTTTAATTTGGAGAACACTTGCTGTAGATAAAATGACAATGAAAGAACATATTTTAGTAAAACATATGTGCATGCCACTCTGTTATAATAAATGTTTCATCTAACTTTCAGATTGTTATAATCTTTTGACTATCACTTGTTCATGAGTTTATGCAAAGCAGTAATACTTTGATAAATGGTTCTTTATACACTTGAACATTTTTTGTGCCTTCTAAGTTTGTATCATAATGAACCTTTTAAATAACTGTTTTATTAAAGGCAAATTCAACTGAAGAATAGTTTTGCCTATGTTGAGTTGCGTTTTATAATATTGTCATGATAATGACTTGATGAGGCTTTGCTTTTCTGATTATTTCTTGAATTAGAAAAAGTAATAGTTGTTCATGTTTTTAAAAAGGTTCAAACCACTCCTGAATCACTCTCTTTTAATAAAGTTTTTAAAAACTTTTTATCAAAGTATGGCCCATACAGAAAATACACAAGTTGTAAGAATGCAACTCAGCGAATTATAACAAATTGAATGTCCCAATGAACAACCATGAAGGTCAAGGTAAAAAATATTACCAGCACACCCAAATTTCTCTTTGTGCCCCTTCCAATGACTACATTCTCTTTCCTCAAAACTTCCCCTTCTCCTCAAAAAACAAAAGCAAAAACAAAAACCCACAACTGTCCTGACTTCTAACGCTTTAGTTTTTTCTGTCTGCACTTTATATAAATGGAATCATGCTATATGATCTCTTTCATGTCTGGCTTCTTCATTGGACCTAACGTTTGTAAAATGCATTTGTATCACGTGTGCAGGTAATTGCATCCATTATCTTTATTTCAATTTCATTGTGTGACTGTACCACAAGTAAGCTATCTATTCTATTGATAGACATTTTGGTTATTTTCAGGTTGAGGCTTGTGATGGTTAATTTTATGTGTCAACTTGACTGAGCCATGGGGTGCCCAGATATTTTGTTAAACACTATTCTGGGCATTTCTGGATGAGGTTAACATTGCATCATTAGACTGAGTAAAGCAGATTGCCCTGCCTAATGTGGGTGGCCCTCATGCAATCAGTTGAAGGCCTGAATAGGAAAAAAAAAAAAAAAATGCTGATCCTTCCCTGGCTAAGTGATAATTTCTTCTGCCTACTGGTCTTCAAATTGAGATATTGGCTTTTTCCTGCCTTTTGACTTGAACTGAAACAAGTCCTGGATCTTGAGCCTGCCAGCCTTTTAACTGGAACTGCCCCATTGGCTCTTTGGGTCTCAGGCCTTCAGACTCAGACTGCAACGTACACCATTGGCTCTCCTGAGTCTCCAGCTTCCCTAGAGCAGATCTGGGGCTTGTCAGCCTCCATAATTGCATGAGCCAATTCCTTATAATAAAACTCCTTCTATATATACAAATCCCATTGCTTCTGGTCCTCTGGAGAACTCACTAATTCAGGGCTCTTATTAATAATAGTATTGTGAGCATTTTTTTTTCTTTTGAGATGCAATCTCACTCTGTTGCACAGGCTGGAGTGCAATGGTGTGATCTTGGTTCACTGCAACTTCCCAGGTTCAAGCGATCCTCTCACCTCAGCCTCCTGAGTAGCTGGAACTGCAGGTGTGTGCCATCATGCCTGGCTAATTTTTATATTCTTAGCAGAGACGGGTTTTTGCCAGGTTGGCCAAGCTGGTCTCGAACTCCTGACCGCAGGTGACCCGCCCACCTTGGGCTCCAAAAGTGCTGGGGTTACAGCATGCAGCTTCCGTGTTGCCCTACATTGCTCAAGTTTCCAGGAAAGAATCAGGCAAAAGCTATGTTGCCTGTTATATCTGGACTAAGTCACAGAGCGTCACTGGACTTTATTAGGCCAGGTAGCCTAACATCTGAATCACTGCACCCAACCCTGTGACCATTTTGAACATGCCTTTTGGTATATTTGAGGCATTTCTCATATATATATATATATATATATATATATATATATGTCAGACATATGCTTACCTTTTAACCTAGAAATTCCCCTTCCTATATATAAGACTTTAGTAGATACTAACAAGTTTCCAAAGGGCTTATGCCAGCCCGTTACCGTCTCTACCCTGCTCACCAGGAGAGCATGAGTGTCTTCCTCACTCCACATTCAGACCAGCTTTGCGTTGGTTTGGTTTGTCAGTCTTTCAAATTTTATCCATTCCGTTAGGTGTGCACAGGTATTGCATTTTGGGTTTAATTTGCATTTCTCTGGTGGCTAATGAGGTTCTATCTCCTGTGAAGTATCTGTTCAAATATTGTTTTCTATTTGATTATCCTTACCTTGATATATATAATAAACTTCTAAAAATCACTTACGGATTTCCTCTTCTTTAAATTAAATTCTTCCCTTGTTAAAGGTAGTGTTTTTGTCTACTCATTATCGAAGATGAAAATTTTACCTCCCCTATTCTATCTCTAGAATTCTCTTCCTCTGCCTCACAATTTTGTTAGTTATTATTCTTCTAGGTTTTGTCTTAAAATTTTATGTAGTATGCTCAAACTTCTGTTTTGTGATCCAATATAAAATCTATTGATTCTTCACTATGTAAGATAAGTCACCTAGAAAAGTCCTTGGTACATAGCAGGACTTCAGCAAATACTTGCTGAAGAAAGGGAGGGAGGGAGAAAATAAGAAAGTAGAAAGGAGGAGTACGTCCATGTTTTTCTCCCCCTTTCCTATGCATTTCTGTCAGTAATATAATTTTGTTTCTACTCTGAAGGTTTTTTAAAATTTACATTTTGTTCTATATTATGGTTGCCTTCATGATTTTTTCTATAGGCTGGCTTTAAAAATTCAAATTAATAAACAGTATATGACCATGTCATCACGGTGACAGATTGTATCCCCAAAAATGGCTACAGCAATATTTTCAGTCCCACATGACCTTCCAAAGGCTTACCGCTCTCCCATCAAGAGCAGAATCTATCTCCCCTTCCTCTGAGCCTTGGCGGTTTTCTGTTGACTACCTGGGCTAATAAAGTCTAGTGCCAGTGATGCTCTGTGACTTAGTCCAGGTGTAACAGGCAACATAGCTTCTGCCTGAGTCTTTCTTGGAGACCTGAGCCATGTCTGGCTACATTGAAGCTGAATGCTGGAAAGACCACATGGTCACAGAGAGATGCCAAAAAATTCCCATCTGTCCCAGCCCTCGGCTGTCTAGCTCTCTTCTTCCCAGTCCAGGCACCAGACATGTGCACACGGAAACCTTCAAGATGATTCTAGGCCCAGCCACCATTGAACTGCAACCTCACAAGTCACTTTGAGTCAGAACCATCACCCAGTTGAGCTACTCCCAAATTTCTTGCCCACAGAAATCATGAAAGATAATAAACCACTGTTGTCTTAGGCCATTAAGTTCTGAGGCAATGTGTTATGTAGCCGTAGACAACCAGAACAATCACCTGCTCAAAAACCAGTTAGCATGGTTGAACCCATAGAGAAATGAATCTTTTTCTATTTTATTAAACTTGTGCCACTCACAGAAAAATATTTTAAACCTCAAAATCAAATTAATGCTCTCTTCTTATTCTAGCTATGCAAAACGATGTCACATTTTTGTTTACTTCACATCCTAAAACAACTGCTTTGGACAGCTTTAATTTTTTTTCAGTTTTTATCCAGCTTTCTGTTTCTTTGTAAACAGAAAAGATAGTTGCTTTTTATTTTGCATGAGAGTCTACCTTCTTCTTGAAGGCATTCTTCACAGAGTTCTGGGACCTATTCACACTGAGTGCCACACAGCTGCTATCAAACTGGGATTTCATTTCAGTACCTCTAGATTAGCACCTAGTGTCTTTTCTTGGATTCTGTTGTTCTGTTAGAACATACAGTCAGGGCTGGGCTTGGTGGGTTATGCCTGTAATCTCAGCACTGTGGGAGGCTGAGGCTGGAGGATTTCTTGAGGCCAGGAGTTTGAGACCAGCCTGGGCAACATAGCAAGACCCTGTCGGTACCAAAAAAAAAAAAAAAAAAAAAAAATTAGCTGGGAGCAGTGGTGCAAACTTGTAGTTCTAGCTTCTCAGGAGGCTGAGGTGAGAGGATCATTTGAGCCCCAAAATTGGAGGCTGCAGGGAGCCATCATTGCACCACTGCCCTCCAGCCTGAGCAACAGAGCAAGACCTTGTTTTTAAAAACAATCTTTTAAATTTAAAAGTAAAATAAGAAAGAACTAAGTAATTTTTAAGGATGCGTGAATCATAAAGTTTCTGAATCATTGCATGTCTTGTAATCTTCTCAATTTTGCCCTCACTCTTTATTGTCTAGCCCCCAATCATCTAGTCCTTAGTCATTCTCCCTCAATATTTTAAAGACATGATTCCACTGTCTACTAGCTTTCAGTGTTGCAGGACGAGGTCTGTTGTCCATCTTATATTTGTTCTTTGGAGATAATCTATCTCTCTGAAAAACTCTGGGATTTTCTCTTTAGCCTCTTAGTGTTCTAAAATTTATACAGATATGTCTAAGTATAAGAGACTGTCATTTTATTCAAATGCTTGACATTTGTTGGGCTTTTTCAATTTAAAGACCTGAATCTTTTTTCAGAGCAAAGCAAGCTTCTTCCTTTCTTTCTTTTTTATTGTACTTTAGGTTCTGGGGTACATGTGCAGATCATGCAGGATTGTTGCATAGGTACATACATGGCAAGTTTCTTATGTCTCGGATTACATCCTCCTTTGCAGTGTTTCTAGAACTCCCTTTAGATAAACACTTGGCCTCTGTATCTATTTTCAAGGACATAATTTTTCTTTTATATTTTTCATGTCTTTCTCTTTTTATATCTGGCCTTCTGGGAAGTGCCTTTTATCAACCATGTCCCTAATTTGGTCTTCAACTTTCATTCTATTTAGATCTCTCATTGATTTTTTAAAAAAATTGTTAATCATTTTAAATTCGCAATAATTATTTCTTATTTTCTAATCCTCATTTGCCTCAAAGCAGCCAGTGCTTATTGTATAGATGCAATAGCCTCTCAAATCTCTGTGAGGATAGATATTTCATAAGCTTGATCTTATTGTTTTTTCTGTTTCTTCAGAGACGATCTATATTCAGCTCCATATTTCTCTTGCCTCTCATTCATCAAATGCCCAGAGATCCTTTGTCAATCATTCGTATATATAATGGAAGAATTCTGTTGATTATATAGGTCATATAAGATATATTTTACTAATAGCTGTGTTTACTCAAAAGGTCATTTTCTGAATGGGAAGGCTGATCATGATTCTGTGTAAGTGGATGGCTCTGCCACAGTCAAGCTTTATCTAGCCAGCAAGTTTGCACTATTACAATTGCACAAAGGGTAAGGACTTTATCTATATGTAGGGTGGAACTACACTTTCTACTGGAGCTGGATTTTTGTTTATTATAGAAGCTCTAAAGCCCTTCAGGCTGGACCATTCTTCTGCTGCCACTGAAGCCCTACATCCCTCCTATAGAAAGCCTACCATCTACAGTATATATTCATTGGTGCTCCAGTTGGGGGTAAATAGCTTCTCTATATACGGAGTGGGGAGGGTGGGCCTGTCTGGCCCAGGTGTTCTCTGGTTTATCTCTTCTGTGGTTAACTGTCCTGATCACTGCTCCCGGCCCATGTTTGTTCTTTTTTGCTCACTGGCTCCAGGCTTGAAGCCTCCCTAGGTGAGGACTATGGGTAAAGCCATCTCACTTGCATGCTGATGGTGTGTTTATTACTCTGCTTTGGAATATCAGTATGGATCCTACACTTTCTGACTCCCAAAAATTTATCCATGTCATTAAAATTTCTGATGACACACTTTCTGTTTCAGCATTCTAATAGACTTATTCATCATTTAGATATCTTTATACTTATTTCAGTAGGATCTTGGAAGAAAGATTAGGCAAATACACATGCTCTATTTGCCTTCATGAACTGAGATAGTCCAAAAAAATTCCTTTTTTTTTTTTTTTTTTTTTGAGATGGAGTCTCACTCTGTCATCTAGGCAGGAGCATAATGGCATGATCTTGGCACATCACAACCTCAGCCTCCTGGGTTCAACGGTTTCTCCTACCTCAGCCCCCCAAGTAGCTAGGATTACAGGTGCCCACCACTATGCCTTGATAACTTTTTTGTAGCTTTAGTAGAGATGGGGTTTCACCATGTTGGTCAGGCTGGTCTCGAACTCCTGACCTCAGGTAATCCACCTGCCCCAGCTTCCCAAAGTGCTGGGATTATAGGCATGAGCCACCATACCTGCCCTCCTAAATTTTTAATTGCCTAAAAATATTTTATTTAGGCAATAAAGCATTTCTACATTTCCCTAAAATAGAGATGATATAATTATATTAATATTGCTAATGGAAAAACTGTGGGTTCAAAAAGTCAGATTTGTGTTCCCGCCCAAATCTCAAGTCGTGCTGTTATTCCCCAGGGTTGCAGGAGGGGCCTGGTGGGAGGTGATTGGAGGAGGAAGGTGGATTTTCCCCTTGCTCTTCTCATGATAGTGAGTGAGTTCTTACAAAATCTGGTTGCTTAAAAGTGTGTGAAACCTCCTTCTTTGCTTTCTTCCTCCTGCTTCAGACATGTAGGATGTGCCTGCTTCCCTTTCGCCTTCCACCGTGATTGTAAGTTTCCTGAGGCCTCGCCAGCCATGCTTCCTGTACAGCCTGCAGAACTGTGAGTCAATTCAACCTCTTTTTAAACGATTTAAATTTACCAGTCTCAGATAGTTCTTTATAGCAATGCAAGAATGAACTAATACAACCATCATCTTCCAAACAATTGGAGTAGCATCGTTATTTAAGGCTTGGTGTTTGAGTCAGACAACCTAGAACAGATTCTTAGTTACTTCACTTATTAGCTGCCTGACAATGGGCAATTACTTGAACTCTCTAAGCCTCAATTTTCTTATCCATAGGATGGGGATTATGATACCTTCCTTGCAGGGTGTTATAAAGCTCAGAGTACTCAACAGAGTGCCTAGTATGAAGGAATCTAATGATATCCAGTAGCAGCAGCTGCTGAAATACTAGCACCGTCATCCCGGTTATGAGACATTCCCCCTGTTATTATTCTACCTCTCCTTGATGTTATGTTCTTATTCATCAGAACTATAAGACATTTATGGGTTTCAGTTTTGTTTGGATGACCTTCAATCCCAGCCTCTGCTTTATATATCCAGATTGCAGAAAGTATGGCAAAGATAAAGGAGTACAAATTAAATGCAGATGATGAAACAGCATGAATATCGTAATAGTGCCCTGTGTTTTCCAGCAAAGATTTTCCAGCATTTATCTTACTTTTTCTTTCAAAACATTAAGATGCATGTAGTTTAGGTATTTATTTGACAATTATCCAATAAACTTTTTTGAGCAAGTTAACTTTCTGGGCATCTGTTGTGGGGGAGACCAGTTGTTTTCCCAGTTAACAGGATTTTTAAAAGACACATTTAAATCAAATATGTTCCTCACAATGCAGGAGCCCGTGTTCTAAATTATCGAGTTACTGAGTTTTAATAACTGGCAGGCATGCCTTGGAAACTGGAGCACTGAAAAGCACTGTCCTACACTAAAAGTTTCTTTTTAAAAATCTCTTTCTTTTAAAAATGGCGCAGCCCAACACAGAATTTCAATATATAAAATAGACAAAAGCGGGGCTCCTCTGGTTGAGAAGGGTTTGGGGACCTGGAACCCAGCCCACTGGGTATCCCCCTTCCCTTCAGGAGCTGCCAATGGAAGGCTGCAGAACCACATCTTTATCTCTCTAGAGCAGGGGTTCCCAAACCCCGGCCATGGACCAGAACTGGGCTGTACCGCAGGAGGTGGGTGGCATGGAAGTGAGCATTACTGCCTGAGCTCCGCCTCCTGTCAGATCAGCTGTGGCATTAGATTCTCACAGGAGCACACACCCTATTGTGAACCGAGCACACAAGGGATCTTGGTTGTGCGCTCCTTATGAGAATCTAATAATGGCTGATGATCATAGGAGGAACAGTTTCATCCCCAAACCATCCCCCATATAGAAAAACTGTCTTCCATGAAACTTGCCCCTAGGGATAAAAAAGTTAGGGACCAATGCTCTAGAATTCTAAGGAGCAACATTTGAAAACCATTGATCTGACTTATTCCAAGGACGAGTTCTTCAGTTCCCATGAAAAACTACTAGATTTAAGTGTCTTCTTCATGTGCCAGACAAATGTCTACGACAGTTGTAACCTTCCTCGTTACCACTCCTGGGGGCCATTGCTATCCTATTATTAGAGTAAGGAAAGCATAGTTCAAAGAGGTGGGTGTCTTACCCAAAGTCCCATAGCTAACAAACAGAGGATTGGGATTTTCACTAAAAAATGTCTGATTCCAAATTCTTTGTCTTTCTGTTGCCTCAAAATGAATGAGAAAAACTCTAAGCTCCTTTCTAGCAATATAATTCTATAATTTCAAAGTATTTTTTAAAGAGAGGAATATAAATCATTGATCAAAACATACACACTGCTGGGCACATTGGCTCACACCTGTAATCCCGGCACTTTGAGAGGCTCACTTGAGGTCAGGAGGTCAAGACCAGCCCAGCCAACATGGCGAAACCCCGTCTCTACTAAAAATACAAAAATTAGTTGAGGTGGTGGCCGGCACCTGTAATTCCAGCTACTCAGGAGGTTGAGACAGGGAGAATCACCTGAACCTGGGAGGTGGAGGTTGCAGTGAGCCAAGATTGCACTGCTGCACTCCAGCCTGGGTGACAGAGTGAGACTCCATCTCAAAAAAACCACAAACATACACGCTGAGCCAAAACTGAAATAGACAAGGTAATCTACTAACAAAAAAAAGAAAAAGAAAAAAAGAGAGAGAAAATTTGAGTGCAGCCAGAGATAGATTTTGACTAGTCCATTCTCTAAAGTCATTGGGTCCTTCTAAATTTATTTTAGACAGAAATGTTTGTTTTAGATGCTTCCCTCCCACGTAGTTGTGCTTGGTTTCATCATTCTCAATAGAAACTCCGGTTACTTACTTTGCTGTTCATGGCCATTGTGGTCTTGTTTAGTTTGTGACGATCTTCTGGACCTGCTCTGTCCATGATTCTGTTTCTGGGTTTCCTAGGCTTTTGCTATGTGCCCAGCACTGCACCAAGTGCCCAGAGGCAGAATCCCCGCCCTTAAGGCAGCTACTCACAGGTCAGAACAAGAGAGACATATTTGGGAGGATAGCCAGGAAGTCATACTACACAGGCCGCCGAGAAGCACAGAAAAGAGTATTCTAGGAATGCAGAGGTGGGAGAGGTCACTGTGCTCTTGTCCAGTTAGGAAAGGCTTTGGGGAGGAAGAAGAGCTTGAACTGAGGCTCCAGGATAGATGGAACTTCAAGTAAGAGAAGAGAGGTGAGGTTAATTCCAGATGGAGAAACAGGCAATCGGCAGAACAGTCTGGCTGGAGAAGAGGACTTGCGTCTGCCAGCACCGTGATCTACTGGCAAAACCAAAGACACTTTCTATCCCCCAACTTTACCACAGGACTATAGGCCCACTAAAAGCAACTTATTCTGTATGAGTCAATCTTGAGTCTTTGAAAAAATAGTGTCTCACAAAAACGGAGAAGAGATCACTTCTACATATATGTCTTCCCTTGCGTCAGCACCTTGAGGCAGGACCTCTGTGAAATAAAACTCTGGGATTGTTTTCGTTTTCTAGGGCTGACATAATGAAGTACCACACACTGCGTGGTTTAAAACAACACACATTTCTTCTCTCACAGTCTGCAGTCCAGATGTCAGAAATCAGGGCATTGGCAGGGCCACACTCCCTGTGTCACCTGCAGGGGACAATCCTTCCTTGTGTCCTCTGGTAGTCTTCCTTGTGTCTTACTGGCAGTCCTTGGCATTCCTTGTCTTTGCATCTGCAGCACTTCAATGGCTGCCTCTGTGGACCCATGGCTGTCCACTCCCTGTGGGTCTCTTTCTACATTTTTTTTTTTGAGACAGAGTCTCACTCTATCACCCAGGCCAGAGTGCAATGGCACATGCTTCAGCCTCCCAAGTGGCTGGGATTACAGGCATGCACCACCACTCCCAGCTATTTTTTTCATATATTTTAAGTCGAGATGGGGGTTTCTCCATGTTGCCAAGGCTGGTCTCGAACTCCTGACCTCAGGTGATCTGCCCGCCTCGACCTTCCAAAGTGCTAGAATTACAGGCGTGAGCCATCGTGCCCAGCAAGCCTCTCTCCACTTCTTATAAGGACACCAGTCCCATTGAATTAGGAGTCCACCCTGCTCCAGGATGGACCCGACTGGTTACATCTGCAATGACCCTGCTTCCAAATAAGGTCACATTTTGAGCTATAGTGTGTTAGGACTTCAACATATCTTTTGTAGGGCGATATAGTTTGAATATTTGTCACCTCCAAATCTCATGTTAATGTGTGATCGGCAGTGTTGAAGGTGGGCCCAGTGCGAGGCATTTGGGTGATGAGGGTAGGTCCCTCGTGAATGGTTTGGTGCTGTTCTGGCAAGAAAGCATGAGTTCTCCCTGTGAGTTCATGCGAGAGCAAGATGTTTAAAGGAACACACGGCACCTCTCTCTCGATCTCTCTGTCGTCATGTGACATGCCTGCTTCTCTTTCACCTTTTGCTATGATTGTAAGCTTCCTGAGGCCTCACCAGAAGCAAATCCTGGCACTGTGCTTCCTGTACAGTCTGCAGAATCATTAGCCAAATAATCTCTTTTCTTTATAAATTACCCAGCCTCAGGTGTTCCTTTATAGCAATGCAAAATGGACTAACACGGGGGGATGCAAGTCAACCCATCACAAGAATGAACAGGATGATTGCAGGACATAAGAAGGAGGGTTCTGGTTAAGGAGGACAGGGCAGTGAGATCTTGAAGACCAGTTAGCATCTACCTTAGAGACTGGTCCTTGGGATGCCCCCTCTTTCCCTATGAACTTCTGTTTGGCCCCTTAAAGAGAGTTTTTCAAGTGAAACTATGAGTGATTTCCTCACAAATTTCTGTGAAACGTTGGGGTTGTGAGTCAATGAATGAAGCATAAAAGCTGGGAGAAGGAGAGGGAGAGAGAAGGGAGAGAGCAGGAGGGAAGCAACTTCCAAGAAGCTAGGAGCGCTTGTTTGGAGGTTCTCAAGTGTGTCATTCGAGGGCTCTGACCGCAGAGCAGGAGGGATACTTTAGGGAGACCCCAATCCCACATCACTTGTAGCTTCATAAGATCTGGCCCAGGCAAATGTCACTTGGGGTAAGAGTAACAGAATTCTGCCATGATATGAGATGACATTATCAGAAGCTGGCTCAACTTGAACTCAAAGGGAAAGTAGCAAAATCAGCCCTGACAGAAAGATGCCTTATTATCAGGGTGTCCACCGAAAGAACTTAGTAGGAAAATTATCCTGAACATCTGCAGATATGTGTCCTGGTCAAAAATCTCCGGTGGATAAAAACCATCAACTCACTTAAGGCATACAATAATAGCTTTCAGAGATATTAGACGGTCTTTGTGGAAAGGTTCCATAATTGTTATGCAGAAATGAGCCTGTGAAAGACAACCTGTGTGTCTCAGCCCTTGGGCACGGACCTCCCCAAGCATCTCTGCTTTGCCTGCCATGGTATTTGGAGCATGATAGGGCCTTACTACTTGCCAAATACGTGAAATCTGACTTCAATAAAAATAAAGCAGAGTGTATGCAGAAAGGCAACAAAATAAGAAAAATTAGTAAACGCTGGCACTTCAGTCACAAATGTAGATAATTACTGACCTTACATTAAGAATGTCATGAGAATGAATAGGAAGACACATAGAGCAAAACTAAAAGTCCGCAAAGTGACACAAGAACACATTTACATGATAAAGATGATATCCTGAATAACTGGGGAAAGTTGGACTTCTTAATAAAATGTATTGGGACAACTGAAAAGTCGTTTGGAAAAATATAAAATTGTATCCAAATTTCACACAGAGTACCAGGAAAAACCCCAAATGGATTAACAATCTCAATGCACAATTGAACCTGTTCATTTTTCCAAGAAAACTTGGGTGAATTTCTAACCTAGCAGTTGGAAAGACTTTCTGTGACTCAATGTTCAGAAGAAATAAAGAAAAAAAATTAATGTACCTATCCAAGTATAAAATAAAATCTTTTTTGTGGGAAAAAAAAAACCAAAAAAACAGACTACCAGCAGGGTCAAAAGACAAATGACAAACTGGGAGAAATTTTTGCAACTTTTATCAGTCAGGACTAAGCTCCCTAATAGTTAAAGCACTCTAAAAGAATCAAGAACAACAAAACTAATTTTTAAAAAATCGGTGAAATGCACGAATAGACAATTCACAGGATAAGAAAGGAAATGGCTTTTAAACATGAAAAAGACAATCAACCAGGCTTACAATAAACAGAGATTCAGACTAAAACATACTGAGATATTGTTCACCTACAGATTGGTGAAGACTTCAAGAGTTGACCAATGTGTTCTGCTGCTGGACTTGGAGCTTCAGGCACGTCATGTGTTACAGGTGGAAGGGCAAAATGCTGCAACCTCTGTGGAGGGAAATTAACAACATTTAGCGGAATTACATATTACATACGCATTTATCCTTTGACTCAGCTTCTAGGAAGCCCCCTAAAATACACCTCTGCCAGTACAAAACCAGTTTGCTCCACTCCATTAATTGCAGGATTATTTGAAATTGCAAAGGATTGGAAGTACAAATGCCCATCAGTGAGGATCTGGTTCATAAGCGAATACTAAGACACTAGTACACAGTGGAGTCCTTAGCCACATGAAATGAATGAAGAAGAGTTGGGCAAACAGAGTGTCCTTCAGGGTACACCGCTAAGTGAAGACAGGTGAGAAACAGTGATGTGGTGTGCTGTATTTGCATATGAAAGCAGAGAAATATAAATATAAATATATTTAGGGAGACTTGCGTTAAATTGGCCGCTGTGGCTCCCTGAGAGGTGAGCTTAAGAAAGCAACTAGAACTCTGGGCCTGTTTCCTCCTCTATAAAGGAGCACAGTGACACCTTCCACACTAGGTACCATACCACTGAAATGAAATAGTGCAGTCTAGTACCTGGCCTGTGGAAATTTAGTCTCATCCTTCCTTGTTGTAGAAGGACCTACCAATTCCATGAACAAGAGGTGACCATGAGGTCAGGTGGCCTAGACTTCTGAAGGAGAGGGGTATAGGCAGGAAGCACACTTTTCTTTGTGGCATATCTAGCCCTTTAGGTTCTCCTAAACTTGAAAGCAGTAGAAACAGAGAGGCTTCAAAGAGGACATGGACAGACATTTCCAAGGGGTGTGCTGTGCAGAGTGGGCCCCACAGACATTTGTCTGGGACCCAGAATTTAAACCACTGTCTGCTTCCTTTTCCGTGCAGTTTCCCTTCCTCTCCGGAATTCTCCAGAAACTGCTGTGAAGGAATTTAAATTGCTTTGTTTTCTTTTTACCTTTGACAAAGAAAAATGATTCCGTGAAGACATGAGCTTTTGCAGGAGATTGTTAAATCTTTGAGCTCAGTGTGGCTGTTATTGGGGACCAGAAGTAGAATCATGTTTTCATTAATGTAATTTCGTCTCCGGAAAAAGCAGAGACACAGAGACACCTCTGGGTTCCTGGGACCGTCAAAGATGTCTGCAATTGAGGTACAACAAGGAATGGGCGGGGACATGGGTAGGAAAGAAGAGGTGGCGTTTGGTTCTGGGTTGCAAATTCACTCCCAGTAGACGCTGATTTGGGTCTGACAATCGATTTCTAAGTCTGACTGATTAAGATGAAACAACCATAAAACTATAACGTTTAGGTAAATCAGTCTTAAAATTAGATTCATTCATTCATTCATTCATTCATTCGTTATACAAACATATATTGAGTACCTGTTACACCAGCATGCATTCTAGCTGGGGAAGGTAGAGCCCAAGAAAACTGCTTAAGGTAGCTGCTGTGGTTGAGAGGAGAACTAAAACAAAAATCAGGATAGGTTCTTTGCTTTGGAAGGAATCACAGGGATCATCTCACATGTTGCAGATCAAGAAACTGGGACCCAGGGCAGTCCCACCCGAAGCCATCCAGCTAATTAAGAGCAGAGTCTCCTAACTCCACATTGGCACGCTCTTCATCACAACCTGCTGGTTCAGAGAACAACTCACAAGTGCATGAAAGAGAGAAAAAAAGCCTAGAAAATATTTAGTTGGTAAAATATTTATTTATTAGTTGAGTTGATGACTTAATTTTCCACCTTCAAATTCTGGAAGAGAATTCGTGGAGAGCAGGTGCTGGGCAGGTAGGGAAAATGTATGTAATTAATCATTTCACAATTCACTCACAAACAGGAGCTTCTTGGGGTAACATCCATTAAGATCCTGAAGGACGGCCTGGCTGTGCTAATGAAGGATGAGTCACCTCACTATCTTACATACTGGTTTGCTCTTCAAAATATGTGCCTTTGAATAAAAAGCCCTCGCTGTCGTGGCTGAACTTGGATTCACTTTGTCTCTATGGCAACCACAGCAAATCCCCACAAGTCACAGGAAAAGGGCACTTGACATCTTGAAGCACAATAGACAGACCCTTTATATCATAGCCATTCCTCTCACTGCTAGAAGGCAGAATAAAGGGAGAAGACGCCATCAAACTCGCATTCCAGAGCTGCAGAATCAAAATCTTTCTGCACCCAGCCTGATTCTTTAAACTGTCGCTGAGTTCAAGAGTCATTCATGAATATTGCTGCTTAACAAGTGACAACTTCAACTTGCTCCCTGACAGTCTCCTCAACTACCCTGACCCCAAACCCACGCACAGTTGGACTTAGTTATAATTTACACATATTGATTTGGCTGCATAAGACAGACGAGCCAAATGAACAGCGGCTGAAACCTACAAGGTTGTATTCCTTCACACAGAAAGTCTGGAGGAAGGTGGCTCAGTGCACCCGTGGCTTTCAACATAGCCTTTAAGAAAACAAGACTCCTTCCCAAAATCCACTCCATTCTCTTCTTCATGGTCCCAAAGCCATCACAGCCTCATTCCAGGTAGCAGAGAAGGGAGGAATGATGAAAAAGCAGCAATGCTAGTATGCTCTCTTTTAAAGAGGTTTTACTGAAGTTACCGTACAGCTCATTGACAAGTACTTAATTACTTGATTATACAGTACCTGGTTTCAGAAGGGGTAGGGGAACACAGATTTTATTCCTGATAGTCTTGTGCTTCTTTGAAAAGCAGGGGTTCTATTGTAAGGATGGAAGGGAGCATAGGTACTTAGGGAGCCCACAGTCCTAGCTCCCTCAAAGAGATGAACTAACCCCTTGATGCTCCTCAGTTCAAAGTAATAGCTCAATTTTAGCTCCCCGCTCTGGTCCATAAGCCCGTTGGTTGAAATGGTCTTGTTATAATTATGGGCCAATGATCCTAAGGTTGCAATATTGGTGGAGGTATTACCCCTTGGTGTAGAAGAAGTTGTATAATGAAGTTATCAGGCAGAGGGATATGGGGACCTCAATGGCCTGGCTTGGTGCTGGCTGGAACTTGTGGGGAGACAAATTCCCTGGAGGATGTGGGTTCCTGGTCTCAGCATCTTGAAGAGAAGCATGGTCAGACTGGAGCATAACTGGACATAATTTGGAGCAGAGAAATGTCATCTCCACCCCTGTGTACACACTGACTGCTGAAAATCTAAGCTTGGCTGCCAGCTATGGGGCTGTGGGGAGGCTGAGAAAGCTGGAGCCAGAACCTGAGAGCCTCAGCAGCCCCAGAGGCTCAGGAGCATGAGAGGTTGGATTCAGGCACAGCATTTTCTGCTGAGTTCTTTATGGAAAAATCTCACTTGTCTCTTTCCAGGATTATAGAGGGTCATATTTTCAGGGAGTTTGGACTTACTGCTTCAAGGAAGGAAGGCCACAACAGAACAACTTAGATTCGGAATATCACTTCTTGCGAGGTTCAAAAGAAACCTTTGAACTTCCAGAAGATATAATGAGTTGTCAGAAAGGGATTTTGTACCTGGCTCTCGGGCATTAAAAGCAAATATTTCTGCTGTCAGTGACAGATTTGGGGAAAATGTTTAATTATAAGGATATAAGAGCCAATTTTCTCAGCCCACAAGTTTGGAGTCTATCTGGGGACAGAAAGAAGGGTCAGGGAGGCTAGCAATAGGGAAGGGCAGTGCTGGGGATCTGCACCCTGCTGGCCCGGGCTCAGTCTGGAAGGAAGAGTGTCAGGGAGGCCCCAGACTGGTTTGGGGATTTTGTGCTCTAAATTTCCTTTGGGGCTATGAGTGGAAGTAAGAACCCCTAATGTCTCCTGCTCCACTGTGACATAGGCGAGGAAAGAAGAGGTGATGGCATGGGAGGTGGGTCTGAGGTGGTGTCATATGAACCTATGTAGACCACCAATTGTGCTGACGGAGATCAGAATATGCCACCACAAAATATACCATATTGGCATGAGGATTATTTTGAGCTGAAGGCAAATGAGAAACGGCCGATGCTGGAAAAGCTCCCTACCCTCCCCCTTTTGCCCAAAAGCAGAGTATAAATTTCCCTTTGTTGGCTGGGTGCAGTGGCACATGCCTGTAATCCCAGCGTGTTGGGAGGCCGAGGCGGGCACATCACGAGGTCAGGAGTTCACTATGTTGACCAGCCTGGTCAACATAGTGAAACTATCTCTACTAAAAGTACAAAAAAATTAGCCTGGCATGGTGGTGTGTGCCTGTAATCCCAGCTACTTGGGAGGCTGAGGCAAGGAGAATCACTTGAACCTGGGAGGTGGAGGTTGCAGTGAGCTAAGACTGCACCACTGCACTGCACTCCAGCCTGGGCAACAGTGTGATACTCCATCTGAAAGAAAAATAAAATAAATAAACAAATAAATAAATTTCCCTTCATCAATGTGTTGCTCCTCTTCTCTGCCATAAAGAAAGAGAACTAGTATCACTGGGGATGGTGCCAACTCAAATCTGCATAAACAAACCTTACTGAAATTACCCTGATCTTCCATTTATTTCCACTCCTATATTTACCTTCCCACAATTTGTCACCCCTAGAAGCCTAAAACCCCTCCCTTTTTCTCGTCACTTCTCCACAAATGTATTGCTCTTTGTTAAAATGGCCTATAGGCTCTGAGGCCTCACAACTTTTTTGGGTTTTCACTTTCTTTTCTGTGAGACTGTTATGTACACATAAAAAATTAAAATAGTAGCATCAAATAAAATATGTATGCTTTTGTTCTGTTTATCTGTCTTTCGCCAGTTTAATTTGCAGGGCCCCAGTCACTGAACATAAGAGGGTAAAGGAAACAGGTTTCCCCTCCCCTATATAGGAACAAGGGCAGCAGTACTTTCTCAAGGATCCTAGAGATGGGTAAAGGCAGGAGGTTGAGTGACAGAGGGTTTGAACACAGTACAGTGGGGCAAAGGGACACATCACAGTCAGCAAATGTGGGTGGACTGGCACACAATGGCATTTACACAAGCCCACAATGCCTTGATTTTTCATAAACTTCTCAGAATTGCAATGGCACCCAGAGGAGTGGGAGGAACAAGTTCTGAATGGACAGAGTTTAAAGCTAAAAGGGCTGAAAATACTGAATTGATCAGATCAAGTCATTTCTGCCATCAGGAAACATACAGGCTCAAGATAAACACTAAATTCAGTTAGGACAAAACCAAGAATGCCCCATATTTGGCACTCCTGTGTTAAGATCAGGAGAAATTTGAATTTGTTGCAGAATTGTGTATCATCCAGCTTATTTTTTAAAAAATGGACTTTATATCTACCTGAATAAAACAGTAAAAGAAAGATGCTATTATTTCTGAAAGGGTCAAACACTATTTAATGTTTTGGTATTATTCATATTTATAAATAAACAATTACATAAAATCCTAATGAAACAAGGATCCTCTAAGAAAGAAATAGTTGACTTATCAAGGACTGCCCAAAAGGAGAGGTCCCTCACTGCTAGGCCTTCGGTATCTTCCAGCAAACCCTAACATCTCACTGACTGTTCTCCCAGACAGGTTCTGCTACTCTGCTTCTGTGCTCAGCAGCTCCCAGAGGCTCCCACAATTTTATTCTGCCTCCTCCATCATGACATTCTTGGGGAAGCCAGGTGCCATTGCTCTGGGATAATTGCGGGCATGGCACTGGCTGGAGAGCCTCAGCAGTGGTGCTCTTACGTGTGTGTTTTGGCACCTCATTCCTTCATTGAATTTTATTCTTTAGCCATGAAAAAGAAGCTATCTGTGAATGCCTTCAGTAGAAGTAACCAGATCGTCTCCCCTGAGTCTGTTGGGTTCCTGTCTCTGGTCACTTCACTGGGTGTGATTCCTTCCATCTTCTGGCTGTGAAGTTTGGACTCATTATATCATCTCTTTTAACTTCTACATTCTCACATATGTAACTTGGATATTCACGCTTTCCACACAGAAAATGTTTAGGAATCAGTACCGATCTCTGTGCCTAGCAGACAGTGCGTGCTCATTAGTGTTTCTTCCCTTTCTTTCTTTTTTCTGAAACAGGGTCTGACCCTGTCACCTAGGCTAAAGTGCAGTGGCATGACCATAGCTCACTGTAGTCTTGAGCTCTTAGCTTCAAGTGATCCTCCTGCCTCAGCCTCCTGAGTAGCTAGAATCACAGGTACTCGCCTCTTTATGAGTACCAGGTTTCTGTGTGTTTGCGTCTTTTTTATTTTTTATTTTTGTAGAGACAGGGTCTTGCTATGTTGCCCAGGCTGGTCTTCAACTCCTGGGCTCAAGCAATCCTCCCTCCTTGGCCTCTCAAAGGGCTGGAATTATAGGAGTGAGTCACCACACCCAGGTTCTTCCATTCCTTGATACCTTTTCTACAGTGAAGAATGTCTGAGCGTTTCTTCATACCCAGCTTGTATTGGAATGTTTGAGTAGAATTTGCTGAAGGTCTTTTGTCATCAGTGGCACATTTTGAGGCCATCTACAAACTGTGTTGCTCTTTAACAGATCTGAATATTTGACCTCTGTTTAGTAGGAATACTGGGAAATCTTAATTTTCTCAAAGGGAAAAGCAGTTTTGTCAGTTGCATAAGTGTGTCCAAGCAATAGGAAATCTAACTGACATACAAGAGCCCATTCTTTCTATGGTAAGTATTGAATTATGTTAGACAAAGGCCTGAGAACTGTTGCTAAGTTCCCAACAGATGCTAAAAATAGGTAGGGTACTGTGGTTTCATTATCTGGAACATGGTTAAGGAGACTTTAAAAATATCTAGCTAAGGGCCATTCATCGTCAATCAAGGTTTATTTAAATAAATAGCAATTAAGTGTAGAACATGTATACAAAAGTAGAGGAAAAATAGAAATCATGTACTACATTGGCTGTTAAGATGAAGAACAGAACAGAAAACTCTACTAAACAAATACAGTGAAAAATAAAACCATATACTGCAAAATTTTGATTATCGGGAGCTCTTTAGAAAGAAGCTGATTGCTGACTTTTCTATGTGGTCAGGATTTATATCTTCAAGAAATGATTTTTTAAAAGACTCTGAATGGAAAGCTCTCTAAATGGACCCCATGCTTGCAAGCATTCTTAAACACAGTATGAAGAACATAATTGCACCTCTTCCTGACTTGGGGTCTGATATGGTTTGGACGTGTGCTCCTCTAAATCTCATGTTGAAATGTGACCTCCAGTGTGAGAGATGGGCCTAGTGGGAGGTGTCTGAGTGACAGGAGCAGATCCCTCATCAATAGCTTGGGGCTGTCCTTGCAATCATGAGTGAGTTCTCACACTATTAATTCACCCAGAGCTGGCTGTTTAAAAGAGCCCAGGACCTCCTCCCCTGTCTCCTGCTCCCTCTCTCACCATGTGACATGCTGGCTCCCCTTCCCCTTCTACCAGGACAACCTTCCTGAGGCCTTTGCCAGAAGCCCAGCAAGATGCTGGTACTGTGCTTGTACAGCCTGCAGAACTGTGGGCCGAATAAACCTCTTTCCTTTATAAATTACCCAGTCTCAGGTATTCCTTTATAACAATGCAAAACAGACTACCACAGGGTCTCACTTAATTCATATTAATATCTATTATTCTAGAGTCCTGTGTTAATACAACAATGTCCTCAATATCAGCTTAAGTATGTGGAGCCATTTGTCTCTTTCTTTTCTTTTTTGGAGATAGGGTCTCACTCTTTTGTCCAGGCTGGAGTGCAGTGGTATAATCATAGCTCACTACAGCCTCTACCTCCTGGGCTCGAGAGATCCTCCTGCCTCAGCCTCCCAAGTGACTGGGACCTCTTTTTGAGTCCCAGATTTCTGTGTGTTTGCCTGTATCTTCTCTCTTTGTCTGGCTGTGACTTCTCACTGCAGCCACATGTCCATCTCTCATACCCCTTATCTCTGTTAGTGACTGGAAAGTCAGGTCCAAGTTTGTCAAAATTTTTTGTTTGTTAACTAAAAATAAATTCATTCTGGTGAACATCTGACAGTTGAAGAAGAATGGATATGAGACTTTTTATTTTTTCTTTTTCGCTCTGCCGGTTCCAGACTATATCTTGTTATCAATTGATGTGTAATACAATAAAAGTTTTTTATAAGCCATAAAGCATTAATAGAGCTATAAAGTGGTGTGACTATTTTTGTGCAACCTGCGTTTCCCAGCTAGCCAGCCCTTCTAGGCCCTGAACTGAAGGTACTTGTCTACCTCCTGGTTATCTTTATTAAGTGACTGTGCAAATAGATTGAAATGGTGCCGGTAGTGTAGAAACAGATTGTACCAGGATCTTGGATTTCATGTTCAGGAGTCACAGTTGCCTTATTTTTGCAACAAGTTTGACTGAGCATCCTGGCCACTATGCCGTTCCAGGCCCCAGGCTTGCTGGAAGCATTGGGGTGGGTGTCCTGGCAGAACTCTGTGATTTCCCTAGAGGGCGGTGGCGCCTGGGACACCTGGAACCCGCAGGGCAATCTTCTTCTGCTGAGAGCAGCTTTAGTGGTTTATCTCAGTTTGCTGTACTGATTTCACTTGCTGTGTATGTCATGGTATGAAAAATGCTGAGAAGGCCTGATGTTAGGTGCTTATGCTGAATGGCAAGTTGTTGCATTTAAGGGTATGGATGGTGTGTCCTCTCCCCTGCTTGGCAGGCTTTGCTGAGAATGCATTTTTTGTCCTTGTCACAGTAAACAGAGACATCTATATTTCAGAGTTCACTCTCACTAAGCTACTGATTCAGTTCTCTGTAAGACAATCAGGCTGGTTCTAATATAGGAAAGTGTTTTAAAAGTTAAATCATTCAGGCTGGGCATAGTGGCTCATGCCTATAATCCCAGCACTTTGGGAGAACGAGGTGGGTGGATCACCTGAAGTCAGAAGTTCAAGTCCAGCCTGGCCAACATGGTGAAACCCTGTCTTTACTAAAAATAAAACAATTAGCCAGGCATGGTGGCACACATCTGTAATCCCAGCTACTCAGGAGGCTGAGGCAGGAGGCAGGCTGAGGCAGGAGGCTGGGCTTGAGCCCAGGAGGCAGAGGCTGCAGTGAGCCGAGACTGCACCACTGCACTCCAACTTGAGTGACAGAGTGACACTCTAAAAAAAAATGTTAAATTCATTCATTGGACATGTATTTCTTGAGCACAGATACTATCATAAACTCTGGAGACACAAGGATGGATAACATATGACTCCTCCTCCAGTGGGCTTGGGAGGGGGATGGCTGCATACACAAATAATCACCATCTGATGTGATGAAAGCCCCATACAATTTTGGCCTTCATAAAGGGACACTTACCCTGCCCTTTCTCTCCTGTTCCAAACACGACATGAACATAGCATGACAAGAGTCTCAATCTTGCTAGACACCTCATGGTATGTTAGAGCTCCTATGTCGTAGTTCTTTGTGATATAACAGCTTATTGCATGATTGAAGATTCATGGGTTCATTACATTGCTTATCCTTACATCCTAACTGCACCCTCTAGTCCAAGGCTCGCAAGTGCCCTGACATCTGATGCATCTTAGCACACAGCAAGCTAATGCGGACTCGTGCCACATCCCGTTACACACGAGAGGTCAGAGAGGAAGCAGGGCACAGCAGTTTCCCTCTGAGCCAGACCTTGGAGGTGGGCATGGTATTTTTGTTTTTCCTTTCACCAGACAAAAGGTGTGTTAAGCCTGCAAATTTTCCACTGTGAATGAGGTCGAGACTTTTGTTGAGAAAGATCTGGAATGGAACAGATTAGGTTTTTAAAACCCAATTAAGCTGAAAAAAATAGTTGAGTCAACTATGATGATGATAGCATTTGACTGTAAGAATGAAAGGAAACCACACAAGTAAACAAAGCCACATGTCATGATGGAGGCCTAATTGCTTTGTTTTGAAAATACAGGATTATTTTGAGCTTCAAAAGGAAATGTGTTTACACACAATTTGAAGGTTGTAGTTTCCGTCTCAAAGAAAAATGATTGGAGATTTCACTTGGGTAAAACATAAGAGGGCTTTGTCCTTGGAGCACCTAAAATCTTCAGTTAAGTTGTGATTTGTCCTTTTTGTCTGATAATGACTACAGTAAATGTTAACTGAGCATTTGCCAGGGACTATGCACGTTGTTTACATGAATTATCTCTTACTGATCTGAAATACAAGACAGTAGTGGTAAGCCAAATTTTATGTTGCTTTTGTTGCATGATAAAAGATTCAAGAGAACAGAAGAAAGAAAAATAAGGTTATCTCTGAGTACAGCATGTGGCATCACTCTTGTACTGGCGATTATGTGAAGAGCAAGATCACTTTTGAGAACACGCTCATGACTCCTCCAAGACCACATTTAGAGTCTCCATGATCCAAGGACAGCAGCTGTGTTTGTTATCAATTCAGATTCTACTTTGTACTTTGTGGACTCCAGTAATTACCAGCAAGAAACTCAAGTCTCCCATGTTGAGAAAAATGTTACTTTGGCTGTTAGGGGGTTTCATGAGGCAAAGAGTTAGTCTCTCTGAGCAAATTTTTTTTTTTTTTTTTTTTTCCAGGAGAGGCTCATGTCAGTGCCTGGAATATCTGAAGTCCAGGCATTCTGGAATTAGTGATTCTACCACCCATTTAAGCAAGTCAGGGAGTTGTATTGAAAATAGGAAGGCTCCTCATAGGCCTGGAGACCAGGAGGCAATTGCAGAGCCTTTTCTCTTCCCAGGACAGCTAGCTCACCAGGCTTCTGTCACACTGGCCTCTTTCTGTCCTTCCAACACATGAGCCATCTTTTGCCTTGGAGCCTTTGTATCTTCTGTACTTTCTCCCTGGAAGACTCCTCAAACCCAGATCTTTTTTTTTTTTCTTAGCTCAAAAATCAAGATGTTTTCCTTGACTGTCTTACATAAAGTAGACTTCCTCAAGTTAGGGCATCTATTCTAGTCTATAATTGTATGTTTATTGCAGGTCATTATTAGCTGTCTCCCTTCACCTCCTTGTAAGATCCATGACAGCAGGACCTGTGTCCCTCTTGTTCACCACTGGATCCCACTGTCCAGCACGGTGCTTGACATACAGTTGTTGCTCAGTGCACATGTGTGTTATGTATGTGTGTGTATGTATACACACTGCAATTGCCTTCTGGTCTCCAGGCCCATGAGAAGCCTTCTTGTTTTTAACACAACTCCTTGACTTGCTTGAATGGGTGGTATATTCATACACACACACACACACACACACACACACACACACACACACACACACACACACATATTTAGAGACAAGGTCTCACTCTGTTGCCCTGGCTGGAGTGAAATGGCACAATCATAGCTCACTGCAGCCTTGACCTCCTGGGCTTGAGAAATCCTCTTGCCTCAGCCTCCCAAGTAGCTGGGACTACAGCAATGCACTGCCACACCTGGCTTATTATTATTATTACTTTTTAGAGAAAGGGTCTCGCTATGTGGCCAGGCTAGTCTTGAACTCCAGACCTCAAGGGATCCTCCCACCTCAGCCTCCAAAAGTACATGGATTATAGACATGAGCCACTGCATTGGCTCAATGCATATTTAGTAAGTGAATGAATGAATGAGTGAATGAATTAGCAAATAAATGAATAATATTGAATTTGACTATATTAGCAAAATGGGATATTACAGGACAGCACACAAACCTTATTACTGTCATTTCTCTGAAAAATATGCCCCCTGAGAATGCAACCTGTGATTGGGCAAGAGACCACATACAAGGATAAAAATGGACTAGGGCATCAAAAGTGGAGATAACAATATAGAGACAATAAATTTGCCTCTGAAGAAGCATAAAGGAAGTCTGCTTTCCCTGAATAATCTTTAAGTCTGAAAACATTTCATCTATCAAAATCTTGTCACTCATCACTGGTTCCCGCTCCCAATAACACTTTTCTTGAGAAGAAAGAAATGTCCACCCACATTTTTTTTTCCTTTTTATCGTACTTTAGGTTCTGGGGTACATGTGCAGATCATGCAGGATTGTTGCATAGGTACACACATGGCAATGTGGTTTGCTGCCTCCATCCCCCCGTCACCTACATCTGGCATTTCTCCCCATGTTATCCCTCTCCGACCTCCACCTCCCCGCTGTCCCTCCTTTGGCCCCCCTCAACAGACCCCAGTGTGTGATGCTCCCCTCCCTGTGTCCCTGTGTTCTCATTGTTCAGCATCCACCTATGAGTGAGAACATGCGGTGTTTGATTTTCTGTTTCCACCCACATTCTTGACTGTATCCCGCTTCCTGCAAAAATTTCGGTGGAGAGGCAGGGGAGAAAAAGCATCAGAGAGTTGTTGAAATAACTCATATTAGAGACCCCTAATTCCACAGTCTTCAGCCTTAGGCTTCTGAATCTGTAGACATCTGCAGCTTATCTTACAGACCAATGTAAGCTGTTGGCTACCAGGAAATGGAGTGATGAAATATAATACTAATTTGATGAGTAGAGGAGGGAGGAAATTTGCTCATAGAGTTGTCTGTGGGCTGTGAGAGATTGCCAGAATGTGGGCTTCTGGAGGAGGGGGAGACGATTGGAAGAGTCTGAAAGAGAGAAACAAAGTCCTCTGGTCCTGAGAACTTCCTCCAGGGATTGAGAGCCTGGGGTAGAGGTTAGGGGCTGGAGGGAGAAGTGGGAGCTACAGTCTGGGGAAGTTCTGGGATCTTCGGCTTCTATCCCTGCACAAGCCATTGGGATTTTCCAAAGTTTCGGTATAGAAGAGACAGTGCGGCCCAGAGCCTGAAGTAGCCTCAGCTATGTAGGGGGAAAGATGTTGGCGATGCCTAAATGTTCTTGTGTGAGCATGAGAGTAAGCTGCCAGCTAACTCCCCGCCACTGAGCCTGCCCCTTCTTGTCTTAGGGTTACAGTCCTGGGTTACAGTGTCACCGACATAATCTCCAAAGATCTGATCATGTCTTCTAATGTGTCTAAAGTACCACTTGAGAGGTACCAAGTCCTGTAGAGATTCAGAGAAGTGCACTTCTGGCTGTGGGTCAGGAATAGGCCAGGAAAGAGCTGGCTGGGAGGGATGGGAGGCTTTTAGTGGATGGGGAAAGAAAAGCATCCAAAGGTAACAGCAAGAGCAAAATAGAGAGGGAACACAGACACATTGTCAAAGACTGACATGGGCACCTGTTACACGTGGTTGGGTGGAAAGAGAGAGGCTAACAGCCCCTGGAAACTATGGATGGAGGCAGCGATCTCAGGAGGAGAAAAACAGTAAAAAACAGAGGCTGATGACAAAGGAGGCACTTGAAAAACACCACTTTGCTAGAGATTATTGCCTTCACCTTCTCCTGAGTGAGGTAATTATTTCTTTGCCAACAGACATTTATTAAATTCCTACTGCATTGCCAGGTGCCATCCTGACATTGGGGATAAAGCAAAGATTAGCAAAGATGAAAACAAAAGTCCCTTCCTTAGTGGGGTTTATATTCCAGTGGGGATGATAGGAAGTAAACAAATAACAAAGTCAGCCAGCAGGTGGTAAGTCCTATGAAGAAGAATACAGCCCAGCCGGGGAGCAAGGTACAGTCAGTGGCATAGGAGCATGTCTGGGACCCACAAAAGCAGACACTCTACCTCCCAAGGTCTCATGCACATGTTCATTCATTCATTCATTCATGCTCTTTGCTTATATTGTTTGCCAGGCACTGCAGCAGAGCTATAAACAAGATGGGCAGAATCTATTCCTCATGGAGCTCAGGGTCTAGTAAGCAGGTAACAGATAAATAAATAATATCATGGTAAGTAGTGGTAGTGGTCATTGTGATAGAGAAAAATAGCAGAGCAAGGGGATAAGGAGGGATGGGGGCTGGTAAGGAGATGATACTTGAGCACAGAAGGAAGGAGCTATGAGTATCCCAGGAGAAGAAAAGCAAGAACAAATGCCCTGAGAGAAAGCGAGCTTTGAACATCACAGGATGGTAAATTCATGCATTACAATGTCTCTCCCTCCTCCTCCCTTCTTTTATATTAAACACACCTGCTTCTCAGTGAAGCCTCTGTGTAAAGCAAGGCATCATCTTACTGCAAGAGGAGAGATCGCTGGGGTCTGGTAAGAAGACCTGGCTCTGCTTTCTCAAACGAAGGTCTTTATAAGAAATCTGCATTAGCGCCTTGTCCATGTTCACTGATCCTCTGCTTCATGGTGGAAGGGCACTGACTTGAAGGTCCCTAAGCAGGGAAGGAAGGTAAGCCTCTGTCCCTTTCCTCCCTAGCTGGTTTCCCTGGCACATGCTGGTTTCTCTTTAATTCTCTGCTGCATGTTGTGACCACGGGAGGAAAGAATTCAGCTGGACTATCTCAAGGCCTGTGTGATGGAGTTGAGAGTTTTGCAGATGTACATGTTGGTGGTCAAGGAAGGCTTTCTGAACACTTACCTGGTGCCCATAGAGGTGGGTCACAGAGGTTCTGACAGTTGGAAGCTGGAAAGAGTCAGTCTGTGGTCCTAAAAGGCATCTTCTCTTCAGTGCTGACATCAGGGTCATATCTGTGATGGAAACAGGGTCTCTGCATGGCCACAAGCACATTAATTGGTTCCGTTTTCTTCCATTTCTTCTGAGCTCATCCTGACCCTATGCACTGCAGACCAGGGGTTCTAAGCTGCAGCATCGTGGGTGGGGCCACCTTGCAGCCTCATCAGGGTTGAGTTTGTTGCTCTTATTGATGAAGAAACTGAGGCTCAGAAGGATAAAGGAGCTGGCCCATGGTTACACAGTGGTGGGGCAAGCACGTGAGCCCAGCTTCTCTCACTTATGAGGAAATCTGTAAGGACGATCATTGTGCTGCAAGAGGAGTTTTGGGGATCCGAGTTTCTGAGGCAGCCTCGCTCTGCAGCTTGCCTGTGGTAAGGACACACCACCCTGGCTGCACATTAGAATCACCTGGGCAGCTTTTAAAATTCCTGGGCCCAAGTCTTACCTCAGTCCAATTAAAACAATCTCTGGAGGGGAGACCCAGGCATCAGGATTTTTTCAAAACTGCCCAGATGTTTTCAGTGTCCAGCCCAGGTTGAGAACCACAGTCAAACGGTAAACTCAGTTGCAGCTATTGAAAATTTTTAAAAATGCAAGAATTTTGGAATTCTCTTGTTTTAAAAAGGACTAATAGCTTGCTACTTCTTCCTTCTCTGGTCACTCCGGAGTAGTCATTTTGTAAGATAAGGACCTGGGTTAAGTGAGCATAAAAACATGAATAAAAATTAAAGTAAATTACTAAGTGAGAAATAAAAGCCATGAATAATGTAACAAGGGGAAGAGCTGGAAGAACTAGGGCAGAAAGCAAAGTCGAGAAAATGTAATAAAAAGAGGGTCACTGGGGAAACCTCTGTGGGGTCTGAATACAAATGGAGGGAGGAAAGCTGGTGTGCAAATCCTGTCTTTTTGATACGTGGGCCCCAGTAAGTACCTTGGATACCTTCAGTTCTTGCAGATGATTAACAGGCCCCAGCCACGGACTACCAGCCTCCCCCAGGAAGAGCAGCTATGCCCAGGTCTTTGTAGCATGTTTAAGACTGAGGAGGGCCCCGTGAAGAGCAGTAGACTTGCAGTCACATAAGCCCCAGGCCTTTGTATTGGACTCTAGGGGGGGATGCGGAGGAGGAAGGGGCCTTGTTTTGTTTGAAAAAGCCCCGTGCTCCTTCCCTTTTCTCTTCCACCCCTACACTGAGAATTACTGTCCCTAGAAGGACTCACCCGTGTGACCAGTTCTCCTGCAGGTCCAAAACAATCCCAAACTTTGTGACTAGCATATCATTTGCACTTTCCAGGCAGCTCCTGAAGGAACACACTCCCACGGGGAAGGGTGGCAGCTAATGATTCCCACGACTTGTCACTCAATGATTGGCATTAGTCTTAGTCATAGTTACCACCCAAACTTCCCCAAAGGAGAGACATCCCGGTCCTTTGATTGACCAAAAGTATATTCTTTAGGAATAATTGCTTCCAACCAATTCCCAGCAAACTCAAGCTATAGATGACAAAATGTTATAAACCCAAATATTTTATCAACTGGTAACCAAGTTTTGAGTTTTAGCATAACACATTCTCTCTTAGACACAGTCCACTAAAGAGAGATCTCACCATGAATGATTTGTTTGAACTGGTGATTCATCAATTGTAGTTGAAAGTTGAGATATACAATTGCAGGTATTTGGGAGACAGTTGGAAGGCAATGCGTTTCCTAAATGACCTCTATGAAATTGTAGTTGAGCTGGGGCAAGACAGGAGCATATTTGGATGAATTTTGTTCTCAGGTATTGCAAAGGGTTATGTATATTTTTACCCCAACCTAATTGACCTGCAA
This sequence comes from Sapajus apella, assembly GCF_009761245.1. Classification (NCBI taxonomy): domain Eukaryota; kingdom Metazoa; phylum Chordata; class Mammalia; order Primates; family Cebidae; genus Sapajus; species Sapajus apella. The sequence goes on along the minus strand of NW_022437003.1, from coordinate 8,873,301 downwards.
AAACCTTCTGGAGGTATAGGAGTTTTGATTAACAAGTAATCATTACACTTTCTGAAGACCTTGTCTGTAAGTCTAGGATATATAAACAGTTGCCAGGATCATAGCTGAAAAGGAAAAGTTGACCTTACAGGGCCTTCCTGCCTCCTGGATCCACTCCCATTCATTTCCAAATGGCGCCTTTCCCTGCTTTATAAAATGGCATATTCCAGAATGTTATTAAAATGTGTCTTAAAAGATATCAACACCCTCAATGATTTACAGTGTCACTATGGTTTCTTGCAAAAAAAGAAAAAAAAAAAAACCCCAAATTGACAAACTGCTATAAATGGTGCATAATAATATCTTTTTGATTGCCTGGGACAGCCAATGGGTGCTTTATGTGAATGGCAGCAAAGGTGCTTTGGATACCTGTGTGTAAACGTGGAAAGCCAAAGCTGTGGTGCAGCCCCAGCAGAAGTGGCCGTAGACACAGAAACTCCCAAACATGTAACCTAACAACTTTACCAAACAAATCAAAATGTTCCCATTGAGTCATCTAAAATAAGATGAGATCTCTCTTGCCTTCATGGAATTAGTCAAGTTCCTCTTCCATATGATTACATCTCTAGCAGAAGCTTCCTTTGGGCCTAACCCACTTTTTAAAGTATGACTGGTGTTGCCTATTTGTTAGTGGAAAAGGGAGACCTTATAGCTCTTAGAAATACAAGCAGGTTGTGAAAAGGAGGAATAGTCACAGACCCACAGGCTCAGCGTTTGGGTGTTTGGCCAATCCCTGTGCTCAGCTAGAATAGCACAGAGAGAAATGTGCCTGTTGACCAGATATTCGGAATCCCCAAAACTACCCAACCCAAAGTCAAGCCATATTCTGGGAAGCTCGCTGACATCTTTTAAATGTATTTCAGCTTAAAAAGATTATGCCTCACTGAGAAATAGTATGAGTTGGCAAACCTTTTGTAAATAAGGGCCAGATAGCAAACATTTTAGGCTTTGCAGGTCACATGGTCTCTATCACAAATACTCAATTCTACCACTGAAGTGCAAAAGCAGCCACAGACTATGTGGAAACAAGTGGATGTAGCTGCAGTCTAACACAACTTCATTTACCAAGACAGGCCATGTGCCGGGTTTGGCTGAGGCCCATAGTTTGCCAGATTCCTTTCCCCATTCATGTTGTTGAGAATGATCAGTGTAGGGGGAAGATGGACGTGTTACCAAATTATAGAGTGTGATATTTAGAGGCCAGCATAGGGTAGTGGTGAAGAACATGGACTCTGAAGCCTGAATTCAGATCCTTACTCCATGAGCTGGATAACCTTGAGCGAATTATTAAACCACTCTGGGCCTCAGTTTATTCGCCTATAAAATGAGGATAATAATAGAACGTAGTATTGTAGTTTGGGCTCATCCCAAAGTAGACCCAGATAAAAGGACTTAGATAGAATTGATTTTTTGAAAGGTGATCTCAGGAAGTACACGTGAAGGAATAAGGGCAGGTGAGACAGTGCGGAGAGAGTAGCCCTTGAAGGGGGTGTAAAGGAGCAGTCATTCCCGAGGGCACTGGGGACGCCATCATGTTAAGGAACTTCGCAGTATTGTAGAGGACAGGAAGCTGGATGTTTACCTGTGCACACGTGGTCCTCACTGTCGGTTCACGTGAAACTGTCCACTGTGACCACAGGTGTAACTGGGAAGTGGACCGAGGGCACATGGATGGGCAATAGTGTCTGCCCCGCGATTTCACAAGGCTGTTATAAAGATGACATGAATTTGTATTTGCAAAGCACTTGGGGAAAAAAATGCCTGGTGTTTAGGAAATGCTGTTTAAACGATTGCCAAATAAAGAGTGGCATCCTCTGAAGCAGTAGGAAAGGCTGTTAGGCATAACAAAAATTAAATTGTTGAAATTTCATACCTGTAAAGGCAATGTGGGTTGAACACTGAAACAAGTTTCACAGTGGATTATGAAGAAACACTAGAAATGCCAGGAAACCTGTAGGTAGATTACAGGCAGTGGCCTCTTCAACTCCGTAAAGTTGCGAGTCAATAGCATGTACTACATTAGCTGGTGACAGTCATCCAGTGTGACCCTAGGAAGGCTGGGACACAGGATAGCAAAAAAATGGATGTCATATGTAACTTATGCCTAGTTATTACAGTGTGGCACTGTAATTAGGCACAAATGACACCCTTTACATGAATTATTATAATTTGTATTTCATGCAACCCTATAAAAGTTTTTCTTTTTTTTTTTTTTGAGACACAGTCTTGGCCAGGCTGGAGTGTAGTGGTATGAACTCAGCTCACTGCAGCCTCCGCCTCCCAGGTTCAAGCAATTCTCCTGCCTCAGCTTCCCAAGTAGATGGGATTACAGACATACGCCACCACCCCAGCTTATTTTTGTATTTTTAGTAGTGACGAGGTTTTGCCATGTTGCCCGGCTGGTCTCACAACAGGAGAACTCCTGACCAGGAGTTCGAGACCAGCCTGGGAAACATGGCAAAACCCACCATAACCTCCCAAAGTGCCAAAAATACAGGATCCCACCTCGGCCTCCCAAAGTGCCGAAAATACAGGCATGAGCCGCCGCACCTGGCCCCATTAAAAGCTTTTCTCTTCTTATTTGGCTTATCCTTTAGTATTTAAAATTAGGAAAAGATTGACCATTTTTCCTAATACAGTTTAATTATTACGACCACCTGTGTCTCCTGTGTGCATGAATGAAAGTGTAGAAATGTAACCCACACACTCTGGCCTTTGGCTTATAACCTTCCTGACTGTCAGTTCCATTCATTTTCACCCTGTTGGGTCTCTCTCCACGTGCCCCCATACCTCCCCTGTTCTTCATGTGATTTTTAGGCATATGCACGTATTTCCTCTCCTCTTTTCCTGAGTGGTCTGGTTGCTGGTGGACTCTGTCTGGGGAAGGGTGCTCCTATGATCTTATTACCATATTGTAGCAGAGATTAGAGAGAGCAGAGAGATCCCTGACCCAGGAGGTGACAGTAGGAGCACAGTAGATATAGCCGTGACTCTTTTGTGCCTAGCAGTTCCAGGTAGATGGAAAGTAAACGGTTGGACTTATGGAGAAATAGGCTCAGAAGAAAGTGCTCAAGAAAGTTGGTTCTTTCTTCCAGGTTTTCACTGCCAAAGCCTAGATGACAATCTTTGGCATGGGTCAGTAGCTATAAGAATAAACCTACAACCACTTTCAAAAATCAGGGGAGTAATCTTGAGTGGGAAGAGGAGGAAACAACCATGCCTCCCATCCAACCTCGCCAGGCTCTCGCGTTACTGAAATAGAACCATCTTCAGAGACACTTCCAGCATGTGTCGCAGTCAACTGCTTTTGGCTGCAAGAAACAGAAACAAAACCAACTGAAAGTGGCTTAAAGTCTAAGGAAATTTAGTATTACACAAAAGAAAATGTCCAAGATTGCTAAATTCATTGGTTAAAAAAAACGTAATCCAGGATCCAGGCTCTATTCTGCCAACCTTCACATATCATCCTTGTCCTCGGGCTGGCTCTTCCCATGGTTGAAGGTGGCTACCACCTCTTTGTGTATCACAACAAACACAGCCACATCCATAGGAAGAAGAAACTGTCTTCATGTGTGTCTCTTTTAGGAGCGAGGAAACCTTTCCTGGGAGACCTTCTGCCAGAACTGTCTGGTCACAATACATTGCAGTGTCAGTCCTAAAGAAACCATTGGCAAGAGCAGGACCATCATGGCTGTCTCAGATGGGTCAGGATTGTCTGCTGGAGATAGGCTGTGGTTGGTGACAGCCACTCAGGGAGGTTACCTCCCTGAGTCACATGAGGGAGGAACAGGTTCCAAAGCAACTTTGGAACTCTGTCAGCAAAGAAGGGGTTAGATTGAATGTTGACTGACAACCAACAGTAGGGTTTTGATGGTGTCCGGGAGACCCACTGAAACTCTTCCTTTTTCTCAGTCTTTTCTACTTACTAGCAGATGGCTAAAACTCCTTTGAAAAAATAAGAGCTCTTTGATTCTATAATTTCAAATGAAAAGCACTCAAGTATGAATGTGGCTGGGAAGAGTGTGAGTTGGATGAGTTTCCCTTTAATTGGAAAGGTCTAACATGCAGTCTTTTCTTCTTTGGAGAGAGGAAGAGTACTAGAAATCAGAAAGGTACTTGGTATCTCAAGAGGTTGGCATAACCCTTTGTATACAAATTTATTGTAATATTTACCATATATTCTGGTTCATTACATATAGATGTCACCCCTACCACTCTCTGAGCCCTTGATGGGCAAGGGACTTCGCTATTCTTCATCACATCCCAGAAACCAGTGCAGGCCAGCACATATTTCCTATCCTGCCAAGCTTCACTCCTGCTCACCTTGGTAGGAACTGTGATGAGAAACACTGAGCTCCGTTATGCAACCCAGATATAAGTCTGGCTCATGCTCATCAAATGGTCCCACCCCTAGCTGACTAGGTACCTTTTCTTACTCCCAGTTCCTGTGATATTTTCTTGAAAGAATTTGTGCAAATCTAATGACCCTCTCCCCACACATATTCCTGGCCCTTAGGTCTTGAGTTACTGCTTCTCTCCTGCCTTTTCAACTATTGCTTCTCAATTCTTCCCCCTTTTAGGTCCCCAGTCAGCTTCAAGTTCCAGAAGACACTTCTGTGCTTTAACTAATACCAGCCTATTGGTTATTTTAACGTCTATTAACTACTGTAATACCACTATGGGTTTTGTCTTGGTTGAATTTGTCATTTCCTCTGATACCTTTTTTCTTAGGTTCACATTTTCCTATTTTCCCCATCCATCTTCTCCTCTCCTGAGACCCATAGCCCCCATTGTTCTATTTCCGCCAATCACCATCTTATGTATTACACAGGAACAGCCACCAAACTCCCATTTCCATCAACATGCAAAAGATGAATTATGTGTCCACAAAAAGGGGAACAAACACAAAAGAGGCAGTCCTGGATTTCCAAATGCCTCATAGAAATGGGCAGTTGTACACAATCCCCTGCACCCATCCCATCACCCTCTTCATCGCATATAAACTAGGAGGCTGCAACATGCATAAATTCAATAACTGCTTTCAGAAGCCTACCAGGAAGAAATCCAATGTTCTTTCCCCTTCTACAGTTGATCCTAGTTTGTACCCATGCAAATGATGCTGATATTTAGACAACTTTAAAAGGCTTATAAAGTCCACAAAGGACTCTGACACCCAAATTAAAGTTGTATCCTTAGTTCACCTCACTGTGCAAAAGTATTGCAAAATATTTGGTGAAGTAAATCCTCATCCGACCACCTCCGCAATCGCTAACCACAACATGAGAAGTTAAAGAAATGATTTCCGGGCATGCTTTATGATTTATTTGCTGTGTGAGTTTTAAGCTAAAGCCTTAACTTTTGATATACATTTGATTTTCAGAATAGGCTGCAGAAGAACAAACTGAATGTAACTGTTCCACTGTAGTGTGAAAGACTGTCTCAGGCTCCTCTGAATCTGCTATCGTTTCTGTGGATTCATGAGGTTGGGTTATATTTTGCAAATTTTCTTTAATTAGTGTATATGTGTACTGCATGTACGTTGCAGGTTCTTCTTTATTCCATTGTGGCAATGACTGTATAGGCTGTGAATGTCTGTTTCCAGTGGTATATGCTTTCTATTCTGCAACCAAAGAGAGACCAAGTTGATCAGAGAGGTGGTGGTAATGCACATCTAAGGGCCTGGAAATCAGTGGTAAGAATATGAGTTTATGGAAATGCTGCATACCAGCCCCTAAGGGAGTAGTTACAGATAGACTTTGAAGCTGCTCAATAACTAGAAGCATCATAGATTTCTATAATCACCTGAGAAACTGCAGATTAGCTTAACACAGTTCTAAGTGCACTGAGGACGTACGACAACCACTTGAAGCTTAAGAAGAAAGGCTGAAGGCTGTGCACGTGAGAGGGGAGGAGCACCTAACTCGTTCTCAGTAATGAATGAAATCTCAGCGCTCTGTCTTCTAGCCTCTTTTGAGTTTGAAGTCAATTTTCCTAAGGTCAGTGTTTGAAGAGGAAGGAGTAGATTAGGGGAAAAGATCAAGGATGAGGTTATAAAGCTAATAACTTGAATTTACTAGGAACTAACTATAGACCAAATACTATCATGATGAATAAAAGGAAACTCTGGACTCAGGAGCTTTTAACTAATTCTCCTATTTAATTATGAAATTAATTTATAATCTGTCTTCATAGTGTTCAGTCTACTCTGGCATTTTAAAATAAAGCCAAGTCATTTTAATTTGCTCTTATACTCAAAAACTGACAATGAAACAATAGTAAAGGATTTCATTATGCCAACAAAATGAAGATCTATATCTGTGGATATAGCCAGAACCAATGTTGATTTATAAAGAAAAGAAAATTGACCAAAGTTTAATACAGTTGTGAGCATTAATCACAATATTCTTGAAAATGACTTATTCCAACCAGACCCTCCTCTTCTGTGACAGGAAGAAGCAGTGTGCTATGGGCCTAACAGCAGGGAAGCATGTTCTCTTTCATGTATTCCTTCGACAAATATTTATTGGGTCTTATTAAGTGCCGTGCACTGTGCTAAACATAGAGGATATGGCAATGAATAAAACGAACTCCCTATGCCCAAGAAGGTCATTGTCTGGAAGAAAACAATGTAATGTCAATGCCAATAGAATATGAAAATTTTAAGATAGGGAAAGTATCAAGTGTAAGGAGCATATAAAAGGAGCATCTAATCCCGTTTTAGTGGGGAAAGGAGGAGAAAAAGAGGGCCATCTAAAGCAAAGACCTGGAAGAGCAGCAGAAAGCCAAGATCAGGGCAGAAACATGTCAGAGAGAGAGAAGGAACCACTGTGCAAGGCCCCACGTTCAGGGCCGTAGCCAGGAAGGAATGAAAACAATGGTGGAGTCACACTGGGAAATGGGATGCTGATCTGGGCATTCAGACCCTGTTCCTAAGGGCAGTAGGACAATAACCATTATTGTAAGTGGTGTAAATAATTGAAAAGACTGCCAAAAGAAGGAAGACACTGAGCATACAAAATGCTATCTCATGTGCTTTGGGGCATTCTCACTACTTGAGGCTCATAACTTGCACTGGACATAGTTCACTGTGTGGATCGAGTAAAATGTACACTAACATCTAATACTTAACAGTACGTGCGCATGTATATAAGCATAAGCCTATTTACTATTGAGTTGCATGGTAATTGAGCTCCTATAACCATAATCAATAGTACTATTACAGGGTTAAGCCAATTTTCTTTTCTCTTCTCACTCTGTTAGCCTCTAAATGTGTATTATTATTGAAAGATCATCGACTGTTCCTCACCTCATATTCAAGTGATTAAATGCAAATTAAAAGGCAAAAATCCACAGTCGTATTTCCTGGGACATGGGGTATCTCCCATCACTCCACACACTCCATGTTGAAATAACTTACATGTGAATGAATCGGATAAGTGAAGTATTGTGTGCTCAAACAGCAAGAGCCTAATAAGGTGCAAGCAGATAGATTCTGAAACTATAATTGCCTTGGGAGAGGAGCCTTTTTATGGTGAGGCATAAGAAACAATTACCAAATAAAAGGCTTCTAAGAAAAGTGCAGACACCATCCTAATTGCATAAAAACAGGAGGGCTTCTATGGTCAACGATAGGCTTTTTGCTGTAGTTATTTTCTATCAGGCTTATTTCTTTCTTTCTGTGAGTACTCTTATACTAAAGGAGAGGTGAACCTTTCTCAGTGGAATAAATTGTGCAGTGAACAATTATGAACAGAAATAGTAAGTCAATAGAAATAAAGTTGGTGAAGGCTTTATTTCAGAAACTGCAATCTCAGTGATTGCACGCATGAGAAGAGAAAGCTTTGTGACTCCTATATTGAGTCACGCAAGCGTGATTAGGCTGACAGGAGCCACCATGAGACACTCACTGGAGGGAATGCAGAAGCCCAGAACCCGGACCAAAGCTAGGATGAGCTTTCACCCACCACTCCTCCTAGGAGTGGGTTCCTCCATCATCCTGCTGGTTGGGGAGGGTCAGGGGCATATTCATCATGTACCTGAACATTATTTCAAGTGTGCCATGTGTCTCCCTGTGTATGGCAGGATTATTCTCATCCCTCTTCCTTTCTTTTACTTCTTTCCATACCCTGTTATGCAATCAATGGCAATCAGTGTCACAGAGACAGTTTTCCTTGTCTTTAATGACTTTTGCTCCAAGTATGGACAACAGACCAACAACACTGGCATCACGTGGATGCTTGATAGAAATGTAGGGCCTTGGGCCCCACCCCAAACCTGCCACATCAAAGTCTACATCTTAACAAGATCCCCAAGTGATTCCCATGCTGTGGATAAGCCACTCTAAAGAATATGAAGCACCTTTTGCAGCTCTAAGAAACCACTATCATCTTCTAGGATGGAGGCAGGAGTGACGTCTTCACAACCTTCACAACGTGAGGCAGCTGCAGGATGGAGCCAGGACACTGGGATGAGAGAAGAGGGAGGAAAGAGAAGTGGAGGGAGGCAAATGTAGATGGGTCTTTCAGGTGCACACCAAGGCTAGCTCTGAATGCACTGATTGGTGACCCAGGAGTAAATAACACGTTGCACCATTCTCTGGACTTTTGTAAAAGTGTGTTGACTCGGTGTGTGCTATTTTGCGTTGTTATGAGGCACAATGACTTTTCTTTTGAGTTTTCTGAGAGTAACTTAGCTTTGTTTAAAAATGGTCGTTTGGCACTAAGTCCTCATATTTTGCTGACTCTCACTGTGGCCTATAGGTGCAAGACCCAAGCCGGCAGTGGCTCCCCAAGACTATTTGTGGGGAGTTCTGCAAGGGACTTATACATGTGTTCTCAAACAATTACCATGTGGCATCTGGACGATGTCATGGCCTCTTCTAGGTAGAGCCACCATTGCTAGGGAGAGTTGCCCATGTTGGGCATGGCTGTCACTTTTTCTGGGTTCCACTGTGCCCAGAGGCCCTGTAGCCCCTGACAACCAGGTCCTCCACCACCAATGCCAGATCCCCGAGGGGGCCAGAGCCAGGCAGAGAGTGTATACATTCTGTCAGAGAGACACCAAAGCTTGGCTATGGCCAAGTCACTGACTGCTTTGAGACTTGCTTTCCCATTTATAGTAAGAAGAGTGACTTCTACCTTGCACTTGCATGGGTATATAGATAAGCAAAGGACCTGGCTCTAAGTGGGCACGTTACCTTGTTAGTGTGGTCATGCTTTTACCTTGAGTACATTTTCAATGGACTTTATTTGACTAGGCTCTAGAAAGCTATTCCAGGGCCCCTTTTTTACTATCAAGAGCTTGTGGATTTCTGTGGGCTGCAGGTTGTAGACTGTGAAGACAGTCTGAGAGTGGCTTCTAGTAACCCCACTGATTACCAGCATTCATGGGGCTGATCTGGCTGGCTCCCCTCTCGTGCCACCCCCATGAGACTATTCCTACGTGAGAAAAGAAGGCAATGAAGGAAATGAGGGCCCTTGTCCAGGTGATCCCCTCCTGACCTTGCCGTGCATGCCATCTGTCTTCCCTGATTCAATTGCCTGCCTTTGAAAACTGGGGCCGCCGCTGTTCACATCCAACAGGCATCATCCGACCACCTCCTCCTTTCCAGCCCAAGTGTTCCCAATACACCACCCTCATACAGAGACACACACTACCAACCACGCACCACCTTCACACACACGCACACCCACACTGTGCTCACACCACCCTCACCCACAGATACACACATACACCCATGCCCAGGCTGTGAAAGGAAAATAAATCTCTGGACCCCCCAATCACTAAGCCAAAGGGAAAAGTCAAGCTGTAAACTATATGAGGCAAATCTGCCTCTCATCTTATCCCTAAATAAGATACCTGTAAAGATAAAAACAAGTCACACACCTCCCTCACGACTTCCCCACAAGAAAATTCCTTGTGGACAAAGAACAGACAGAAATCATCCCTCTGCTCACCTGGGACAAATGCATGCCCAATGGCTTCCTCTGCCCTGTCGTTTCACTAAGCCAGACCAAAGCATAAGTGACTATTCCTCTAAGTCGTGTATTCAGTGAAAGGCTAATCAGAGACTCAAAAGAATGCAACCCTTTGTCTCTTGTCTCCCTGTGACCTGGAAGCTCCCTCCCCTGCCTTGAATTGTCCCACCTGTCTAGACCAAACCAATGTACATCTTACACATATTGATTGATGTCCCATGTCCCGTTAAAATGTATAGAACCTTGGGCACATGTCGTCAGGACCTCCTGAGGCTGCGTCACCAGGCACATAAACTTTCTAAATTGAGATGTGTCTCAGATACTTTTGGGTTCACAAGAGACACACATACCACCTTCACACATAGACACACATACATGCACGTATGCAAACACAAACACCACCCTCAAAAACAGACACACACACACACACACACACACACACACACACACACACTAATTGCCTTTCATTGATACAGCTGACCTCCCTTTTATTATTACCAGTCAACCATGGAAATGTGAACATAATGTTTCAGAAAGCTCATAAATAAGAGTAATACAGCTTTTTTTTTCCTGGTTTCAAATCCCAGTTTTCAAACTTCACATCAGAACTGAAAAGAAAAAGAATCAATCTCATGGTCAAATATAAGACAAATGTGTTTCCCTTAGAAGGCTAGCTCTAAGCTAAAAAGGGCCCCATGATACTGAGAACAATGTTCCATCACTATTTTCCCTTCCACATTTCCAGGGCTCTCCCCACCCCTTCTCTCTCTGGCTTCTGTTCTGTCCCATCATCCATTGGGCAGAAACAACACTACTATCCGTCCACAAGTCATTTGTCTCAGGTTCTTCCATCACGTCCACAAAAATAGGGCAGGAGAAAACTAGGAAGAAATGCAGTTGATTTTTTTTTTTTTCTTTGAGACAGAGTCTAGCTCTGTTGCCCAGGCTGGAGTATAGTGGAGCGATCTCCGCTCACTGCAATCTTTATTTCCCAGGTTCAAGCAATTCTCTTGCTCAGGCTCCCAAGTAGCTGGAACTACAGGCACATACCACCACACCAAGCAATTTTTTTTTTTTTGGTATTTTTAGTAGAGACCGGGGTTTCACCATGTTGGCCAGGATGGTCTCCATCTCTTGACCTCATGATTTGCCTGCCTCGGCCTCCCAAAGTGCTGGGATTACAGGCGTGAGCCACCGCACCCAACCTCAATTCTTACGTATAATAAAACCCTTAAAAAATTTTTTTAAACGAATGCAACTAGAAAAATTCTGCAACTAGAAGTGATTCCTGCCCCTGAATGTTTTCCATTCAGGTCAATGAACAGATTACTATTAAAGAAAACTTTATTCATATAAATTTAAAATTGTAAAAAGATCAACATATCTTTTGGTTCATTTTTTGGTAATCACATTATATACCGAACTTCGTTTATTCACAAGTAATTTTTTTCTCAAAATTTAAGAGTGAGCAGAAACATCTATTTTCTTTTGTTCTGGTTTTTTTCTTGAATATCCCATGGAAGTAAAATCAATTTGATATAAAGTTCACCCTTTCTGCCACCTCTAGTTTTATAGTCTGATAGACAAGTCATACGTTTATTCTCTCAGTTCCAGAAACATTGAACCCCGAGATCTGAGAGTTAATTATACATATTTGATTAGAGTCCTCAGAGAAAGCATCTGAACTCAGAATTGGTGATTTGGCCATAAAATTAAGTGGAAGGAAAAAACATGCTCAGTGGCTCCATTTGGGTGGACTCTACCCACTCTCTCCCTTGCCAAGGTATCTTTGGCATCCTAAGAGCAAAATACCCCTAGGTCCCTGGCCAGCTCATACTGGAGCATCCTCCCATGACCTTTTTCTAAGACATGCATCTGGAGGGCCAGGAGGATGGGTCTTTTAATCAGCAAGCTGACATTTGCGTGAGTGGAAATCCACATCGTGGAGTTCCTTGGTCATTTCTCAGCATAAGGAGGGTTGTTTGGCCTTCTACCATCTTTTTTGCTAAGTGCAGAACTGTAACTCGATTAGCATTTTAATTTCAGTTGAATTAGTGATCCTGTTTTTGATCTTGTACTTGGAGACCTGCATAATGAGGGGTTAATTTAGCTGGGATGTATAGATTTTTGCCAGACTCATACCTAATCTATTAGCAGTCTTAGGGGGAAAACATTAAAAGCTGAAGGCATGTAGAATTCATGTTCAGGTACCTAGAGAAAGCTAGAATTAGAGATAATTTGGGGGAACGAGATGAGTCTTATGAAATATATCCGATGTTTCTGAGTTGGAAGGTGAGTGGGAGGATATGGTTTCAGGGGTCCTTCATTCTCGCTGACCAGTGTGCTTAGGTTTCACTGAGCATGGAGGTCTCCTGTCTTCACCGATCGAGACTACACATCCCATTATATAAAAGCCACCTATTGGGCCAGGCATGGTGGCTCATGCCTGTAATTCCAGCTCTTTGGGAGGCCGAGGTGGGCCAATCACCTGAGCTTTACATCTTTCTTTAGTTGTATTCCTAGGTATTTTATTCTCTTTGTAGCAATTGTGAATGGCAGTTCGTTCTTGATTTGGCTCTCTTTAAGTTTGTTTTTGGTGTATAGGAATGCTTGTGACTTCTACACATTGATTTTGTATCCTGAGACTTTGCTGAGGTTGCTTATCAGTTTCAGGAGATTCTGGGCTGAGACGATGGGGTCTTCTAAATATACAATCATGTCGTCTGTAAATAGAGACAATTTGACTTCCTCCTTTCCTAATTGAATACCCTTTACTTCTTCTCCTTGCCTCATTACTCTGGCTACAACTTCCAATAGTATATTGAATAGGAGTAGTGAGAGAGGGCATCCTTGTCTAGTGCCAGAATTCAAAGGGAATGCTTCCAGTTTTTTGCCCATTCAGTATGATATTGACTGTGGGTTTGTCATAAATAGCTTTTATTATTCTGAGATACATTCCTTTGATACCTAGTTTATTGAGATTTTTTAGCATAAAGGGCTGTTGAATTTTGTCAAAGGCTTCTCTGCATCTATTGAGATAGTTATGTGGTTTTTGTCTTTGGTTCTGTTTATGTGGTGAATTACATTTATAGACTTGCATATGTTGAACCAGCCTTGCATTCCCGGGATGAAGCCTACTTGATCGTGATGGATAAGCTTGTTGATGTGCTGTTGCAATCAGTTTGCCAGTATTTAATTGAAGATTTTTGCATCTATGTTTATCATGGATATTAGCTAGAAGTTTTCTTTTCTTGTTGAGTCTCTGCCGGATTTTTGTATCAGGATGATGTTGGTCTCATAAAATGATTTGGGAAGGAGTCCCTCTTTTTGGATTGCTTGGAATAGTTTCAGAAGGAGTGTTACCAGCTCCTCTTTGTATGTCTGATAGAATTCAGCTGTGAACCCATCTGGACCTGGGCTTTTTTTTGGTTGGTAGGTTATTAATTGCTGCCTCAACTTCAGACCTTGTTATTGGTCTATTCAGGGTTTCAACTTCTTCCTGGTTTAGGCTTGGGAGGGGGAAAGTGTCCAGGAATTTATCCATTTCTTCCAGGTTTACTGGTTTATGTGCATAGGGCTGTTTGTAGTAATCTCTGATGGTAGTCATATTTTCTGTAGAATCTGTGGTGATATCCCCTTTATTGTTTTTTATTGCATCTATTTCATTCTTCTTTCTTCTCTTTTTTATTAATCAGGTCTAGTGGTCTATTTTGTTGATCTTTTCAAAAAAACAGTTCCTGGATTTATTAATTTTTTGAAGGGTTTTTTGTGTCTATCTCCTTCAGTTCTGCTCTGATCTTAGTTATTTCTTGACTTCTGTTAGCTTTTGCGTTTTTTTGATCTTGCTCCTCTAGCTTTCAATTTTGATGATAGGGTGTCGGTTTTAGATCTTTCCTTGCTTCTCATGTGGGCATTTATTTCTATAAATTTCCCTCTAGACACTGCTTCAAATGTGTCCCAGAGATTCTGGTATGTTGTGTCTTTGTTCTTGTTGATTTCGAAGAACATCTTTATTTCTGCCTTCATTTCATTGTTTATCCAGTCAACATTCCAGAGCCAGTTGTTCAGTTTCCATGAAGCTGTGCAGTTCTGAGTTAGTTTCTTAATTCTGAGTTCTAACTTGATTGCATTATGGTCTGAGAGACTTTTATGATTTCTGTTCTTTTGGATTTGCTGAGGAGTGTTTTACTCCCAATTATGTGGTCAGTTTTAGAGTAGGTGTGATGTGATACTGAGAAGAATGTTTATTCTGTGGATTTGGGATGGAGAGTTCTGTAAATGTCTATTAGGTTTGCTTGGTCCAGATCTGAGTTCAAGTCCTGGATATCCTTGTTAATTTTCTGTCTCGTTGATCTGTCTAATATTGACAGTAGAGTATTAAAGTCTCCCACTATTATTGTGTGGGAGTCTAAGTCTCTTTGTAAGTCATTAAGAACTTGCTTTATGTATCTGGGTGCTCCTGTATTGGGTGCATATATATTGAGGATTGTTAGCTCTTCTTGTTGCATTGATCCTTTTACCATTACATAATGCCCTTCTTTGTCGCTTTTGATCTTTGTTGGTTTAAAGTCTATTTTATCAGACGCCAGGATTGGAACTCCTGCTTTTTTTTTTGCTCTCCATTTGCTTGGTAAATCTTCCTCCATCCCTTTATTTTGAGCCTATGTGTATCCTGTCATGTGAGATGGGTTTCCTGGATACAGCACACTGATGGGTTTTGACTTTTTATCCAATTTGCCAGTCTGTGTCTTTTGACTGGAGCATTTAGCCCTTTTACATTTAGGGTTAATATAATTATGTGTGAATTTGATCCTGCCATTTTGATGCTAACTGCTTGTTTTGCCCATTAGTTGACACAGTTTCTTCATTGTATCAATGGTCTTTACCATTAGCATGTTTTGGGAGTGGCCGGTACTGATTGTTCCTTTCTATGTTTAGTGCTTTTTTCAGGAGTTCTTGTACGGCAGGCCTGGCCACCACACGTTCATATTCCCGTCATAATGTTCATCCTATTTGAGAACCTGAAGACATTGGCATTGATCAATAGGGAGTCTTTGCCCGAGGTGTGGTATCATGAGAGTTTTTGTGGTAATTCCAGTGCCTGAGGCATCATGGAAGGAGGTGTAAGAGAGTGGGACCAAAAGGCCCAGACTCTAAAGCTGAGCATTTCCATACAGGTGCCTCAGACAAACTTAGGCTCATGTCCAAGGTGGAATTGCTCTCTAGAGACCATCAAAGGAAACAAAACCAATTAATTATTAAATCATCTTATTGTTAAACACAGATACAAACATCCTAAGCAATATATTAAAACATTAACATACAAAACTAAAAAGCAATTATGACCAAAGTTGGAATGATTCCAGAAATGCATGTTTTGATTAACATCAATATTGATTGCCTGATGGATCTAGACTTTATCAGTGCTTGCCAACACACAAACAAAGAAAGAAAATTAGACATTGGGTGCTTCCCAATGGAAGAGCACCACACCACTGATGACACAGGCTTGTCAAAAAACTTTTAGAAATCAAAACAAAATCCAATCAAGCCTCTAGATTCAGCTACTAATGAAGAAATACAGAGGAACTGAGAAGCATGTTATATGACATTACAGGGATATAATCAGAAAAATCCAGATTGTGGGTAATGCAAGAGGATATTTGGGGTTTTTTAAATGAATAAATTACAAAAATGTTTCTTAAAAAGATAAAGAGTGATCTATAGACTAAAAGATTTAAAAGGCCTATCAAGCAATTTCAGTGTGTAGACCTCACCTGAATCTCTGAATAAAAAAGACAGACTGTAAAAACAAAGCAAAATGGAAAGCATTTATAAATAACATAAGACAATTGAAAATTTCAACATATTTACTAGTTATTTGATATTAATGAGCCATTAAATCTTTTTTTATGTACAAATGGTATCATAATGTTTTCAAAAACGATCATACCTTTTAAAGATACATATTGAATTGTTTATAGAAGAAATTATATGTTTCAGAAAAACAGGGAAAAGGATCAGATACAGATGTAGAAAGTTTATCTGTGAGTTGATCACTGTTAAAATTAGACGATGACTATATGGCACTCATTATATTATTGTGTCCACATTTGTATGTTTTTGAAATTCCCTAATTAGATTGCTTAGCTAAATTTGTTATAATGTCTTTTGATAGACGCAAAACTAATCTGATAAAGCTTTTAGAAAATGAAGTGCTGTTCTTAAACAGAACGCAAATAGCATAACTGTAAACAAAGAGCCGGACAAGCGGGACTACATCAGAAAGGGGAACTTAGTTCATGAATAGATACAGCTGAGAGTCGCGAGGCATGTGGCAAAGTAGAAGGAAATGGGTGCTTCATTTAGAATAGAAACAGGATTTCTACAACTCAATAAGGAAAAAAGCAACAATTGTGCATACATATTCAGCTAGCTGCATTTCGTTTTGAGAATAAACCCCCACCTGCTCGGAATCATTTGAGCTTCCCAGACACAGTTTGTGTTTCCTACCCGAAGGGTATTCCCTACTCTTGAATTCTACCAGGAGCTTCAAAATACAGAATTTGATAGCACAGTGATGGTAAAGACAAAGAAATAGAAGCTCAAGTCACTTCTGTTCTGTTATCCCATGTGACCACTTAGAGTTACTCTTTGTGCTTAAAATTTTCAACAATGAAAGAGAGAGCCAACTGTGGAGTGTAATTTTGCTTGGTAAGTGTAAATTTGTACCTCTGCACAAATGATTTTTACTGAATTTTAATACTGTTTTAGTTGTTAGTTTATTTTAAAACTAAAGGACAAATCAAGAAAATTATTTTTATTGATAATTATGCAATTACTTCTGAAACTCATTTTGTCACATAAAGTGTCATATGATCCTGAGTGTCAGATATTCTAGGTATTCCATTGCCTTGGTATCAAAAGACCTCTACTAAAAAATTTGTAAAACGTTATTGAGATGTTAAAGACCTAGCCAAGTGGAAGTTAAAGAAGTCAAAGGTAATTATTATAAATTGTTAATCCCCCCTAAATCAATTTGTAAAGTCAAATAAAAATCCTCTCAAATTTTTAAATGAAACATAAAGGAATATAAATAAATTTCAGTACTTTAAAATTAAGAATACATGTTTACCAAAGGTCACTATTAATAAATTTAAAAGATAAGCCATAGAATTAGACAAGTATTTAAAACACATATAATTGACAACTAACTCATAACCAGAATATACTAATAAATCAAGAGACAAAATGTCAAATAAAAGAATCCAAAAGGCTAAACACAAAATAATATGTACTGCATGATTCCATTTATATGAAGTATAAAAATAGACACAAATATAAACTCCAATTTTTAGGGATGCCTTCTTAAAGTGGTAAAACTATAAAAACAAGGAAGGAAGCAGTTACTCTAGGAGTCAGAGAGCCGATGTCTTTGCTAGGGCACAGGCTGGGCTTCTGGGAGCTGGCAATGGTATATTCCTGGACCTCTGGGGTGTGTGCTTTGTGATAATTTATTAAACTGCACATACGTATACACTCCTCTGGTTCTATGCTCACAATCATAACTCTTTCTGCATTAATGGAAGGCAATAAAGGGGTGAAAGTGAATCTATCCAAACTTCCCTTTCAAGAAAGTTGGCTAAAGAGCCTGCCATAGTCCCTTAAATGAATCAACCATTCCACGGAAACTTATGCCAATGCCCTGCTGTAGGCCCGTTTACTCACGTTTGGTTCTTTTGGTAGACATCCATAGCATGATAGTGAAAAATATTACCCCTCCTATGATGATGTGTTTTCAGGGAAATTATCTATCATGTAGCCTCTAACACCACTCACCACCACCACATCCTCTCCAGAATTCTCCCATGCCAGGCTTGTTCTCTCTCTGCTCTTCATTCCCCAACTCTCTTGGTTTCTCTGTCCTTGTTGGACTTATACATTGGTTATTTTCTACCCAGACCTTTAGACAGGTGATGGTTTTGAACTGTCTAACTACTCTTCAGCTCTGAGTCCTCTCTCATAGGACAATTTTGCTTGTGAGCCCTCCTGGTGCTCTCTATCTTAGGTGGAAATGTTTATACTATCCAACAAGGAGAAGTGCGGAAATTGTGCTCAATGGAATTGAAACCTTGCAACTGCACAGATGCTTTAGATGTATAGGTCTAACGTTGTATATGAATCATGCACAAGATGGACATTTTCTAGTCTAATGGACATTCTGGTCTTTTCTAGATGCCATTTACCTATTAGCTCACAAATTTAAACAAAGCAAATATTTTATTTAAAAGTAGTCGAATCCCATTGCTAAAGGATTTTGGAGATTATTATTTCCAGCAGTTGGGTGTAAAAACAGGTTTCATTTAGTGTTCATTAAGTATATGATCTACTGTTATTATTTATGTTCAAGAAGAAGTAGTGGAAGTGATAACTCTGTCTAAAAACGTGCATGTTTCCATAAAACGTATTTATACCTCGTAAATATTCCATATCAGTTTTTCATTTATTTTATTGGAAATCTTTGCTTTTCTCTATAAATTAAAAATAAAGTATCCTTTGTTTTTTATTTCCACCCCGAAAATCACTTCCTCTGTATGGATAGAATGACTGATTCCAAAACAGCTACTTGAATATTCTGAAATTGTCAATGTTGATGTTTTTATAAATGACAAATGACCACAGTGTTCTAGGCACATATAACTTATTGTTTGATGTTTTGTTTTAATCCAGTTTTCAGTTGACGCAAGCTCTCTATAGGGGAAAAATGAAAGAATCTTTCTCCCTGGAAAGCTAAATATTTTAGTCAGGTTTAAAAAGTATGTGTGTGAGCCCCACAGCAGTCACAAGAAATGATAAAGACCGTTCTCCACGGATTTGGTGTAGAGGGGTCATTTTTCATCTCTATTACTTTTCTGTCATTTCTTTAAAAAATCCAGGCCGTTGCCTTTCCATGTTATTAGATGTGCCCCTTTTTTCTCAAGATTTCTGGGCTGTTGCTATAGCAAAAAAAAAAATGATGAAATTTAGCCTAATGTGCTTTTGCTCCTGAATTTCAAGTAGGGCACTACATGGCACTGCCCATGTCTCTCACATCAACTACCTCTGCCCTTGTTTATGCCTGAAAGGAGGGTGCCCTCCATACTTTGGCCAACCTACTTGTCTTGAACATTGCTAATTTCATCTGTGAGTCTCATTTCTCCATTCCTACCATCCATTTCCATTGGAATGAAGACGAAAGTTGTGAAGCTGAATTGATATGGCAGCACTTCATTATATTCCTCCCAAATTCAGAGTGCTCAGGGATGCTGTAACATAACTAGCAAGGGTATATTTTATCAATTTATTAATTGATTCCTCAACTATTTATTGTTACCTGCCATTTTGCAGGCATGGGGCTGGACACCAAGGATACAATGTGGAAAAGATAGACATGATCCCTGTCCTCGGAGGACAACCAGCTTGTTTCAGACCCAGAAAATTTCACACAACATCTCAAGCATGATAAATATGGAAGTACAGGATACTGTTGGAGCACCAGGAGGGTCACTGGACTCAGCGTTAGGGAATCTAAGAAAAACTTCCTGAAAGAAGTAAGAGCTAAATAAACATGTAAACATGAATAGCAATTAAGCAGGCAATGGCCAGGAGGAGTGGCGCACGCTTACAATCCCAGCACTTTGGGAAGCTGAGACAGGCAGATTGCTTGAGCTGAGTTTAGGCTGGGCAACATGGCAAAACCCCTGAGGGAGAGGAGAGGAAGGAACCAGTTAGGCGGATAGTTACCACAAGGTTCTTGGTAGAAGTCCTTCCAACAAAAGAGCAGCCTGGAAGAAACCAAGCTGCAAGCGTAGATAAGGAAGCAAGGTCCAACACCTTCGTCTCTTATGCAACCAGTGTGCTCTGCCTATACACGGTGGGCTTCCGTGAGCACATTCCTTTACTTTTCAGACATACTCAGATGAGGGAACTTGCACAGGGGGCTTGCCTAAGACAGACTTGCAGCAGTATAGATAAGGAAAGTTACACAGAACCAGACATGTCTGCAGTGGAAAAGCCCATCTCCTGACATATGCGGATTTAGGAAAATAAAACAACATGGAGTAATCAGGCTAGGGATCTGCATGAGTACTAGAGGGATGGGGTGGAGCTTGTAAGAATTCGTGCCATTTTTTCATGACTTATGTAAATGAAACAGCCTGCTCCATTAGCTTGTTTATAAAAGCTTTTGCATTCAGTTGTGAAATGGCAACCCTCTCAGGCCCCCTCTCTGCTGCAGAGAGCTTTCCTCTTTCACTTATAAAACTCTCACTCCAACATCACCCTTGGTGTCCACACTTCTTAATTTTCTTGGTCCTGAGACAAAGAACTTCGGGTAACTCCTCAGACAAGGAGACTGCTTCAGTGATTCTGGACTACTTCACCCGTCTCTACAAAAAATACAAAAATTAACCAGGCATGGTAGCACCACCTGTAGCCTCAGCTACTTGGGAGGCTGAGATGGGAGGATAACTTGACCCCAGGAGGTGGAGGCTTCAGTGAGCCAAGATTGGATCATTGCACTCCAGCCTAAGTGACAGAACAAGACCTCATCTCAGAAAAATAAATTAATTAAGCAGGAAAAACAAGGTGACCAAAGGGATCCATCTGTTCAAAGGCCTAGAACCAAAAAGAGAATATTAGCTACTTCAACAGGAACGTGACTATTAGGGGAGACTTTGTGTAAGAGCAGCACACCAAGGGCCAGATTTTGAAGGACAGAATATGTAGGATTTTGTAAGCTGAGTTGAAATCTTTGGGGTTGATTCTCCTTGTAATAGGAAGCCATGGGAGTGTTTTCAGCATGTGAACTCAAGCTACCTCTGGTACTGAAAGTGGTTTCAGAGGAACAGAATCTACTGATGGGTCTCTCAGTTGGTAATGATTCCATGTCAATCTCACTGGAGTCCTCTGGGGCTGTCATTAGAAAGCTGCTTGATGAATTTTCGATGCTAGAGGATGCTGTGGCACCCTCTGAGCTGATGAAAGACACAAAGAATGAGCCGGGTGGAGGCCAAGTGTTGGGATTATCTGTTACACTCAGCTGGGCGTTTTCCTCCTTTGCATTCATGTTTACAGTGAATTTGGAGGACAGAAACTAGTGATTAGGCTGTGTCTGTGCTGGAAATGTTCAGTGCATTGGACAAGTTGTTCTTCCTGAGGCATCAGTAGTAGTTGCTGAAAATATCACATTGAAAATATCACATTGCTGAGTAGAGAAAGGATTGTTTGTGAGGCTTGTTGTTTCCCAGCCTCCTGGTCTTCTGTACCCTGAAGCTTTGGGAGGCTGGTCTCTGTTCAGGAGGCAGGGGTGCAGGAGCTCTGGGGTATGCAGTGAGAACAGTCACAGAATATTTTGTTCTTCAGCAAATTTCTAAGCTTCAATTGAACACCAAACTCCAGTGCAGACCCTCATCACACCATCATGACTATACAGTTGAGGGATAGTCCTAACTGGTATCCTGCTTCAAGACCACCCCAACTCTGAGGGGTCAGCTCCCTAGAGCAACGGTTCTATTCTATTTCAACAAGTATCAAGTGATTCCTCAGCATTGAAAATAGTAGGTCTCAGTTATACCTGCATATTAGAGTCACGTGGGGAGACTTCAAAAATATCAGTGGCCCATGTTCACTATGTGGGCAATGAAATCAATGGAAGCGAAACCTCAGCATTACAAAATACGCCCTTGTAACAAACATTCATGTGTAGTCCCTGAATCTAAAATAAAGGTTAAAAGAAAATACCAGTGACTGTGGAATTCTGACATGATAAGTAAGCAACAATAAGGAAGAGACCCCAGGTGGGAGAGGGCCCCTGGTGGGGAAGAAAAATGAACCATTGTTTTGAGAGATGTCTAATCACAAACAGCTTGCAAGCACAAAGACCTCTGTGGTCACAATGACCTTATTCTGCATGCAGCCCCCTCCAGCATGACCCTATAAAACTTCCCTCAGGCCCCTGCCTCCTTGCACACAGCCCCTTCCCTGCTGTGCTGCCCACTGTAACCGTGCAATGTATTATCATTCCTTTTCTAATACTTCTGCCTTTCTTTACCTATGACTGTCTTGGTAAATTCCTTAACCGTCTGCACCACTGGCTCCAGGTCGTCACTACCTACAACACAGACCACCCGACTCAGTATTTTTTAATATCTCCTCAGGCTATTTTAGTGTGTAGTAGAGTTGATATCATTATAGACCTACCTAACAGAATCCAAACTCCTTGGTTCGGTATTTGGAATCCTCCAGAATCTGGTCCTGACATGAATCTCATAACCTATCTTAGTGACCTTGCATGTACCTCAAGAGGTAGTTGAGAAGAGGCCCCCGCTTCTGAACTATGGGTCATAACAGAACCCCACCTAGAAAGCTCCCCACTCTGGTCTGCTATGTCTGTTTGTCCAAATCTGCCTGCTCTCTAAGCTTCACCAAGCTTCAACTCTTAGATCCTCCAGCCTACTGTGACCTTCCTTTCTGACTTTCTAACATTTCATTTTCCAAAAACACAACTTTACGGTAAGTCCTAATGGTGACTTGCATAATATTTGATCTTTTGTATTCTTACTTATTTTTGCCTGCGTGTATGTCTCTTCTCCCCAACTCAATTCTTAAACATTCCCTCAGGGCACAAGATCTTGCATATGGTAGGTGGTTGGTGAAAATTTATAGAATAAAAGGGCAAACAGACACAATAATAACCACTTTTTAAAAGCCCCTTAAATCAATTGAGGGTGGGGAGAGTGTGAGGAAAGGGTTAACACAGCAGGTCTGGTGGCTTAGTTCTGCCATCTCCACAGGCACCTGGCACCATGATTTACCAACTTCTGGGTCTGTGGCCCTCAAAGTATTCTTTATGCTAGTGACTGATGATTTTGTTAGAAATACCTGGATCAATGAACCATGCCACACCAGCCTGTCAGGTTGCTTTGCACAAACAAGATTGATAACGTGTAGCTGTTTTTACCGTTGGAGTCTTGACTTTCTGTTGCCATGGCTGCATACATACTAAGAGATGCCCCTGTGACCAGTCTCCTACCCACCACCTCCCCAGCCAGACTCTCAGAGGCTTCCCTGGGCAGAGATATTACCACATGCGTCCCTGTATTTCATTGCTAGAGAGAACATTTCAGTGTAGTCTCAGAAGGAAAATGAATGAAAGTCTGCGTCTGGGCTTTCTGGGCTGTACCAGTTCATATCTTTCTCTTGTTGGTTTTCTTCAGTGTCATTTGCCATAACAAACCAGACCTGTGAGTATCAGATATCTTTCAAAAATGAAGGAATGCAATAAGTGAAATGAATAATGAAATGAAATGACCAGAGGGCACATGCATACATACATGCATTTTCTAGTACATGCATGCAATGTAAATACATGCATTTTCCAGGGCATACATGCAATGTACATATATGCATTTTCCAGTGCAGAATGGCTGAATCTGTATTGAGATGCATTTACTTTAAACTGTAAAACTCACTCTGGCAAAGATGGGCTTTGCTTGGAAAAATATTTAACATATATGATTAAAATGAAATGTAATGAGTGCCTGAGTGTTTTAATGCTTGGATACCTCTTTGCTCACTTAGCTTCAAAGAGACATTTCTTGGACACAAATTCTTCTCACCAAATTGTTTGCCAAGCAAGCCTACTTCCCTATTGCCTGTCATACTTACCTGGTATAGTATATTCAGATCACTTTCCTACCCAGGCAAAAAGAATGTTGCAGTTTCATTCAACATCTACCTCAAAGACAAGTTGAATACATGCCGGCATGTGGGTCACCTGTCTGCACACACACACTGTAAAGAATAGCTCAAATAAGAAAGAAAGGAGCAGGTGGGAGTGGTGGCTTATGCCTGTAATCCCAGTACTTTGACAGGCTGAGGCAGGTGGATCGTTTGAGCCCAGGAGTGCAAGACCAGCCTGGACAGCACAGTGAGACCCCATCTCTACAAAAAGTAAAAAAATTAGCTCATCATGATGGTACCTGCCTATAGCCCAGCTACTCAGAAGGTGAAGGTGGAAGGATCACTTGAACCCAGGAGTTCAAGGCTGCAGTGAGCCGAGATCGCGCCACTGCACTGGGTGACAGAGCAAGTTCCTGTCTGAAAGAGAAGAGAGAGAGAGAAAGAAGGAAGGAAGGAAGGAAGGAAGGAAAGAAGGAAGGAGGGAGGGTGGGAGGGAGGGAGGGAGGGAGGAAGGGAGTGAAGGGAGGGAGGGAGAGAAAGAAAGAGAGAGAAAGAAAGAAAGAAAGAAGAACTAAGTTTGGCAGTGTCTGCTAAGGAAGGCTAATGACACCAGTGGTGGGAAAAAGCAAGACGGCCATACTTTGGAATCTGAATTCTGTTCCGTTCACATGATGCACACTTTTGTTGGAGAGAACATGGCAGGAACAGAAAAGGAGCTGGTGAGAACTTGATTGGTGTGACCTCTGGGAGTGAAGAGGTAAGAAAGGTGAGAGAATGAGTGTTGTAAGAGTCCCCAGACCTTTGCACGTTCCTTACTAATGTTCATAATCAACTATCTAAAAATGATTTTTATTTTTAAAAACTTTCTTCACCTTCCTTTGTCCTCTGTGTTTCAAGAAGCTGTGGCAGACATGTTTCCCGACAGTGACATGTTCATCTGTAGAGAAAGCCTGGGGACTTTGGTAATAGCTGATCACAGGAATCCCGGATGACCAGCATGGGCTTTGTCTCTTTGGTTCTACTCTAATTAGATGATCACAGCCAACTCTCTTGACATATCCACAAGGGGCTGGAGAGCCTTGGCAACGAATCCATCAGTCAAGCAGAGAGCACAAAGGGGCTGGGTCAAAGAGGTAGCCGGAAACCTCACCTGATCTCACATCATTTGTCTGGAAATTAGTCCACAGGCTTAAAAAGGAGGGTATAGACCTTTGTAGATATATAATATACATGAACTTGCCATATTTTACTGTAGGCTAAAAGATATGAAATTTGAGTTATTTGATAGTAATTTTAAAAAGAATTTTTCCACATACACCTCGAAATCCTAAGGAAAGCTAGAAATGATAAATTTGAGTACACCAATCATATTTTGATATGCTAGAATCACTTGATATTTAAAGGAATTCTATGATGGACATTTTTGCAGTATGAAAAAACATCCAATATGTTTTTCTACATTTTAAACTGTTTTATGATCTGGATTTTTCTGAAAGTTGTGTCCACTGAGTGAGATAAAAGATACTGTATTTTTGGTTGTGGTTGTTTCTGTGTCTATCTTCCCTGGGGTTATTTAGCCAGGGTGACAGAGAGGCGTGACTGCAAATCAGGGAATTTTTTGTATTTAGCTATAACCACATGGGGTTCTGTTATATTCCACTAGTTCCCTCTGCAGGAGAGGTACAGATAGAAGGCCACCTGAGCATTCACGTCCAGAGCTGTGAGGTGTGGAAGGCAGTCAGGTGCCCTCGCCAAACAGGCATAAATCACTTACTCCTCTCTTCCTCCTGCATCTTTCAAAGTATGAATGAAGGTGTGTTAATTTCAGGGCTTCACGTTAGGGGACCCAGGAGCGTTTCTTCCCTGGGAACCCTACTGGGGAGTGGGGATTTTTTGATAGCCAAGACACCTTGCGCTCTAAAACACACATCTTATAACGAGAGCAACTCTTTTCAGAAATCCTGGAAGAGGACACCCAAGTGCAAACCCACATTTAAATGAGTAATTATGGAGGGCCTGCAAGCCCAGAACTGTGCTGTGTGACCTGAATTACCTCCCTTAGCCCACAGAATATCTCTGCGGACAAATGCCATTGATATCTCCTTATTACAAACAAGGAAGCTGAGGGTCTCAGAGGTTAAACTACCTGCACAGTCATAGCTAGCAAGTGGCAACATTCACATTTTAACCAAGGAGGTCAGGTTCCAGAGGCAATGCCCTGAAATGTTGTAAATTTACTGGCCACATCCAGTGAAGAGCTGCCACCTCCATTTCAGCTTAGCACTGAGCTGTTATTTCCTATTGAATTCCTTTTCAGCTTTCCGGGTCCTTTTTACATAAGGACCCTAGGCTTGCTGATTTGCTGCATGTATATCTGCAGAGGTGTGTGTGTGTTTATCTGTATCTCCTTGCATCCTTCTAGAGTGCATTGCAAAGGAATGGTAATGGGGGCTGCTCATTTGTTTGCCTATTCGTGACCCATGATTTTGGGCAGTATTTTCATTCCTGATACAGTCTTCATTTCTGTCTGGAGTGACAAGATGGAGAGAGACTCCCCGCCGATCCCTGTCATAACTGTTAAGCTCCACTGGGTCAGAAAGCCCTTGCTGGTTTCTCAAACCTCTAATTAGGCTTTAAAAAGAGCACTGGGTTCCAAGTACAAATAAAAAATCTTCCTTTTAATCTGATTTTAGACCAAACATTTGTATAGTTCCAGAACATAGTAATGCGCAAACCTGAAATTGATCCTTAATAATACTCTCAGTGAACACATGGACACAGGGAGGGAAACATCACACACCAGGCCTTGTCACACACCGGGACACAGGGAGGGGAACATCACACACTGGACTCCTAATCCTATGCCTCCCTTAACTCCCCATCCTAGGGAAGGGATAGCATTAGGAGTCCGGTGGGGAGCTAGGGGAGGGAGAGCATTAGGAGAAATACCTAATGTAGATGACGGCTTGATGGGTGCAGCAAACCATCATGGCACATGTACACCTAGATAACAAACTTGCACATTCTGCACATGCATCCCAGTACTTAAAGTATAATAATAATAAAGTAATACTCTCAGTGATACTAAGTAGGCATCATTAGTTCAGTCACAGGGTAATGCAGGGTGGATGTAAACAAAATTTATGTGAAAGTACACAGCAAATGGTCTCAAAATGCCTGTGTCACTCAGTAGAGATGTAGATATGGATGGGATATTGACCTTCACAATGTAACAGAGAAATGACACAATAACTATATAACACTAATGATAGGTGCAAAAGAAGTTCTCAAAAAGTTTTTCTCAATATTTTATTTCTTTTTTTCTTCCCTTTCCTCCTACCACCCACTCTCTCCCACCAAATGATATTTCTCACCCTGGCTTTTCTGGGCCACCCATTGTGACTTCTTATGAAGACGTAAATTTTTCCCTAATAGCAAAATTTCTGGCTTATGTCAGTCTTATCTCACACATCAAAACTTAATCTTCCTGTGTTCTACTCCTCAAAACAAAGAATAGACTCATCCGAAGATGTCAATTACTAATAAAAATTTGACAGATATTTTATATGTTAATAACAGCCTGTAATACGTTGACTCCTAGGGGTAAGACGTTGAGCAAGAGCGGAAAAGACAAGACATACTGAGAGACATAAACATATTGATAAGAAGCTAAAATTTGTAAAATTGCTTCTGTTTGGGCTTTTTAACATGAGGTTTTCAATCATGCCACCACTGAAATATCCATCATTTATCTGGGCCTTCCAAAGCCTTCCCTGATCTGTATGCAGTTTAAGAAAAGAATTTTATTTTCCTCCATAATGATTGATGTTGTTAGTCAAAGGCATCAGCAGTGAGTGTAAATTTGCATTTTAAATTTAGGATGATTTATTTTTAATGAAAAGTGTCACTGCTGCAGTTTGCCTAGCTGTGATAGGGATTAAAGATTGATATTGAAAGAATATTAGAAATATGAGCATCCCTATGAAGGAAAAGATTGGCACACTTGAATTTGTAATTTAAAACCTCTGTACGAGAAAAGATTCCATAAACAAAATTATAGGACAAACAACAGACCTGGAGAAAATACTTGCAACATACGTAATCAAAGGATTAATTTAGCATTAAGATTCTGTGAGAGGTTCCTTGTACTCAATAAGCAAAAGGCAGGTAACCTAATTTATATGAAGAAAAAAATAAAGACTACAAAGAGAAAACCACAAATGATTAAAAAGCACACGAGACTCAAACATTTAGAAAACTGAAGAAATTCCATTTCTTGAACCACTATTTGTAAATTTTTCATAAATCCTCAAAATGCTTTGTAAGGAAGTTTTTCTTCTCTTTTCCCAAAGAAATGCGTAGAAAGGGCTGTTTTAATTTCAGGTTATTTGACCGCCGGTTTCTGACATTCTGCTTCGTTAGTCTTCACTGTCTTCAAGTCATCTTGTTTACTTCTGATCTTCTAAAGCTTTTCTCTCAGCAGCACGGTGAAACTTCATCTATCCAGCAGCAACTTCAATCCTCTGGACTCCCCTGGATTTCTTGTTTAAGCTTAAAAATCTTTTTTCTCAACCATCCAATCATCATCTACACCCAGCATTTTGAAGTAGTGTTTTGTACTTTGGTAAGATGGACAACCTAGTTACTCCCTGATTTCTTAGACACAATAGCATGATATGATATGCTCTCTGGAAAAGTAAACAAGTATTTATGGGGGAAAAATGTACTTGATACACAGGGCCAGTATCAATTCTAGAAGTCCTGATGTTCCTAATAGCTAAATGAAGTTAAAAACTTATTTAAGATTTTCCCACCTGTAGCTTACTTAGATCCCATAAATTTCTTGTATATCTCATTTCAGTTAGTTTAGCTGTATATTAGTTGTCTTTAAAATAACATGTAAATTTCAGTATCCTATTTGGAAATAGAAGAAAGTATTTACATAGATACAAAAAAAATGTTTGAGAAGAAGCTTCACCTGATGAATTAGAGATGTGTGAGTTCTCTGCTTATCAGATTGGCGAGGTTGGAAAAGATTAATATTTAGTGCTAATGTTGCCACACAGTTCTGAGTGGGAGCAACTGGCCTCACTTCCTACAGAGCAGCACAGCGACGTTTATCAAAAATATAAATAAATCTCTTTTGAACTCAACAACTCCCAAGGATCTGTATGGCATAAATATTTGCAAAAGTGGACAAATATACATGTTCAAACTCTTAATTGTAGCCTTGTAATAATGAAATCTTGAGAACCATTTCAACGTTGACCAACAGAAGAGTGGATAAACACATTAAAATACATTCACAGGCCAGGCCCAGTGGCTCACGCCTGTAATCTCAGCACTTTGGGAGACTGGGGCAGGTAGATCACTTGAGGTCAGGAGTTCGAGACCAGCCTGGCCAACATGGTGAGACCTGTCTCTACTGAAAATACAAAAATTAGCTGCATGTGTTAGCACATGCCTGTAACAGCTACTTGGGAGGATCACTTCAACCCAGGAGGCAGAGGTTGTAGTGAGCTGAGATCGCACCACTGTGCTCCAGCCTGGTTGACAGAGCAAGACTCTGTCTCAAAAATAATAATAGTAATAAAATAAATAAAATAAAATAGATTCAAACCACACATTTAAAACAGCTAAAAAATGAGTAAAAGTGTACTCCTATGGAAGGATGTCACTTTCTTTATTTTTTACAATTCCAGGACAATATATACACTATTCATGCTTTTGTAATTAACAACAAATACCATAATCATATATCTACATGTAAATGTCAGTATGTGTTCATAGAAAAATGGGTAACTAAAACTGTTAGCAGTGACCTCTACAGAGGAGTTTGGGATTGGAACAAGGGAATATTTTAAGTTTTTATCTTAATTGCTAAGTTGCATTTTAAAAAGTTCATTACTAACATACTAAAAAGAAAAGAACAGAGCATTTTTAAACATTTTCTTATAAAATAGTGTGCCAAATTACCCAGATTCCATTATAGTACTATTGCATTCTAGGAGAATTTGTGTATCTCTTCAAATGCCCCCATTGATAATGCACATTTATTCATATATCCTACGAGTTCTTTAAAGGTCTGAAAAGAGCACTACACTGAAAGTCAGGATGTGTGCATTCTGGTTCCTGTTGACCTCACTGTCTGTTTGCAGATCAGTACTTTCACTTCTCTGAATCTCTAAAAATGGACATTGGTAAGATGGGTGGTTTCCTAACTCCACTCCCTGCAGACACAAGGGACTCTTCTCCACACCCGCCTACCACCCACCATCCTGCTTTTCAGCCAGCGCTGTTCTGGCTCTCTCTGTTTTGTTCATTTTCATATCTACCTAGGCTTTTGTGTGATTCTGAGCAACAGTCATTTGAAAATATTCAGAAGAGATTATTTTAAGGCTTCTTCTAGAATCAACACTTCTTGGATCTCTAAAACCCAGCTTCTGATTAGGGGATGCAGTCAACCCTTAAGTTTACTCCAGCTAGGAAGCTGCCTGTTTTCCTCATACATTGGGCCAGAAGCACATACCTTCTTTATTTTTTCCCAGAACATAAAGTTGGGCTGTCGAGGTGGTAATGGAGATGAATGAGAAGAGACAAAGTGCAAGTGTCACAACACAAGAGGAAAGAGGGCCGCTGGGGACAAGGAATTCTTGGTCTCCCCTTTCTTCAAATGACCACTGAGCCTGTTAGCATTAGTCTTGGTGTAATGATTTTCCTTGTCTATGAACATGCTCTGTTCAGAAATAACAGTTGGCAGAATACCCTCAGAATACATTCACCAGGGAATTGGAATTCATGCCTTACAGAAAGGTCACACCAGAAACTAACACCAGCTCGTAATCAACGGCTGACTGGGAGAGGGTCAGGGCCTTATCTTTACTTTCAAAGCCAGTGGAATTCAGTGCTTGTGTTCAGGGGCAGCACCATTCAGCCCAGTAAATTGTGTACAGTTTAATAATTGGGCCTCCTAGGAAGCTGAGAGGCCAAAGAAAGAGGCTGACACATCTAGTTTCTTAGAAAGAAGCATTAAATAGGGACTTAGGAAGAGAAGCCATGTCTGTGTCTCGGGTGGTGGTAAGACATGATGGTGGGTCCTGCGCCTTTATCCCCCAGACCAAGGGCTTATGTACCACAGGGGAGGAGTGATTCAGAAGGGATGTGCAGGACAATTGAAGTAGGATAACATCAACGTTGTTGGACCTACGGGGAAGATTTATGGTAAGTACCTGCCCTTACAAGGAATAGTAGATAAACTGGAAATTTTGGAGGCCTTCCCAGAACTGGGGTTAATCAGCAAGCCAACATGGCAGATTAGCATCTAAGATGGAGTTGCTTTGGCCTCCATGCCATCGTTTTAAGACACTAAATATGTCATAATGAACTCGTCCCTAACACCATTGCCCACATCATGAGTGGCATCCAGTGGCCATGGAACTATTTGCCAAAGTAGGAAGTGAAAAACAGTGTCAGGATGGAGCATTCATTTGTCACATTCCCATTTCACAGCCTAGACATAATGACATAGATTGGTCATTTATTCTATCCTTCCATTTTTTTTTTCTGTAGGAGTCTTAATACCATGTTTAAAATCTCACCAATGGAACCTACTTGACTTTAACTCATTGAATTCCCTGGTTGCTTCTGAACACTTCTGTATGTACCACATATCACTGAAATTAGTTCTTATCCTTTGGATTTGCGTTATTAAAGGAAGCTTTTGTCTCCTATTTCTCTTACATCCCCTCTGAGACCCAAATAAAATGCTAACAGCCAGTAGACTAAATGTGACTAAAATTTTTTCACCATTAAAGAGACTAGAAACAGGAGAGAAGCAATTTGAGATATGTTAAATTGACAAATAAGTGCATTAAATGTAACAGTGTGCCTCGGTTGGACATTTTAAAGAGTAAGCTACAAAGGAAGGGAAGAGTGGGTAAATGGGGAACTGTCTGTGATTTAAATAAAAAGTAAAGTTGAATCACCAAAGGGCTGCCATATAAATAATTTTTAAGCACCTCTTACATGTCATTTTGTGTAAGTTATTTACTGACACAATAATGCTGAGAAACCAACCACACCCCAAAACTCAGAGCTTAAAACAATAAACATGCATTTAGCTGAACACTCCATAAATCAGCGATTTAGACTAGGTTCAGTTGCAGGGTTTTTCTCATTTGCCCACTCACATTTCTGGAGATGAGTTAGGTGTCGGCTGTTAGCTGGGCCACATGATTCTCCTATTCCAGAGGGCTAGCCCAGGCATGTGTTTGTGGAAGTGTCAGAAGGCAACAACAGGAACAAGTCTCAATGTGCAGGTCCTTTACAAGCCTCTATTTGCATCCTGTTTGCTAACAGCCCGTTGGGCAAAGTAAGTTGCATGGCTGAGCCCAGAGGCAGAGAGGAAGGACAACACACAGTTACAGAATAAAGAATATGAACATTTGAAGAAATAAAGAATTAGGGCCCCGAATGCCGTCTCCCCACAGACTCTGTGCTCATTTGATTGATGCCGCCTCATTTAACTTCGCAGTAACTCTAAAGACATTTTTACTATTACTTCCATTCAATAGATATAAATAGTAAGGATAAGAGAAAGACCAACCATCTGGTGACCAACAGAGTCACTACCTCTTCCCCTCTTTTATAGGGTCTTCTGTCTGCATATATTTTAGAATTTTTTAAACCTTGATTATTTACAGAAACGATGTGGAAAATTATAGCAGAGAGAGAGAGAGCAAGAGAGCTTTCAAATAGAATGGTGTTTGGCAGAGAATGCCAAAGTTAGGAGCCAAAAAACCTAGTCTATATATCCCACTTAACTCGGATCATCACTCCTTTCCAAAGGGAATGAATCTACTGTATGTAAATTATATCCAAATTTGAAAAGAAAAGAAAAAAGAAAATGAATCTTACTAAGTTAACCTACACACAAAAAGAATACCAGATGGAATTTGGGAGAGGGGGAAAACTAGTCAAGATGATCGTTAAAAAATGTATGGAGCCAAGCACAGTGCCTTGAGCCTGTAATCCCAACTATCTGGGAGTTTGAAGTGGCAGAATCACTTGAGGCCGGGAGTTTGAGACCACCCTGGGCAACACAGCAAAACTTGTCTTTAAAAAAATTTTTTTAATTAAATAAAACATATGGAAAAATGAACAAATAATAGCCAAGAATATTCTGAAAAAAATCAGAGCTTTGGAAAGTCATTTGTCTTTCCAGATATGGCCATACATTATAAAGCTACAATGATTAAAGCAGTATTGCCACATGAGTAGGCAGATCAACAGACAGACTAGAAAGTACCGAAATAGGGCAGCATTTACGTAGGAATTTAGACTATGATAAAGATGGCAATCCAAATCATTAAAGAAACGATGGATTATTTAATAAATGATGCTGAGATAACTGGATAGTCACTTGAAAGTTTTATTATATTTCTACAATAACTTACAATAAAAATCTTAGATCTGTCAAATATGTAAAAGTGAATGAAACACAAAAACCATGAGAAGAAAATGAGAATATTTTTAAAATATAATTTCAAAATGGAGGAAGAGTTTTTTAGGTTTGTCACAAACTCAGATCCCACTGAGAACTAGCTGGAAGACTGTGGAACATTCCTCAGAATGACCCCTGATAAGTGAAGAGGCCAAGTTATTGACCCAGAACTCCTGTTGGTTGAGGGTACTCCTGCGGCATTTGCCCTCAGAACTTCTGGCTGTTGCAGACGATCTTTGCCAGTAGGCCAATGGGATGTGAGAGGGCACCAATGGCATCTGATAATATAAGAAGCAAAAATTGTGTGTGTGTCATTAGGTGAAATAGTGAGGGGTGACTCTTTCACTTTTCCCCTTGGTTCTGTATTCATGAAATATGGTTCTGGGAGAAATCACATTGCATATTTGTCACTTGTTCAAAGCATATGGAATATCTTGTAAGACAGATCTTCAAATTGTGAAAGCTGCCATCTCTCAGATTCCACCATGACTGATTCTTCTGCAGGCCATTCTACCATTTTTAAGGTCAGCTTTTCCTAGGTGGTGGGATTCAGGATAAGACCAGTGAATCCCACATGTATGAGCTAATTGCCTCTCTTCTTTTTCAGTAAAATTAATTTCTTGTTTGGAAGCAATACTGGGTGGGACACCAAACCACCTTTGGATATCTTGGGCCATAAGCTCTAAGTGGAAGAGCTACTTGAATGTCAGTGCCCAGAAGCTTTGAAAGCTACTTGGCAATAGGTTGGAACACTGTGACTTTCTTAATAGCAGATAATGTAACGTGATCCAAATTGTCTTTCACTTTGGAAGGCACATCTTGAAAGTCTCAGATTACTAAGCCTCCGGAATCTTCACTGAGATCACTGAGGTCTCTAAACTTTCATGGGATTTATCACCCACCCTTGGGCACTTACATATTTTACCAAGACATCCAGGGTACTTGCTACTCTTTTGCTCAATCAGCATGATCTAATCAATAGGGTGGAACAGAATGATATCCTATGGGATGGGGAAGTGATCAAGTCTCTACAGACTAGATTAAAACAGCTAGCGCGACGTTAGTGAAGATGTATTGCTGGAGGATGAAAGTCAACTGCATTGAGTTGTATCTGCTAATTGGTATAGGAAGAAAGAAAGTTTGCAACATTAACGCCTGAATATCAGACACCAGGCAATGTGTTGACTCACTCCACAAAAACAGACCACATCTGTACAGCATTTGGCATTGGAGCCACTACCCACTTAACTTGCCTAAAGTCCCGCTATTCTCCCCACTTCTGCACAGGTCAAAGACATGGGGTTTAATGGATACAACTGCAATCAATTCCCACATACTCTCCAGGTCCTTGATGTTGACATGAATTCTGCATTTCCTCCCGGAATGTGACATTGTTTTGGCTCACAATTTGGAGGGGAGGAGACTTCATATTCCCCTTCTTTCCATAGTAGCCCTGCCTCTGTAAGCCAGAGAAAAAATGAGGTATTTTCCAATTGCCAAATTATGCATTCAGGAACTAGACAAATAAATACAGAGTATATACATAGAATCCACTGAACCCACTGTGAGACAAACTCTGGTCAAAACTATCTTTATCGCTAGAATCCCAGAGCCACCAATCTGAATGGAGGACCTGTTCCCACGGTGCCAGGAACTCTGAATACAAAAATGCTTGAGGCCCCCACTGAACATGGTTTCTGTCCAAGGAACTCATTTTACTTTAAGAAGAGAAGTAATGAGCCTACATGCATGGGGTTCAATTTAAAAATGGTCTCGAGAACTGCTCCCCAAATCTGGTATCTTTCTTTCCCTGGTACACAGGTACCCTGTAAATGGCTACAGAACTCTGTAGGGAAGACTAAGAGAGTTTATAGTACTTACATGTAGGGAACTCTGAGCATCTTCCCTTGAACAGTCACTGGACTTAAAGTTTCATTGGTTATATAAATCAACCTTAGTAGTAACCTATCTATTTCAGTACTAGAGATATATGATCAATGATCAGCTGGAAAAAAAAAAACCCTAAAATAAAAACCATTCTGGTCATGGCTCTCGCCCTGTGTCCTGTTGCAATAACCACACCCACCTTGTCTCTAATGGTTAACTTGCCTTCTGTCACTCTGGAATCTCACCAACCCCACTGAAATCAGGAATACTATTCCAATGGCAGCCTCTGCCTGATTCATCCTCAGCCTCATTGCCAGGGTCATGTTTGTATCCAGAATGCTAGCTGCAAAAGACTCTGGAAAATGTCATGGTTAGCTCTGTAGCTCCTGAGATACAGGAAAAGGCTGAAAATAGATGATGAGTGTCAATAGAACAGACCCTCACAATGGGAGAAAGAACATTCTCTGTAAATTAGGAAAAAAGACTGAGCTAATGAACAGGGAAGATACATGGACTAGAGATGGCTTTGGGGTGTAGAAAGAAGTTTGTTGAATTTGAGGGAGTATGGAACATGTCCTTTAGTAAATATAGCCCTTTGATTGCTCCAAAAATAGGCATACGAGGACACATATGACCCCAAAAAGCAGAGAGCTACCAAATATGAATGTTTGCATTTAATAAAAATGATGTTTGCAAAGAATACTTAATTCTGTGAGGACATGGTGATTATATCCCATTGAGTGAAAAAAGAAATGTATGACACCACGTTAATATGGTTTGACTGTGTCTCCACCCGAATCTCATCTTGAATTGTAGCTCCGACAATTTCCACATGTGTGGGAGGGACTCAGTGGGAGACAATTGTGAATCATGGGGGCAGTTCCCCCCTTACAGTTCTTGTGGTAGTGAATAAGTCTCATGAGACCTGAAGGTTTTGAGGGAAAATCCCTTTCACTTGATTCTTTTTCTCTCTTTGCCTGCCATCATGTAAGATGTGCCTTTTGCCTTCCATCATGACTGTGAGGCCTCCTCAACCACATGGAACTGAGTCCATTAAGCCTTTTTTCCTTTATAAATTGCCGAATCTAAGGCATGTCTTTATCAGCATCAGTGATTAGTAAATGAAATAATTAGTAAATTAGTAAATGAACTAATACAGTAAATTGGTAAAGGGAGCAGCAAAGCATTCAAGAGGTGACTTGGGTGCTGTTAAAAGCATTCAGTTTAAAAGGAAAACAGAGCATAGAAGTTCAGAAAATCTGGAGCCTGATGATATGATAGAAAAGAAAAACCCATTGTCTAATGAGAAATTCAGGCTGGCTGCAGAAATTTGCATAAGTAACCAGAAGCCAAATCTTAATCACCAAGGCAATGGGGGAAATGTCTCCAGGGCATGTCAGAGACCTTGCAGCAGACCCTCCAATCACAAGTCCAGAGGCCTGGGAGCTAAAAATGGTTTCATGGGCTTCCCTGCAAGGAGTATGTCCTTGTGGTAGTCAATAAGTCTCACGAGATCTGATGGTTTTACAAGGGGAAATCCCTTTTGCTTGATTCTTATTCTCTCTGCCTGCCACCATGTAAGATGTGACTTTTGCTTTCAGCCATGATTGTGAGGTCTCCCCAGCCACATTGAATGGTGAATCCATTAAACCTCTTTTCTTTTATAAATTACCAAATCTCAGGCATGTCTTTATCAGCAGCATGGAAAGGAACTAATAATACACATACATATATTTTCAACTTGTGTGTATGTGTACACACACATATAATGGAAGGAAACATTTCAAATTGTTAAAAGCCATCAGGCTACAAATAATATGGGTTTTTTTCTTTCTCTTGTTTTTCAAAATTTTTATAATTACTTGAATTTTAAAAGTTAGCATTATTTAATAAAATATTATACAAAAGAAAATGTAATAGTTAATGAATGTCATATTAGTCCATTCTCAAAGTTAATAAATGTTATATTAATGAATGTTGTATTCAATAAAATTTAGCATTATTTAATAAAATATTATACAAAAGAAAATATATTAGTTAATGAATGTTTATTAGTCCATAAAGATACTACCTGAGACTGGGTAATTTATTTATAAAGAAAGGAAGTTCAATTGACTCACAGTTCCACATGGCTGGGGAGGCCTCAGGAAACTTAAAATCATGGTGGAAGATGAAGGCACATCTTCCATGGCAGCAGGTAAAAGAGAAAGTGCAAGGGAAACTGCCACTTTTAAACCATCAGATCTCATGGCAACACCCTCATTGTCACAAGAACATCATGGGGGAAACGACCCCTATAATCCAATCTCTCTAACCAGGTCACAATCTGAAATTATAATTTGAGATGAGATTTGGATGGGGACACAGAGCCAAGCCATATCAAACGTCTTCTAATTAAGGTCTAAAAAATACTAGTGTTATCATTATTCTACAACTCTAAAATTTCTGTCTAACACAACGTACAGAAAAAGACACCTTAAGAACTAGACTCAGGGTTAGAAGAACAAAGTTGTGTTCTCAAAATCCTCAGTGTGGATTTGATAAAAAATTCTGGAAGTAAAATCCAAGCTCTAGACATCAACAAGTTCACTGGCTTTTCATACTTGATTTTAATAATAGAAAGACCTGTTGCTTTTGCAAGACAATGCCTATGTAGATGAACTTTTAATCCTCAAACAAGTAAAAATGAAGCTGCTTCATTTGAAACGAGACCCTCCAGCAGCGTGCTTGAACTCAATAGTAATCTATTTGGAATCCACTGGCCTAGTCCAACCCATGACTTTCCAGAAGAACGTATCCCCAGATGGAAGGGGCTGATCTTCCTCTTCTTTTATCCAGGGTCAGGTAAGAGGAGGCCCCATGCTACCTCTCAGCAGTCCAGGGCTAGGTGACTCTTATCATCATTGCAAGACATGAAGTCAAAGGTAGAGAAGAAAATCATGTCCCACAGGACTGTGAGAGGGAAAAGCCAAAAGTACAAACCATGTTGTCCTTGAAGGGCCAGAAGGCAGAGATTAAATCTAAGGGCCAGTGTCTGCTTTTCTGAGGCTCCAGTGATGGTTTGCACAACTACTCCAGATTGGTGTAAGGAGTCAGGATGGGGCAGATATTCAGTGTCTTGTTGATGAGGGTCACACGGCTAACTAATGAAACTCTAGGACTAAAAGCCAGGTGTTTCAACTCAGTAAGATAGCCTAATTCACACACACACACACACACACACACACGTAAACCTATGTAAACCACATAGGCTTCATGCTCCAGTGTTCATCTTATTGCAAATGTCCTTTTTGAGTTCCTCAATGACCAATCTCAATGCCAATCCAATGAATAATTTCATTCATTTTCCTAGGCGATGTCTCCTTTGTCCTTTCCTTTGGCTGTCTTCTCACTATATATTTTCTCGGAGCTCTATCACCCTCTCCCATTGCATCAGTTTGCATCTAGTTTTAGTGATCAGACTCCAGTGTGCTTAAGAGTCATGTGGAAAGCAGGATTAAAATGATACTTTGAGGGCCCATTCCCAGAGGACTTGGCTGCCAGTGTTTTGGGGGTGGGTGCAACGTACACAGATGGTCTTTGAGAAACACTGAACATTATGGTAATGATTCTCTAAGTGAGTCTCCAGTCCAGATCTTTCTCCTGGGCTCGAGGCCTAAAATTTCAACTGCTCGATACATTTGGAGAAATCCTGTCACTTGAAACTCTTCATACTCTTTATCCACCCACCCCCAAATCCACTGTGTCTTTTCCTACAGGTCCACTGTGGTCCTGCCATGTCTTCAGACTCTGCCACAAGGCTGGGTCCAGATCCTTGATAATGTGAGCTCCCAACTATTTTCCCCCTTTGCTGACCTCTGCTTTCCCTCTCTGCCTCCTTTACTCTTTTCTAATGGCCAAATCTCACCCAAAGATAGGAAGGGCCACTGACTACATAACGTTCAGTACTTCCCAAATCTCCGAGTTTAGTCACTGCAATGACTGCTACCAGTTTCGATGAAGAAAAGGAAAAAATATAGGACTAAACATATTAATATTTCCATGCCCATGTAATTTTTCCAAAACATTATTTGCAAAAAGGTTATCTGGTAGTCAACATTGAGGGAGGTTCAGGACTAATTAGGGGACAGTAAGTAAGAGCAGTATGCCGAGTTGCTATGAAACTGATGGCTTAAAGCTGAATGTTAATCAGACTTACTCTCAAAAGTCCTCCAATCATGATCCCCTCCTCATCTCCTTGTCTATTCAAGCAGAACATCCTTTCATCTGACCTGAGCTCCTCTGTTTAGCTTTCTTCCTCTCCTCCACTCACTCACTGAGACCCTGCAACTTTCTGGGCATCGCTTATGCAGAGTAGTTGAACTCTTCCTATATATCACTCCAAGCACATCCCAACAGTGCTTGGGTCTAGAGATCAACCTTCCCAACTAGAATGGACCACCAATGGATTTTTAAATACAGAGATGTTTCTCCTTCAATAAAAATTTCTGTTAGCAGCCCTTTAACATTTTTTTTCCCCTGTGGCATAAGTTGGGTCTTTTGAAATTGCTTTGATATTAGTCACAGCCTGACCACCATGATATTTTTTGATCTCTTCCTCTCGTGAGAATAATTGAGCTGAGTCCTTACGGTTAATTGCTACTGAGGCCAGTCTCTCTGGTTCACCCTCCTGAGGGTTAGTTAGCTTTGTGCTGTTGCCAAATCACAGCACTCCTCCTCCCTCCAGCTAGGGGTCTTGCTAGGACAGGTTTATTACTAGAAAGGCAAGTTTGGGGTGGCAGTTTGGAGAAAGAAAGGAAAAGAGTGTGGGGGAGAGAGTGCCTTTTCTTATAAACCTGAAAATATCCAGAAACTGGGAATTAGAATCTATCTGTCATTGAGTTTGAGTTAATGGGTTACATGACAATATTGAGTAGCCCTGCCTGTTGCCCCAGTAGCTCCTTGGTAAGATTAGGTTGCTTCCTTGTGAAATCTCTTCTTTAGACAAGACAAGACTCTGTTTATCCTTGGCCGTAGTTAGCATCTTCCAATTTATATTGATGGTGGCTTTGAAGTTTTCAATTTTTAACTTCAAAATCTGAAACTTTACATGCATCCTAAATGGGTAGGTCAATGGCGGAACCCAGCCCTTGGTTCAGCTGGAAAGAGATTAATTGGGCATGTTTATTTTTCATTTATCTATCTATCTATCTATTTATTTATATTTGAGTCAGTGTCTTACTCTGTTGCCCAGGCTGGAGTGCAGTGGTGTAATTATAGCTCACTATAACCTTAAACTACTGGGCTCAAGAGATCCTCCAGCCTCAGCCTGCCAAGTAGCTGGGGCTGCAGGAGCACACGCCTAGCTAATTTTTTTTTTTTTCATAGAGACAAAGTCTCATTATATTGCCCAGGCCAGTCTCGACTCCTAAACTTAAATGATCCTCCTGTCTCAGCCTCCCAAAGAGCTGGGATTACAGGCATAAGCCATTGTGCCCAGCCATGACATGTTTATTTTAAAAGAAAAAAGTGTTTTAAATGTCATTCTACAACAGTGTAGTTATGAGTAGAGACAGAAAAGGCTGATGATCCAATGGCTATTTTAACAGAGGACTAATTATAGGAAAAAATGTTTTGATGTGATTTACAGAATTCATTTTTAAGAGATTTAAAAACTTTGGAAACTTATGTTTAAACTTATGTTTTTATAATCAGATACAGAAACTAGTAACTTGATGCTTTAAAAAATATCCAACAATATAACTAATAGTAACTCAATAACACTAATTACAAACTACTACTGTTCTCTGTCAGTAATTTTTAATAGTAAATTTTGTGGGTTTTTTGATGATGGCAATACAAGACAAGATATGCTCTGTAAGGATTTTCCTTAGTTCCAGAACTATCCAGGTGATCTTGAACAGCACACTATGTAATAGAATCCCTGGTTTCAACTTTTGTTAAATAAGAAAAGTAATATTTCTACATCCATCCATCTTAATACTCTATGATTTCTGACAAAAAAAATTTAGTAGGATTAGCAATACAGCCTATTCCAATGACTATTACATACATTTTAATCCATAGTGCCATCCTTACATAGGGCAATTTCAAAACTGTTCTCCTACTTCCATTAAGCTTTAAGCAGCGATTCTTTTGCGGATCACGGACCCTTTAGAAAAGCTGATGAAAGCTATGGCCCTTCTCCTCAGTTTGGGAAAAAAAGAGAGAAATCCATACACAGTATAGTGTGTATAATTTTAGGAGAGCTATTGACCTCTTCAACCCTGTAAATGGACTTTACAAAGAACCATAGACCCCAGTTTTTAAAACTCTGGATAAATATTTACTTTTAATTTTTAGCCTTAAGAACTAAGACAAGTTGTTGAATGAATATAAAACAAGATAAGACTGCAAAAAAGAATCTTCCCTACCTAACTCATGTTTTGCACTACCATTACAATATCTCAAAGCATAGCACAGGGGAATGTCTCCCTGTTTCTAGCCCTCTGTGACCCCACCAGCCCTCGAAGGGAGAGCACAGGCCCCCACATGACCTGCCAGTCTCTCCTCCACTCCAGCCTGTTGCCCAGGATTCCCTGAAGACCACCCTGTGAAAATGGATGTGGCCTACTCCCCCGTGATTCTCACTCATGTGCCTTTTCTTACATTTTCCTCATTGCCTGCACTGCTACCTTCTTCCCTAGAGTTATCTGTTAGCAATTTGCATGTAAGATCAAATGTCACCTCCTCCATGAAGATTTCCCTTTTTGCAGGTTGTAGCCAGACCTGCCTTAAATTCCTGTGGCAATTTATTATAACATATTACCTAGTTCCTTAAACTGATGCACACTGCCTGCCTTGCCCAAGTGACACATTTAAGGCTATTAAATGATTGAATTAATGAATGGTAATGGTTACTGAATGAATGAATCAATGAATACCTGAATTGTAATAGTGAAAGTCTGACTGGATCAGAAGTTTACAAACTTGAGACACTGTGAAGTGAGAACAGAATAAACAACTGGACGGGAAAAATTAGCACTGGCCTAGGAGCCAGAATTCCAAGGTTCTAGCCCCTCTCAAAAATTTCCTTACTGTGTCAGCTGAGTAAGTCATTTAATTTCTTTAATGCTCACTATTCTTGTGTAAAGTAAATGAAATATAAAATATATGTGTGTGTGTGTGATGTGCTTTGTAAATAAGTGACATCAAATTTTATATCCCTATCATCATTTTATGTCATTATCATCATGACAGGCAAGAAGTAGAAAATTGCACAATCCAAATAAAAGTAACCCAAGTAACTCAACTGCTTCAACTGCCTTGATTTCATTCAAACATTGTAGACATTTACAAATTAAGTCAAAATTACAGGCAATTGGTGTTTCTCAATGTGATGTTTTCACCCTACCTTCCTTTTCTGTGAAGTTTTTTTAATCCAAGTGTTTAAACTCAGTCAAAATTTATTACACATCAATTACTCTAACGGAGCTTTATTGCAGGGGTTCTCAGTGTAGAGTCCATGGACCACAGGGTTGTCAATGTACCTTAGTAAGTTCCTAAAAGCCTCTGTAATTGTATGCAAAATTTTGTGAATCTGCGTTCAAAAAATGGATCTGAAGCTAGGTGCAGTTGCTCACACCTATAATTTCAGGACTTTGGGAGGCCAAGGTGGGCGGACAAATTGAGTCCAGGAGTTTGACAACACCTTGGGAAACATAGCAAGATCTTTTCTCTACAAATAGTAGAATAATTAGCTGGGTGTGGTGACGTACACCTGCCGTTCCAGCTACTCAGGAGGCTGAGATGGGAGGATGAAACAGGAGGATCACCTGAACCAGGAAAGTTGAGGCTTTCAGTGAGCCTTGATCATGCCTCTGCACTCCAGCCTGAGTGACAGGAGTGAGATACTCTCTGAAAAAAAAAAAAAAAAAGGTCCTGTACTTTTTATCAAACCCTCCGAGGGAACCATGACCACAAAAATTTAGGAACTTCTATTCAAGTTTAATGAAACCTAGAAAACCCCTTGGATTTGTACTTGCCCAACACAATGATCGGAGTAGGGCCCCAACATGTATGGTAATGGG
Source organism: Sapajus apella (assembly GCF_009761245.1). Taxonomy (NCBI): domain Eukaryota; kingdom Metazoa; phylum Chordata; class Mammalia; order Primates; family Cebidae; genus Sapajus; species Sapajus apella. The sequence continues at coordinate 8,830,105 of NW_022437003.1, read as the reverse complement.
AGTCTAGCTAGAAAACTGTTAAGAGCTGTCCACGGAAGGGTTAAAAGGGCCTGATGTGGGGATTACAGTGGAAATGGAGAGGACAAAGTGGATGCAAGGAGCATCTTTTAGACAGCCAAGCCACCCTTGTGTAATCTGTCGACTTTCACAACTGAGAGATTCTTTTCTGTCATAAGGTTTTCTCAGCTCTGTCTGCAAGCTATGTCTGTTTTGGTCTAGGGATTCCATATGCCTTCTGGTCTTACATATTTCCAAAATTTAATGCATCAATAATTTATCCCTAATTTTGGAAGGATACCTGGAGGCTCTTGATGTATGAGTGAGGAATGAACGATGTTTTGCTGAGTTTGATTTGAGAAGCAGTATGGGGGGGGGAAAGGCCCCACTATGGGGAAACGTGGCTGGAGAAGACACTGAAATAAAAAGGAGTTTCTGAGAAAGAGGCAGAATAGAAATAAATCTTTAGTAAAAGGAACTTTGGAAAAAGCAGAGATGTTAAAAAAGGAATATTTAAGAGGTTTTGCTGTGTGGTGTGTAATGGAAACTTTTATACCACCTTCGTGCCACTGATGTTTCAGTAAAATCCACGTTGTGAAGTTTGGCATAAACTCATAAATCTAGACTGACCACCGATGTTCAGCTTTGGCTGAAAGTTATAATCACCTGAAGAACTTCCAATAAATAATCAATGTGTTGGCTCTTCTCCCAGATATTCTGATATCTTTGGTCTTAAGTGGGGCCTCAGAACAATACTTTTAAAAAGTGCTACAGGTGATCTAAAGTGATTTTAAAACCAATGGTTTGGGGTCTGGAATGGTAATTTGTAGTCTTCCTCTGATTCATCAGAATCATCCTAGGATGTACTGGCTCGAGCTTACTCCATTGAATCTGGATCTCTGGACATTACAAGTTTTCATAAGGTTGCACAGGTGATTCTGATGCAAGATGAAGTTTGCAAACTGCTGGCTCTAGAAGAGAAATATACTAGGGCCTCAAAGATTAGATGAATCCATTAAGAAGCCATATGGTCTGCTTCTTAATGGCACTAACTAATTTCAAGATGTCTCCCTCTCAAAAGGTACTTATCAACATTTTATTTCTATGCTAAATAAATGAAAAAGATAGTAAGAGCTATCCAAGATTGATCCTACCCCCTAGACAAAAAAGAAGCAAGATGATTAGGAGGAAAGGAAACTTCCAGTGCAACTCTTATTGTGCTTGAAGAATTCATACTTTCAGACTGGTTTCTTTCGTTTTATTTTTTATTTTTAGAGATAGGGTTTCTCCATCTTGGTCAGGCTGGTCTCGAACTCCTAATGTCAGGTGATCCACCCGCCTCAGCCTCCCAAAGTGCTGGGATTACAGGCATGAGCCACCATGCCAGGCCAAGACTGGTTTCTTATTAAAAGCAATTTGAAGAAGTAACTCATAGAAACTCAAATTTAAAGTTGTATGGAGAAAAAAGAAAATGAAGCCAACTTAGAAGAACAGAGATCTTTTCAATATTATCTGGTACAATTCAGCTTCGAAAAGAAAGAAAGATACACAATCTGACCCATTTTCAGGGACCGGCAGGGACATGAAGGGCCAAGTGGACTGGGACAGTGGTGTCCTGTCAGAGGTGTAGGAGGCCAAGATGTCCTCAGTCTTTTCCTGTTCTGGAACATTCTGTGCAGGCAAACTGGTGACCTTTCAGGGTATTCTGGATGGTAGCACCCCCTACACACACAGTTATTTATTAAATGACCACTTCCTCTTGCCAAAAAAAAAAAAAAAATTGGTCTGGTGTAGAATCATGAGGCATTGTTCCACAGCAGGAAAGCCACCTTATAATTTACTGCTTTGTATGTGGGGCATTTTTCTTTTCCTTTCTTTTCTTTTTTTTTTTTTTTTTTGAGACAGAGCCTCTCTCTTGTCGCCCAGGTTGGAGTGCAGTGGCATGATAGCAGCTCACTGCAACCGCTGCCTCCCAGGTTCAAGCAATTCTCCTGCCTCAGCCTCCTGAGTAGCTGGGATTACAGGCGCATGCCACCAAGCTCAGCTAATTTTTGTATTTTGAGTAGAGATGGGGTTTCACCATGTTGGCCAGGCTGGTCTCAAACTCCTGACCTCAGGTGATCTGCCCACCTCTGCCTCCCAAAGTGCTGGGATTACAGGTGTGAGCCACAGTGCCCAGTCAGTGTGGGGCATTTTTTCCTAATGAAATATTTGGGGCTTAAATTTATAAACAAGCATACACACACACACACACACACACATATGCACACACACAGTTTCTGGGATATATTCACAAGCATACACACAGGCACTCACTCATGATTTCTTTCAGCTGATTCTGCATGTTCTGCTCTTGTTCATGATATGGGAGCAGTTGACTATTACTGCAGTGACTATTCCAATTATTACGGCAATGAAATAGGTTGCCAGCAAGCCATAAAAAGCTCATTAGTTTTTAAAAAATGCCAGCATTTTGTTTTTTGGTGAGATTAGTTCTTTCCTTGCAGAGGACAGACTCAGACTGTCATTACTCAATAAACCTGCATTCTGTCACTCCGAAAGTGGCTGGCATACCATATCTTTAAGAAAGCAACACTGTGATTTTCCTCAGCACCTGAAGTCTAATCAAGCGTGTTTAGTGCTGTAGTTTCCATATGAAAAAGAAAGCAGAAAGACAGAATGAAAATCAAGAGTCTAACCTTGAGAACTGGCTAGAGCTGGTGAGAGCCCATGGGCCAGTGCTGGAGAAATGAAGATGGTCTCTAATCATCCTGGATGGATCGATCATCCCAGATCAGCTCAGACCCAGCCCGGAGCCAAAAGGAGCAATGCCACTGAGTGAGCACAAGGTTGATCATGAAAATATCTACAAAGCAGGAAATGTATTGATATGAAAAATGCCTTTCTACTGACACATGGAAGATAATTCAGGCAGGATTTGTTTCGTTTTATCATAAGAAAGTAATAAATAAAATGAAAACCTTAATCATGATACCAACTGCCATTATAGAATGTTTTAAAAATTGCCCTTATGAATACAACGGTAGAGCTTTCTGCTACTTTTTCAAAGCACTACCCACATCGATTCCGTGCTTAGATTTGTCTTCAGGACCATGAATACTTTCCCTTTGCCTCTGTGAGTCAGGACAGGAGAGCATAAATTCAGAGACAAGTTCCATTCCAGCCAGGGAACTTCATGGTGCAAGGCTTAGAAATGAACGCAGTCGTGTGGAAATCAGTATGACAGAGGACTCGAGAGAGACCCGGGTTCAAATTCTGACTTTTCCTATTAACTATGCTAACCCGAAAAAGTTATGTAATCTCTGTGCCTCGGTTTGCTCATCTATAAAATGGGGGCACTAATAGTATCTACTTCACGAGTCATTAGAAGAATCAAATAAATTAATGCATTTAAAGTGCTTAGCACAGTGCTCGGTAAATCTTAGCTTCTGTTAGTCATCTTTGACTCATTCTTATACCTGCTGCATCCAGCTCGTTGCCAAGACTTACTGATTTTATCTCCACTGTATCTCGTAAATCGCCTCCACTTTTTTTTTTTTAATTCCTACTGTGCTGTCCTGGTTCGGGCAGATCCTCATTATTTCTGATCTGAATTCCTATAGCACCTTCACATTGGCCTCCTCAGCCTTTATTCTCTCTCTCTCCAGTCCATTCTGTACAATGAGACTAAATTAGTCTTCTAGAACTGCAGTTCAGATCTCAGCCCTCTCTTGGGCAAAAACCTATGGACCTGTGAGTGCCCAGTGTCCATAGAATGAAGCTCCTGGCATCAAACCTGCCCAACGTGGACCCAACAGCCTCTGACTCTCACAATTCTCCTGAACGTTCTCTGTACCTCCAGCCCAAGCATGAGGCATGCATTTGAACAGAACATCAGGTGAGCCCCCACACCATCCCCTTCATCCACACGGGCTACCTCCCTCTCCCTCCTCCTCTTCCGTCTCCTCCACTTCCTTGCCACTGCCTCACCTGAACATTTCTCCTTGCTAAAATTATAGCTGTTCTTTACGTCTGAGCTTAAAAGCCACGTCTATGAATCAGCCTCGTTTCATCTTGCCAAACAGATTCCGTTTCTCATCCTTTGAATCCCTAAAGCACATTCTGGATATTTATATAAAGTAATTTTCCCTCTGAGGTACAGCCACGTGTATTTATGTAATCATCCCCTTACCATGGTGAGCTTTCTAGGGCCTGGCCCTGTGTCTTATCCATCTTTGTCTCCACTGCAGTCCCTATGTGCTGTTGTAGAATCTAGCCTAGACTGAGAACTCAATACATGTTTATTGAGTGAAAGATGTTCATTGATATTTAAAATGTTGATTTTTCAATATTCAGTATAGACACAAAAACAAAAGATGATGAGTAAAGTTTTAAGACATGAGAGGCCAAGACTGAGAATTTCGGAATATGTTTCCAGCACTGAGCTGCGCCCACTCTGCATGTATAATATAAAATTATTGTGGAGGTAGTGTCATGTAGCCTCTCAAAGCAGATGGAAGATATTCCTTAAAGAATGCCTGGCCCTTTGTCCTGATTATGAATGACTTTTCCAGGTACCTGTGCTCCTAGAAGGCAGTAGACTCTCCGGTGGTAGCACCTTGAAGTGCTTATTTACCCCAGGAAATTAATAAATTGGTGCTTTAGTTTGCAAATCAGACCAGTGTGGAATCTTCTCTTAGGGCCTAATCTTTGCTGGCAGAGTGCCAAAGGCCTGTAGGCGTGCACATCCCAGGACCCTGGTTCTCTACTTGGATGTCATAGAAAGTGAAAGGCCAAAACAAAAAAACAAATAAGTAGAAATACCATCCTTTAAGAATTTTCCTCTTCTTTTCTTAAAACAAGACTGAATGCTCCTTTGGGACCCAGGGTACTTCGATACTTCAGCATTTTCTGATTCATGCCAGACCCACACAAATCACCTCTCCTATTCTCTGCTCAGGACCAGGCAGGAAGTTCTAAGGACAGGGCATTGGAGTGGGGGCCTGGGACCAGAAGGTTACATAAAGCAAGAGCTGGGGAGAACCCTCTGCCCACCCAGGCTGTCCATCTTTCCCTTAAAAACCTGTGTTCCTGGCCAGGAGTGGTGGCTCATGCCTGTAATCCCAGCACTTTGAGAGGCTGAGGCAGGCAGATCATGAAGTCAGGAGATCGAGACCATCCTGGCTAACCCAGTGAAACCCCATCTTTAGTAAAAATACAAAAAAATTAGCTGGGCGTGCTGGTACACACCTGTGGTCCCAGCTACTAGGGAAGCTGAGGCAGGAAAATCGCTTGAACCTGGAAGGCGGAGGTTGCAGTGAGCTGAGATGGCACCACTGCACTCCAGCCTGGGCATCAGAGCAAGACTCCATCTCACAAAAAAGAAACAAAATTAAAAAACCTGTGTTCCTTCCAATCCTCCTTGCTCCTGTTGAGCCGTCCCCACTTTTTCCCTGGGCTGTTTGTCTCTGCCTGGGAGTCTCTGAATGTCAGGCTGTGTGTGCCTGTGTGCATCTGTCTCTGCTAATCTGGGATGCTGTTAAAGTCGTCGGGATTGTATATATCAATATGCAAATTTATGCAACAACTAATGCGTAACTTAGCATTTTACTTTTGAGCCAAAAGACTACACATGACTACTTAGAATGATTTTATGTCCCCCGGAAACTTTTGGTTATGAGAAAAACAAATCTCTGCAGCTTATCTGGTTTAGCCGTTGTCTCTGTTGCTGTTTCAGCCACCAGGAGAAAGCAGTCAGGGAAAGTTAGCAAAAGGGCTGAAGACTGTGGAATCAGCCCTAAAAAAACAAAGCAAAAAAAGAGAAGTGTACAAACTGCTAGCATATGGAAGCCAAGAAGGGAAACTTTAAGCTGAAGACACTGAGCATAATCATTTTTAAATGGCAATGTGAGCTGGAAAATGTTTTGCTAACCAGTCTTTGGAGAATTGAGCTCTATGCTAGAGAAGGAGGAATCAATAATCTTAAATGACCTGAGAAGGAAGCAAATACGTGGAAACGCTCATCCACACCACAGAATTAATGAGTAAAGCAAGCTCCAGTTTGCTATATGGGTCTACATACTTAGAAGAATAGATTTTTTATGAAAGTGAAGCCTTGGTACATCCTATTTATTTTATTGTTCAATAAATCAAGAGGCTGAAAGGATCTAGCTATTTTGAGGACTTTGTTATGTTTTTAAAAATCCAAAGAGTTTTATTCTCTATTTTCTGCCCTTACCATCCAAAGGCAGTCAAGGTCATTTCTCACTGCTAGAACAGACCCATTCTGTCAGACACTTAGGCTAATGATTCAGGGATTGAGTTTCTTCCTCTACTAGCTTCAAATTCGTGTGTTAAACTCTTCTCAAAGGAAGCCTGACTATTCAAGCAGGGGCTCCAAGCCCCCAAGGGAAGGGAGAAGAGGCCTGGACGTGCCTATCAGCGCAGGGGAAGGCTAGGGCTGCTCAGCCACTCATGAGTAAACAAAAAATGAGACGAGACGGGAGAGGTAGGCTCTGCCCTGCATTTTATGTAGGGAGATGTCTCGCTGCGCATTGCCTCTGCGACACAGCCAATTTCTCTTCTTCTCCGCCTCCTTTTCTCTCCTTAGGTTCAGTTGGCTCTAGATTCCCCCTGTCAGTGCTTTTTATGGTGTCTACAGTGTATCACTTAGGATCTCTTTGGGCTACATGTAACAAAAAGACAACTGCAGAGGCTTCGCCAAATGGGGCTTTAATTTTTTTAGCTGAAGAAAAGTCCACGTGTCGGCAGAGCAGGGCAGAGACTTGAGGAAGCCATGGAGGGCCCTTCAACCAGGATCTTCTAGTTTCTTGCTCCGCTGTCTGGACTGTGGTTTTTGTCTTCGTAGTTACAGCATGGGTACTGCAGGCGAGACGCCCAGGTGGGAGGGGGTCCCTGGAGAAACTCCAACCAGCCTGCCCATTGAGGTGGAGCCTGGGGAAGTTCACATGGTTTGTAGCAGGGAGGAGTCTGACCCTCCTTCTCCTGTGTGGAAACTGGGATTCAAACAGCATCTAGCAGGAGATTCTGGCCTTGTGGAGAGTCCCTGTTTCCCCCTTTTCTTCCTTTTTACCCAATAAAACCCTGCTTTATTCACCCTTCAAACCAGCTGGGAGCCTATGTTTTTATGGCCATAGGACGGACAAGGATCCTGTCTTTAGCTGAGCTAAGGAAAAGTCCTGCAACACAGGTACAGAAATGTTGTAGGAAGAAGGGGGAAGAGAAAAACGAAAGGGAGTATGCTAGCTGAGCCTGTCCCTTTTCATGAGATAGATTTCCAGAAGTCCCTCCCTATAGGCTTGAATTTTGTCACCAATCCAGGTCACATGGCTACTCCTACCCATGAGAGGACCCCAGGGAGTAAGCATTTTTAACTGAGCCCATTATCATCCTGAACCAATTTACCTTCTCCTTGTAAAAAAAGAAGTTGACATTGGGTAAGCAATTAATTAATGAAGAATGTTTCCTGGCCAGGCACTGTGGCGCACATCTGTAATCCCAGCACTTTGGGAGGCGGAGGCGGGTGGATCATGAGGTCAAGAGATCAAGATCATCCTGGCCATCATGATGAAACCCTGTCTCTACTAAAAATACAAAAATGAGCCAGGTGTGGTGCATGCCTGTAGTCCCAGCTACTCAGGAGGCTGAGGCAGGGGACCTGCTTGAACCGGAAGGCGGAGGTTGTGGTGAGCCGAGATCACATCACTGCACTCCAGCCTGGCAGCAGAGTAAGACTCAAAGAATGTTTCCTGAGCAATTATCAAATGAGAGGGGTGGTGCAGGGTGTCATCTATATGAGAAAATGTGTCTTACACCTTTCTATTCTACAATGAACAAAGTGTTACTTAACAAATGTGTGTTGATTTAGGTTAAATTGAAACAGGTCAGACAGAGGAGCCATAATTTCAATCAGACCCTGAAATCTAAGAGAAACGTAGGTAGGGAGGACTTTAGGGAAGGATATTTCAACCTGAGACAGCCATCTGAAGTGGTGGCTCAAGTTTATTTCTACCAAACACACTAGACAAATTATATATTTAAGCGTGATGCTTGTCACCTATTTTTAAGAAAGTGCATATGAAGGTAAATGACAGTAACATCACAAGGAAACCCCGGAATTCTGTTTGCCTTCTTTAAGATCCTGACAAGTATCTGTATTTTAACTACCACCAGTGACTCCCATTCTGTTGATTACAGTAAAAAATGGCGACTTCCAGTTGTTATAATCTCTTTCAATACCAAGGGGACTGCCTCTTGGCTGGCCTTAAACTTTACAGTAGCATAAAGGAAATGTTGCCCTTTATAAGTAGCACCTCACTGAGACTTGTTTCTCTGCCAGATGAGTGCAATGAACTAACCTCTGATTTTCTAACTCAAAACTAAAGCCATCCTGAAATGAGGATGAAAGAAATTGCAGCGTCTGCCCCTCAATTGCTATAGCTGGGGATGTACATTGACTAGCTCAGGACTGGCTTCATGAACACGTCCTGTGCAGTTACATAGGGTCCTGCCCTTGGTTTAATGCTCTGTTGCCACCATCTTGAAACTCGAAGAGTTTTTTGACAAGGAAACCTGCGTTTTCCTTTGGCATTGGGCCCACACATTCGGTAGCTGCTGTTACAGGTTGTTATAGGAGAGTGACTGAGAAGCCAGGCAGGAGAAGGCATCTCTAGCCCAAATCTCTGGTCTAATTTCTACTAACTGAGCCATTTTCACCAATGATTTCACCTCTCTCAACCTCAGTTTTACCAGATGTAAAGCAGTGATGATGATAATTGTACCAACAGCACAGGTTGTTGGAGGAATCAAATGTGATCATGTGTTTAAAAAAATACTGAGTACAGCACCTGAAATATAGGAGGTACACAGTAAATAACAGCAATCATGATTTGCTACGTTTTATATATTAAATTTATTCAGCAAAATATGTAGTGAGTACTGCATGCCAGGCACTGTCCTAGACACTTGGGATATGTCTGTGAATAAAATAGACCAAGATTTCCTCCCTCACAGAGCTTATGTTCTGCAGGCCTGGGAGAAGACCGCCACAATTAGCCCAAGGAATGTAAGCGAAAGTAATCGGAGGTGAGTAAGAGGTAAAGGCTACAGGCCAAAAAAAAACAAGGCAGGATAAACAGGGTAAGGGAGATGGGGAGGACAGTTCGCAGCATCAAATGAGGAGCTTCAATGAAAAGACTTAAGGGAGGTTGGAGAACTCATCTGAGAGAAAAGTATTCTAGAAGAGGTTTCCTCGGTAATGGAGGGCAATGCTTACACTCAGAGCCTCCACTAAAAGTCATATTCTTCCCAGTAAAGGCCAGATAAGTCCATCCACCTGCAATCGCTCTCTGTGGCACAGAGGAAGTCCTTTGTAATTAGTAATTGCTGAAACATTTTATAGAGTTGGAGGTTGCCACTCAAGCTTTATTTGCCTAGATTTATAACACCCAATTAGGGAAAGAGTCCACTTTATTAACGTGTAGTTTTGAGGGATAAAAACAGAGGCAAAACATTCTCATAATATTTTCAATAACCAAGAGAACAGTTTCTTTTGACCTGACAAGTCCAGGATGTGAAGGACTGGGCCAGCGTGGATGATGAAAGATCAACGGCCAAGTAGGTGTTGACAGAGAGAGAAGACCAAGCCAGGACCGTGCCACTCCTTCAGCCACACCTGGCAACGCTTTGTCGTGGGGAAGAATTGTTAGAAGCGGCAGAGCCACTCTGTATCCATCCTGTGTGCTATCAGTGGTAGGATAGTACAGTTTAGAGTGTTCTGTTAATATGTCATTCCAGAATATGGGATCTGCTCTGCTTAAGGTAAAATTAAGCAGATGACCAATTGGCAATTACCACCATAATCCTGGTGTCTAGGCTGAGAAGGGTAACAATGCAACCTCCTTTATAGAATAGATCCTAAACGAGATCTCCTGTCATGTGAGTGCCAAATCACCAAGCCAACCAGAAGAGGAGGAGGAAGGCAAGGAGGGCAAAGATGAGGAGAAAGAGGAGGAGGAGAGGGAGAAGAAGAAGAGGAAGAAGAGGAAGAAGGAGAAGAAGGAGAAGGAGAAAGAAGGAGAAGGAGAAAGAAGAAGAAGAGGAAGAAGAAGGAGGAGAAGGAGAAGAAAGAAGGAGAAAGAAGAAGAGGAAAGAGGAGGAGGAAAGGAAGGAAGGAAGGAAGGAAGGAAGGAAGGAAGGAAGGAAAGAAAAGAAAGAAGAAGAAAATAGGAAGAAAAGGAGGGAGGGAGGGAAAAAGCCACACAAAAATGCTGAATTCCTATTCATACCATTTGAGGCTTGTGTGTGCCCTTAGAGAAACCTTACTTTGATGTAAAGAAGGTAAGCCACAGATAAATTGTCAACTTAGAGAGTGTTTATAAGCCCCAAACCCAAATATAATGGAGTCGATTTTAAATCTTTTACTTAACAAAAGTAAAAGAAACCACAAAGTGAGTATAATTTGACATTCCAAAGACAATAATTGTGTATGGGATAACCAGATGTTCACAATAGAAATTTCAGCCTGGCATAGCGGTTCAGTCTCTGCAGTAAAATCCTAATAATTTAAATCCCACTAATGCAGCCAAGAACTGAGCTAAACTTTACCTTTGTACCATCTATGAGGAAACAGATTGCTTAGCAAATTAAATATGAATAAGGACTTATGTGGGTTATTTAACTTACCAAGAAAGCAAAACACTCAGCAGCACTACTCACATTTAATGTGTTAATTACGGTAAAAAAAAAAAAATGAAAAATTGTGTCTGTGTACACTACTGGCTAGAACTTCACGTATTTTAAATACAGTATTGAGTCATTTAGATCACGCTTCTTTATTTTAAGTTAGTGAACTCTATATCCTTTTAGGCAGATGCTAGGTCTGGCTGAAGTCCATAGGAAAGAGCATCGAATTGCTTAGGGAGAGTTGTCCTCGAGTTAATACAAGTGATGACTCTGTCTAGTTATTTATTCTCAAGCAGACTTGCCATGAGAATGGAGTCTCTATTTTCCAACACGTCCTTGAAAACAGCCTCTAAAAGGCTGATATGTGGCAACTGTCAAGCTCCCACCTGAATTCTAGTCACCTGCACATCGAAACTATTTTTAACCAGCTTGGTGCATTTTTCACTAATGAATGATTTCTCCAGCTCCACCGTTGTGCTGCACCTCACTTGCTTTCCTAAGCACAGTCCACATGCAGGCATTTGTTCTTGTCATAAATCCGCAGTGCCGTTTGGTCTCCTGTGTGATACTGTCTGTGACACATTAAGGTGCCTTTCCCCTGCAGTGATACCCTCATTCACCACGCTCAGCCACAGGGTTTGTTTGAGCTGAGCACTGGGGTTAATTGCCCACCTGTCCTCAGAGGCTGGTCAGCCCTTCTCAAACGTCTTTCATGCTGGCAGAACCCAGGGGACACCTACCCTAAGGGCAGTGCTCAAAGGGAAAGAACAAAGGGAAGGAAATGGCTAGCACTTCATTTTCTTTGGGGAATGAAAGGAAGTGGATGATGTAGCCATAAGCTTAGTCACTTCCTCGAATCTGTTCAAGGATAATTGGGGTGCATTAAATCCTTCTGAAAAGAAATGGGACAGTGTTGAGCTTTACCTGTTCCCCAAGTCAAAGACATCCCAGCAAGATAGTCTATTCCCTTGACAAACACACATAAGAGCACACCACGTCCAAAAACATGGAGAGTGACAATATCACTAATCATCAGAGAACCACAAATGAAAACCTCAGTGAGATACCACTTCACACCCATAGGATGGTGGCTATCAAGAAAAACAGACAATAATAATTTGTGATGTAGAGAAATTGGAGCCCTTTTGCATTGCTGGTAGGAATGAAGAATGGTACAGCCTCTGTGGCAAAGAGAATGGCAGTTCCTCAAAAATTAAATTCCACTTCTAGGTATAAACTCAAAAGCACGGAAGGCAGATAGTTGTATACTCACATTCATAGGACCGTTACACACAATAACCAAAACATAGAAACAACCAAGTGTGCATCAACTGATGACTAAACAGAAATATTGTACACCCACACAATGGAATAATATTCAACGACAAAAAGGAATGAATGTGTGATGCGTGCTACAGCATGTCTGTACCTTGAGGATATTATGCTTTGTGAAATAAGCCAGTTGCAAAAAGGCAAATACTGTACTATTCCACTCCTATGAGATACCCAGAATAGTGAAATTCATGGAGACAGAAAGTAGTGGTGGTTGCCTGGAGGTGCTGGGAGGGGAAATGGGAGTCCTTGTATAAAGGGTACAGAGTTTCAGCTTGAGATGATGAAGAGTAATTTAGAGTTGGATCGTGGTGACGCTTGCAGAACAATTTTTTTTTTTTTTTTTTTTTTTGAGTCTCATTCTGTTGCCCAGGCTGGAGTGCAGTGGAGCGATCTCAGCTCATTGCAACCTCCACCTTGCAGGTTCAAACTATTTTTCTGCCTCAGACTCCCGAGTAGCTGGGATTACAGGTGCATGCCACCAAGCCCAGCTGATTGTTGCATTTTTAGTAGAGACGGGGTTTTGCCATGTTGGTCAGGCTGGTCTCGAACTCCTGACCTCAGGTAATCTGCTTGCTTCAGCCTTCCAAAGGGCTGGGATTACAAGTGTGAGCCACCATGCCTGGCCTTGCAGAACAATTTTGTTATACTGAATGCCAGTGAACTATATGCTTGAAAACAGTTAAAATGGCAAATTTTACGATACGTATATTTTACCACACACCAAAAAAAAACATAAAGAAGAAATGTGAGCAATGGGGCAGAGGGTTTCAGTAGGACTAATTTCTTTCACAAAAGGAAAACTTACACTAGAAATTGCTTTTGCCTATTCCTTACAAAGTCAAAATGGAACTTGCCCTTCACTAACTGGTTGAAAAATATTTCACAGAGTATTTGGTGCATTGAGTCTTTCTTTTTTTTTTTTTTTTTTGAGATGGAGTTTCACTCTCGTTACCCAGGCTGGAGTGCAATGGCTCGATCTCGGCTCACCACAACATCCGCCTCCCGGGTTCAGGCAATTCTCCTGCCTCAACCTCCTGAGTAGCTGAGATTACAGGCACGCACCACCATGCCCAGCTAATGTTTTGTATTTTTAGTAGAGACGGGGTTTCACCATGTTGACAAGGATGGTCTCGATCTCTTGGCCTCGTGATCCACCCGCCTCGGCCTTCCAAAGTGCTGGGATTACAGGCTTGAGCTACAGTGCCCGGCCGTGCATTGAGTCTTATAAAATCAGATAAGAATGTTTAGAAATCCAGAACATTAAAGGAAATTAAATAATTTTACAGGTCAGCTAGATAAAATTCCATTTTTTGGTTTTTTTTTTTTTTTGAGATGGAGTCTCTCTCTGTAGCCAGGCTAGAGTGCAGTGGTGCCATCTCGGCTCACTGCAACCTCTGCCTCCTGGGTAAAAGGGATTTTTGTGCCTCAGTCTCCCTAGTAGCTGAGATTATAGACATGCACCACCAGACCCAGCTAATTCTTGTATTTTTAGTAGAGATGAGGTTTCACCATGTTGACCAGGATGGTCTCGATCTCCTGACCCCATGATCTGCCCGCCTCGGCCTCCCAAAGTGCTGGGATTACAGGTGTCAGCCACCACATTTGATCCTATTGTCCATTTTACAAAGCCCAGTCCAGTTAGTGTTTGTCAAATCAGGCTAAATAAGATAAATTTATCTCTTTATTCTCTATAAATAATTAATGATTTTAAAACTATGAAAGAAAATTAAACCTGCAGTAACAACTCTTGTCAAAAACTTCTGCAGTTGAAAAACCTCCGTAGTCGCATTAGTCAGAAAGAGAAAGCTTTCAAGTAGGATGATTCATTTACTTTATGCATGCAACTGTAGCATGTTACATAACAGGTCAAGAACGTGTTTCATCTTGTTTAAAGAACAGGAGTTCTACTCTCATGAGGCAAAAACACGAACCATTTCAAATACAATCACAGACCTCTCTATGGCTGTCTGAGTAATTGAGATGGAAAGTCTTTAAATTGTCATGTTTGGACCTAAGAAACTAAGGAACTTAAAAATACGTATATTAGCATGACAGCAGCTTGATAAAATGGGAGCAATTATTTTTGGTGAGTAGTATCACTGTCCTCTATTGGGTGGCTTTTCCAGTTTTCATTATTAGGGCACAGCAAACTCAAATGATTTTTCATCTGTGTGATGTGCAACAGAATTTCACCACTCAGCTTTCTGCCAACATCTAAATCAGCATCGGGATAGGATTATTACTTCTGCTTTCACTTGGTCCTCTAGCTCAGGGGGATTTCTGCTGTTTCTGCAGAAATTTGAATGACCAACATTCCTTAGAAAGCAAAGAACTTCACACATTTTGTTTTGTCTATTTCTTTTTCTTTAAAACAACACTCTGAATAATGGTGGCAGGGTATATGTTTAAATATCAGTTCTCTGAGCGTTTCAGTGTTCTTAAAGTCATCTTCATTGTGCAACTTCCCTTCCGGAGCCTTGAAAGCCCACAAGGAATTTGCTAGGATAGAAAATACTGAGGTCTTCCATTTCTGGAACTATTATGGATAAGTGACTCTGGACAACCTGCCTTCTGAAATAAAGTGAAATGCTGGAAAAGGTCTTTTAAGGTCCCTGAAAGTGCATCACTGAGCTGGCACTTAAAACAAAACTCCAGAGAAGCCAAACATAAAGTGAAAAAAGGAATGCAGAGATGACAGCAAGCACCCAAGCTGGCTGTCACGCTGGGAACAGGGACCAAGCCCAGGCAACTTGAAGCTTCGGCTTTGACAGATTCATAGGGATACAGGGACAGAAGAACAAAGGCACTGGCCCACCCAAGGTGGGAACCCGATAAGAGACCCTACATCCACCTGGGGTGCCACAGGACTATTCATTGTCATTGTAAGGTTCTATCAGAAATAAACCTGCCTTACAGATGGAAACAGCAAAGAAAAATGCTGCTTCCAGCATGGGTTTGGATGGAAGGGAGGAAAATCCTACTCCAATAAAAGTGGAAAGCTAACTCTTACAGATTCGCTGGCCCAAATTCCCCCTACTTGTTTCATCCTACAAATTGCAACCTAATAATTTATTTTAAAGCATCATGGGTTGGTAATGCCCCCAGTTGAATAAACCAGAAGGAATTATGAATCCTCAAAAAAATCCCTACTAATAAAGCATGAACATAAGTTCACACACACACAAACATACACACACACAGACACACACACACTAAAAGAAATAAGCCGCCACATGCAAGACTCAGGAGAAACAACACATAGCATAATCAAACTCATGATAATTTTAGATATTGGGCATAGACTAAAAATTAAGACTGATTTAATTCTTTGAAAATATAAAAGAGATCAAAGCATGAATAAGAGACAGTAAAACTAATAGAGATAGGGAAATATTTATTTATAAAATATAAATATATAAGTAAATATGTTTATTTATAAAATATAAATTTTATTCATAAGATATAAATTAACACATAAAGCCTGAGGGACTTTACATGTTACAGTAAAGTCCTTTACCATAATAATAGATTTGATCCAGTTTAAAAAATTAGTGCAGTGGCTCACGCCTGTAATCACAGCACTTTGGGAGGCTGAGGCAGCCGGATCACCTGAGGTCAGGAGTTCAAGACCAGTCTGGCCAACATGGTAAAACCCTATCTCTACTAAAAATACAAAAATTAGCCTGGCATAGTGGCAGGTACTTGTAATCCCCGCTACTCGGGAGGCTGAGGCAGGAGAATCACTTGAACCCGGGCGGTGGAGGTTGCAGTGGGCACTGCCTGAGCAACAGAGCAAGACTCCACCCGGAGCCCCCCAAAAAAAGAAATCAGTGAACTTGAAAACTGATTTGAAGAAATCACTCAAAATGCAACATGGGGAGACAAACAAATGAAAAATGTAAACAATAAATAGGAGTCTCAGGGACTAGAAAGAACAGCTCACGTGCACCCAACTGCAATTTATTAATAGAATAGCAAGAATGAGAGAAAGGAGATGTTTAAAGAGATAGTTTCCAAAATTGTTGCAAGATATCAATTTTCAGATTTAAAAATCCAAACAAAATATGGTGGACATATATATTAGAGTCATGTCATTCTCTGCTTAAAAATAGTAACCATTTATTGATAAAGTACTATGTGCTAGGCATTATCACAGTGTTTTATATGTGGAGTGACTTCTTAGTCACAGACTCAGGCATGCAAAAATGTGTCTTTATCTTTGAAAAGCCCAATGCAATATTCTGCCTCCAAGCTGTATTCTGTCTGCTGGAGATACTTAATCCAGCTGCTTCCACAGGAGCTCAGTCCATTTGAGTGAGTGAATTCTCGGTCAGTTCAGACTTGTGACTCAGTCACTTTCAGATTGAAATTTCCCTCTTGCTCATTCCCCCAGCTTTGTCCCCACAAGATGTACAGTTGCCATTCTGTACCTACGTTTTCAACCCTGGCTTCCCATTAAAATCAGCCAAGATGCTTTTGAAAATACCAAAGACCAGTCTCCCCATCTAGATATTTTGATCTCAAAGGTCTGGGGTGGAACATTCTGCAGGGCTGAAAATCCCTGATCTACGCATGAGGTGGGCTCACAACGGCAGGTCCGCCCAACCTTGTCTGATTCTTGCCCAGCCAGTTAGCGGCAGCCTCCTCAACTTTAACATGCACACAAGCTCTCTCTGATCTGAAATTGTAGGTTCTGAGATGGAAGCTCTGGGGCAGGGCCCGCAGTTCTGCACTTCTAACACATGCCCAGGTGATGCTGATGCTGCCGGTCTTTGGGCCCCACACTTTGGGTATGTAGCAAGGGTGCACGGAACAAACTGGATCTGTGGTTCCCAACCTTGACTCCACATTGAAATTACAGGGGGGTGTCTTCATTCAGGCTGCCATAACGAGGTACTGTAGACTGAGCGGCTTATAAACAACAGAATGTATTTCCTACAATTTTGGAGGCTGGAAATCTGAGATCAGGGCACCAGCATGGTGGGGTTTTGGTGAGATCCCTCTTCCATTGCAGACAGCTGCTTCTCCTCATATCCTCACATGGCAGAAGAGAGGGAGCTAGCTTTCTGGTCTTTCTTCCATTTTTTTTCTTTAGACCGGGTCTCTAGGTCTCACTCTTGTCACCCAGTCTGGGGTGCAGTGGAGCACTCTGAGCTCCCAGCAGCTTCTGCCTCCTCGGTTCAAGCAGTTCTCCTGCCTCTGCTGCCTGAGTAGCTAGGGTTACAGGTGTGCGCCACCACACCAACTTGCTTTTTGTGTTTTTAGTAGAGATGGGGTTTCATTATGTTGGCCAGGCTGGTCTTGAACTCCTGACCTCAAGTGATCCACCTGCCTTGGCCTCCCAAAGTACTGGGATTACAGGTGGGAGCCACTGCGCCCAGCTTCTCTGGTCTTTCCTTATTAGGGCACCAGTCTCATCCTGAGGGCTCATGGTCTAATCACCTCCCAAAGGCTAAACACCATCACATCAGGATTAGCTTTCAACATACAAATTTGGGGAGTCCATGGTCTGAAGCTTTAAAATATAGTACAGTCATGCCTTGGTGTATGCGGGGAATCAGTTCCAGAATGCCCTCCACCACGACATATACCAAAATTCACACATGCTCAGGTTCCATAGTCGGCCCTGAGGAATCTGCATATATGAAAACTCCTTATTCTCAAGTTTTGCATCCCAGGAATACTGTATTTTCCATCTACCTGGTTGAAAAAAAATTCGTGTGTAAGTGGAAGCATGCAGTTCAAATTTAGGTTGTTCATGGGTCAACTGTAATGCCTGCATAGCATGGCCAGGGGTTCTGAATGATGAGACCAGCGTGTGGCTCAGCACTGAGAACTGCCGAAGATCCCAGGATGGAGAATGTCTGCTGTAGACAATGGCCTAGGGAATCTACTGATGCTGACATTCCGTCTCCGGAGGCTCCCCGGTTCCAGCTGCTCTGATGACAGCTGCCACTCTAAGACCCCTGCAGGCGCAAGGCCTCCTCACTACTGTTACCTCTTTCTCACACTCTGCTAACTTCTTCCTCCCCCTGGGGACCTGTAGAAGCCACCACCCTGTCATTTGGGAGATTCAGAAGCCACCAACCTGTCATTTGGGAGATGCCGGAGTCCCAGGGAAGTCAACGGTCACTCACCTTGGTCTTCACCATCCTCAGGACAAGGAACTCTAGAATGTTTCATTGGGCCTGTGGGGGAGGAGACTTCTCTCAGATCCCCCAAACTTCACACAGAGGAGGCTGCTAGGACCTTTTCCTGCCCTCTCAGATTTGCCCTGTCAGGACAAGAAAACCCATGTCTAAGTTTTCTTGATGCTCCAACTCTCATCTTCCTCCCTGGATCAGAGACAGGGCTCTCTATCTCACTGGGGATGGAAAGCAGGGAAACTCTTCTCTCCCTGTGCACACCACATTTTGTAGGTGTTGCCTTACAACATCAGGGTGCTTTTACATTTAAAAGCAAAGCAAGGCCAGGCGTGGTACCTCCTGCCTGTAATCCCAGCACTTTGGGAGGCCAAGGCAGGCAGACCACAAGGTCAGGAGATCGAGACCATCCTGTCTAACACAGTGAAACCTCGTCTGTACTAAAAATACAAAAAATTAGCTGAGTGTGGTGGCATGTGCCTGTAATCCCAGCTACTCGGGAGGCTGAGGCAGGAGAATCGTTTGAACCTGGGAGGCGGAGGTTGCAGTGAACCAAGATTGCACCACTGCACTCCAGCCTCTGTGACAGAGCGAGACTCTGTCTCAAAGAAAAAAAAAAAAAAGCAAAGCAATTGGTACGGAGACACAGGGACACAGGGTGTGTGTGACTTAGCCAAGAATACTTGGTCAGTAGGTGAAGAGCCAGGAGCAGGGAGCTCACTCATCACCGCCACCTCCAAGGTATCATGCCAGCCTCCTTGTCACCTTCTTTGTCACTGTGCCTTATTTTCTGAGCTAACACCTAGTACCTTTAAACTATGCATCAGCCCTCCACATGTAGCTTAGGGTGCTTCAGAAGGCTGAGGATGGAGAAGAAACTGGATTCACCGGTCACAGAAAAGAACATATTCTCTGTGCCTTTCTTGTCACTTGTTCTCATTATTTTTGCCTTGCACTATCCATGAATGTATGAGAACAAAGGGCATTCTCCCCAGAATCTTTTAGCCTTGTAAGCAAGTGAGCTTAAAAAAAAAAGATGGGTATATTTTTAAAAGATTAATGAGTTAATCATGGCCTGAAAGCCAAAATCTCAGTGTTGAAAATCAGAATCTCCGTCAAAACCTTCCTTCTGGTGGTAAATGTCCTGATGCTATATTATATTTTAAAAACTGGGACATAGAAACGCAGGTGTATTAAGTCAAGATTAGAGGAGAGAGGAAGGCCTGCGTTCACATTAAAAATAACTACTTGGCGTCACAGATTCTTATTTTATTTACAGTCACGTAGGATTGCCAGGCTCTAATCAACAGTGATGTGAAGTCAGCTGTGAGTCAAAGATATTTTCATAATTCATATTCTTATATATTTTTTTGTTTATTTGTGGCAAGGAATGATGTTGGGTAATTCCAGCTGTGTCTAAACAAGGCAAACATCATAGGCTGAACGATACCGTATGGCTGACAAAAGTGTGTGTGTGTGTGTGTGCGCGCGCGCACGCGCGTGTGTGTGTGTGTGCGCGCGCGCGTGTGTGTGTGAGTGAGTGATTTTCATGTTCCACAGTCCCAAGGACAAGGTAAGATGCAATAGGAAAATATTTTGAAACATAAAATTAATGTCTTTATGAAATCTCTTAGAAGCAAAAATTTAAGTCACTAAAAAGAGTAAATTCTAGAGCAAGTCTTTTCAGAACCGAAGGTATGTGTTGCAGGAAGATTTGTTGGCCTCATTTCTTGACTAAAAGCTGTGGAGAGTTAAGGAGAGTCGAGTGAGAGGTAGCCTGGCAATAAAGCTCTTGTTGGCTCTGGGACTCCCATACTGACAGTTAACAAAGTCAGTGTAGCCCTCCGGACTCAGGAAGGGCTCACTTCACTGTTACTAGAGAGAGATTGTTTTTTATGTTTCATGACATCAGAGAAATCAGTTAGTCACAAGCCTTCTTTACTACAATGCATAAAGGATTTTTAAGTGGTGAATGTGAATATTCCGTATTTAGTATTCACATTATAATCGCAGTCTATGTAGCTATGTGCCTCAATCTATGTCTTTTCAGTGGTTATGATTTCAAATGTGTCCCACATAGGGCATGGTAAAGAATTGTTAACAAGTGCTCGTGAAAAGAAACATCCTTTATGTTTATGAAGTTTGTTAGAAGTTCAAAGCATGTCTCTTCTATCTTCACATGACCCCTTAAAACTATATGTTCCCTGCTTAAGACATTTTCTTATAAGGAATTAAAGAACTTCCATGTGAAATGAAAATCAGTGTGTTCATCTGACAATGGCCTCATGGGCATTGATTAATTCTATTTAAATCCTATCGCTGAATTTAGGATCAAAATGTGACTCAAGGGAAGATGATGGAGACAACAGGGGTGGGGGCTGCCTACATAGGCTGGAATGTCAATGGGTTTTCCACCAGCCTCTGCCTTTCCCTCTACTGCAAAAGCTGGAAACAAATGGGGATTGACTGATGCTATGGTGGGTAAACCTTTCCTAGACACCATTGGGAGGAAAATAAATTATTTTCAATCTTATATTTCTAGAGCTGAACACAATTGACCCTTGAGCAAGATGGGCTTGAATTGCAGGGGCCCACTTATATGTAAATTTTTGTCAATCAAAGTTACACCATGTACCTGTGCCTCCTGCTTCCCCTTCCACCTCCTCCACCTCTTCCACGTCTGCTTCCCTGAGACAGCAAGACCGACCCCCCGACCCCAGCCTACTCCATGTGAAGATGATGAGAATGAAGATCTTTATGATAATCCACTTCCACCTAATGAATAGTAAATATAGCTTCCCTTCCTTATAATTTTCTTCATAACATACTTTTCTGCAGCTTATTTTATTGTAAGAATAAAGTATATAATACATATACAAAATATATGTTAATTGACACATGTAATCAGTAAGGCTTCTGGTCAACAGTAGGTTATTAGTAGTTAAGTTTTGGAGGGAATCAAAGTTATACACAGTTTTTGAGCTGTGTATGAAATTCCATCTGGGGGCGCCTCTGACCCCCATGTTGTTCAAGGGTCAGCTATGCAGGCAGCATCCCTCAATTTAAGGCCTGTCTGCTTAATCACAGCAACTCAATCATAGCCGACATGCTTCTGCCTAGCATAGAACAGGAGCTCAGGAACTATGTCTACTTTGTTGTATCCTTAGTACAGAACCATGTACACAACAGATGATCTAAAAGTCTTTGCTAAATAAAAGAATACATAGATTTTCATAGAATTGAAAGACTGGAAATCTATGGATGCAGGAAATCTGTTCCTGTTTTCAGGGTTTGCAGCTGCAGGTAACAGAAAGCTCAACTCAAAGTAACTTCAGAGCTGGTCAACACAGAAGTCCCATGATACCATCAAGGCCTGGGGTTTCTTCATGTCTCACTCTGCCCTCCAGAACGTTGGCTTCATCTTGATTATCTTCTAGACTTCAGGGTGACTTCCTTGAGGAAATAAGGCTGCAGGATTCCCCGTTTGTGTCTGGAGAGAGCAGAGCGTGCCAGGAGTTCTTCCTTTCAGCCAAATTGAGCCTAATCAGGCCACCTGCCTGTTTCTTAGTATTATCCGACCACGCGGATGGGGGTCCCTGATGCAGCCACAAGCCAGGGATACAGGATTTAAACTGATCAGCATCTACTCTGAGACAGATCTCTTCTGAACACCTTATTGCTCTTCTGCAGTGGATGAGAAAGGGGATGGAGGTGGAGAATCAACTGCAAAGTCCACCTAGAGGAAGAGGTGCCACTAGAGATTTAGATACATGGTTCACATCCAAATAGTGACGGTTGTCACATTTTTCCAATCAGTGCTGGAGTTAGTAGTATGAAAAATATCTCCAGCCGGGCATGGTGGCTCATGTCTGTATTCTCAGCACTTTGGGAGGCCAAGGTAGGTGGATCACCTGAGGTCGGGGGTTTGAGACCAGCCTGGCCAACATGGTGAAACCTTATCTCTACTAAAAATACAAAAATTAGCCAGCCACCATGGCAGGAACCTGTAATCCCAGCTACTCGGGAGGCTGAGGCAGGAGAATCACTTGAATCCAGAAGGGGGAGATTGCAGTGAGCTGAGATTGTGCCACTGCACTCCAGCCTGGGCAACAGAGTGAGACTCCATCTCAAAGAAAAAGAAAAATATCTCGGGCAAATGTCTATGCTGTGGATGCCTAGAGTGCTTTCCAATGTCACACAACAGATGAGCAAGTCTGGAGTTTAAATTATGGCTATAGTTTCGTTACTGTTAAGTCTGGAGACCCAGAAACTAAGTGTCCCTTTGCCAATTGATTCGGAAAAGCTTGAACCTAAGACAAGGCTCCGAGAAAATGGACATCTGTGCTTCGCTGGTGCCTGTAAGTCCCTTGAGATTTTAAATCTTGGGCAAAGCATACTTAGATGAGAAGCACAGGGAGAAAGCTCAACAGAGCAAGCCAGTTCTGCAGAGATAATTATTCACTGCTACTTGCAAGGAAGACAGAACATAAATGGAATGAATGAATGGACAGGGCCAGCCTGTCCCCCAGGAGTCAGTTCTTGCCTGGGTCTAAGACAGGAAACAGAGTAAGAAGATGGAGCTTGTGCATCTGTCTGTGAGGCACACCACCCCGCCCATTAGTAAAATACAGCCCAGTGAAGCCCAAATGTACCCAATAATATTACTGACTTTTCCATTGTGCAGGACACACACGAAGTCCTGGTGTTAGATGTTCCCCTCTCATAGATGTAGGAGATATTACAGATTAACTGATATCTACAAAGCACTGGACAGTTTATATTCGCCAGCACTTTCAGAGCTTTTTTCTTCCCCCTTATTCTGTGTGCAGTGACAACTACTGCCCATTTTACAGATGAAGAGACTGAGATCTAAGACTAACCAGATTTTATCAATTCCGCAGCATGTGCTTGTGGGTCACTAAGCTCTGAAAAAGGAAACCAAACTATCTAAATTTAGAATAAATTGTATAATAATTGCAAAGGGAGGAGGTGAACAGCAAGGGTCAGCTTGTCTAGAAGGCTTGCTCCTCAAAGTGTGCTCCAGGCACCAATGGCACCGGCATCACACCTGTGGCCTTCTTAGAAATGTGGAATTTTAGGCCCCAGCCCAGGCCTGGTCCTACAGGGTCTGAATTGTAGTAAGTTACCTAGAGGATCTGACAACACATTAAAGTATGGGATGTATGTATCTAGAAGGGTCTAGAAGAGATGGCACACTCCCTGGGTTATTTTATCTTCTACTGGAGATCGGGGAGTGGGAGAACCTAGGGATGCCCTGCAAGGACTGTGGATGGACTTGAGGATTCAGGGGCGACAGAATGCTTTCTGGGGAGTCAATGCACTAGACAGTCATACAGCATAGACTGAGTTCTCCCATGCTAGCTTCTGCATCTGTGTCCAGGGAGTTTCTATGCTGCCCAGACAGATAAAGCACTCCACGAGAGAGGCTCTGGACATATTTTTATTGATGCAAGCTTGGCAAGGCAATTATTCAGTTACATCTTGGTCCTCACTTTGCTCATGCAAAGTCTGTAACCATCATGGCAAAAATCTTTGCCAACTGCAGGTTAAACTCTCCAGGGAATTTTCATATTTTCTCTTGTCTCTCTTATATAAAAGAAGAGGCAAGAGTATTTCCTCCTGCAGTTGGTAAATTAGTTCAGGCCCTATGGAAAGAAGTTGGCAGATTTCTCAAAGAACTGGAAATAGAATCACCATTCGATCCAGCAATCAATTAGTTACTGGATATATACCCAAAGGAAAATAAATCATTCTACCAAAAGACACATCCACATGTATGTTCATCACAGCACTATTCACAATAGCAAAGTCATGGGATCTTCCTAGGTACCTATCAACAGTGGACCGGATAAAGAAAATGTGGCACATATACAGCACGGAACACTACGCAGCCTTACAAAGAATGCAATCAGGTCCTTTGCAGCAGTGTGGGTGTAGCTGGAGGTCCTTGTCCTAAGTGAATTCAACACAGAAACAGAGAAACGAATACCACATATTCTCACTTATAAGGGAGCTAAGCACTGGGTACACATGGACATAAAGATGGAAATAGCAGACACTGGGGACTCCAAAAGAGGGAAGGTGGGAAAGGAAGCAAGGGTTGCAACACTACCTATTAGATACTGTGCTCCTTACTTGAGTGACAGGATCATTCATACCCCAAACTTCAGCACTACATAATTAGCCCATGTAACAAACCTGCACACGTACCCCCTGAATCTACGGAAGTGGTAATAGTTATGACCTAGCTTTACCGTTTCCCAAGGCGAGATGAATACACTTAAGTCTCTTTTCAAGAAAAGTTATCCTAAGTCCACAGTGTGCAAAACATGTAAAGGATGGTAATAATCATCATCATAGAAATCAAGACTTCCAAGAAAATTGTCTCTTAATCACGGCTCTGTAAGGCTAGCATAGCCATCGGAGGTCAGGGAAGGACCCAGCATGTACCAGAGGACCAAATGCTAAAGAGAGTCATCATTTCTGCTCAGTTACTTTCTGTAAGTTCACATTAGGAATTGCGTTTCATTTTTATGCTTCACAAAAACTCTCAGAAAAGACAGACTTCTGAAAGCCAAAACATTCCCCTCCATAAAAAGGCCCTTTCACATAATCAAGGCTTTTATTTCAGCATACTCTTTGCCCTTCTGTGCTTTGTCCTGAAATCTTACAAAACCAAGATTTGGCTCTTATATAATTCACGGCATGTGATATTCTTGGCCCTTGAAATTTCCTTAGAAAAAAAAGTGATTACACAGTTTGGTTCTGCTGCATAGGGCAGAGAGTCTTCATTTTTTCTATGAAAGTCAAGGATTTAGAGTTTTCCCGATAAAGTCAGGTGCCTGTATACTGCTCTCTCAGAGCGAAGTCAAACAAAGGAATATAATCAAGGGTCGCTTTTTTGTTTAACTGAGTATGAGAACAGAGTAAAGCAATGAAAAATTTGAGTGATGGACTCTCCTTGAAAGAAATACAATTTTATTGCTTTCAAGTATATAGAAAACCCAAATTAGGCCAATCGAGAGGTGTCAGATAAAGGTTCTTTGAGGATTTTCTTAAGCAAAGAAACAAGAAAGGAATGTAATGATCACAGTTCACTGACTAACTAATATTCTCCAATACATGGGTTTGTTATTATTATACTGATGCCACTAGTTTATTATCAGCTCACCAGTACTCCTGATTTATTTTTATTCCATAACAATCCTGCTTCTATAGCAAAACTCTCCAGTCTTTTTATTAAAGTAATTGCAAAATTTTCCGTTTCATCGTTTTTACACTTTTAATTTGCCCAATAAAGTTTGATTTCAGCCTCACCACTTTATAGTCGAGGTTTAGAAAGAGAAGATGGGTCTGTAACTAAATGATTTTTAACTCTGATTTGATGATTTTTTTCAATCAATGTGGGTCAGTGGGGGAAAAGTGAAAAGAAGACCTGAGTAGAAATCAAATTATTTACCTTCCCTGATCTCATTTCTTCCTCAGATTGGGATTGCAAGATACCTCAGAAGATTGTATTAGGATAAAATAGGATTAAAGTATATGAGTATTTTGTTTACTGCTCTGTTGATAGAAAAGCACTATTCAAATGTTGAATATTATTATTAATAATATTTTAAACTCGAGTGGGATGGGTGTGTGTGTGTGTGTGTGTGTGTGTGTGTGTGTGTTCTAGTTGGCGTGTGCTTTTGTAGAGAAGAATGGGATATCATAGGCTGGCTTCAAATTATAATGTTAATGAAGACTTCTCTAACCTACTGTTCCTCCTGATTCTCAACTACAGCAACCTTTGGAAATGTGGTTTCAAGGAGGCATGGTCTTTCTTCTATATTTGATACCTTTTCTATTGGGTAAATTTCCCATATGAAGGTCACAGCAAATTAGAACATTTTGCAGTGATAATAAGTGCCACTTTCTCCATCAACTAAAGCTAAAAAGGAAATAACATCCAAATTGAGAAACTCTTCTGTGACTTTGAGGTCTTCATTTATTTATTGATGTGTGCTCTGAGGCGTGTGTGTGTCTGTGTGTGTCTGTATGTGTGTGTGTGTGTGTGTGTATACATCTGTGTGTGTGTGTTGGGACATGGTTGAAAATGCCATCTTCACGAGAAACCATAGACTACTTTCCACGTAGAGTCAGCCCTGGGTAGTATGCTTGGGAGTCCTGGAGAACATTCATTTCTTGTCACTCAACAAAAATTCATCAGCATTTTCTCTAATCATACAACTTGCCTGAGTGCCACGGGGGATGAAAAGATGTAAACGTATTTATTGGCCTCAGGTACATGTGATACAGTTGGGCTGACACCTGGCCAGACCTGGGTGGCAAAGAGAGCTCTCTCCCTCTTCTTATCCGGGCACTAATACCATCATAAGGATCCCACCCTCATGACCGCATCTAAACCCACTTATCTCCCAAAGTCTCCACTTCTAAATAGCATGATATTGGGGTTACAGATTCAACACATGAATTTTAGGGAGACACAAACATTCAGTCCATAACAATAATGTGTGCAACGAGGTTTTTGTAAATGGAAGGAATGTGTCAGCTCTGCAATGCAAGGAACAGGAACAGCCCAGCTCTTTGTTTGAAATGGATGGAGGAGTGGAAATACAGAAAACAAAGCTCAAGGTAACAATATCTCAGGAAAGAAATCAGCCCCGTGGCTATAGCTTTTCTCATATGGCTCTGTTGTGCTGTTACTTGCCTTTTTATTTGGATAAATTTTCAACCCAACTGTATCACATGTACCTGAGGCCAATAAATATGTTTTACATCTTTTCATCCCCCGTGGCACTCTGGCAAGTTGTATGATTAGAGAAAATGCTGATGAATTTTTGTTGAGTGACAAGAAATGAATGTTCTCCAGGACTCCCAAGCATACTACCCAGGGCTGACACCACTTGGAAAGCAGTCTATGGCTTCTCATGAAGATAGCATTTTTAACCATGTCCCAACACACACACACAGAGGTATACACACACACACACACACACACACACATAGATGTACACACACACACACAGAGGTACACACACACACAGATGTACACACACACACATAGATGTACACACACACACACACACACATAGATGTACATACACACACACACACATGCCTCAGAGCACACATCAATAAATAAATGAAGACCTCAAAGCCACAGAAGAGTTTCTCAATTTGGATGTTATTTCCTTTTTAGCTTTAGTTGGTGGAGAAAGTGGCACTTATTATCACTGCAAAATGTTCTAATTTGCTGTGTGACCTTCATAAGGGAAATTTACCCAATAGAAAAGATATCAGATAGAGAAGATCATGCTTTCTTGAAACCACATTTCCAAAGGTTGCTGTAGTTGAGAATCAGGAGGAACAGTAAGTTGGATAAGTCTTTATTATCATTATAATTTGAAGCCAGTCTGTAAGATCCCCTTCTTCTCTACAAAAGCGCATTCCAACTAGAATACACACACACACACACACACACACACACACACACACACACACAACCCCCAACTAGAATTCTAAATAGAAGTTGTATTAGTTTCCTATGGATAGAAATAAATTTGTAACATTACTGCAAATTTCCTGGCTTAAAAGAAACAGAAAATTGTTCTCTCACAAATTTGGACTCCAGAAATCCAAAGTCAGTATCACTGGGCCAAAATCAAGGTGTTTGCAGGGCTAGGCTCTGCCCAGAGGCTCTCAGGCAGGATCCATTCCTGGCCTCTTTCAGCTTTTGGTGGCTCTGGTATTCCTTGGCTTGCGGTTGCATCACTCCCGTTCTCCAGGTCAGCATCTTCGAGTCTCTCTCTGCTCCATCTTCATGTTTCCTTCCTTTCTTGTGACAGATCTCTTTCTGCTTCCCTTTTATGAGGATACAGGTCATTGCACTTAGAGCCACCTGCATAGTCCAGGACCATCTCCTGATTCAAGATCCTTAATCACACCTGCAAAGCCCCCTTTTTCTTACCACATCAGGTAACATTCACAGGTTCCACGGATTAGAATGTAGATATTTTCGGGAGGCCACTTTTCATCCTACCACAGGGGTGTTCTTATTTCCAACTCTGGAGTCTCCCTGAACTTTAATTATTAACAGAACAGTTATCCAGTGTGGAGACTATTTCGACTTTTTGTTTTTCTATTTTGTTATTCTCTGGCCTTTCTGGGTCACTTTGTTCTAAGAGTACAGAGGTAAAACTCAAAGAATCCATTTAACAATTAAATTAATAAAAGGTTGATGAGTAGCTTTTCCTATTCCTTGCATTGCAGCTCTGACAAAAGCTTGATGAGCAGTTTAATGAGTTGACTAAAATGAATATAATATTACCTGGGATTTGTTTATTCCTTGCTCAATTTAGCTCAGAGAATCAAGAATCAATAATAGAGAGAGAGTTGGGAACACAAAAGTAGATCAAATAAATCATTCATTTTCTTTTTGTATTTTCTTTAGGCTCTTCTCTTGCTAGTTTCACAAATTACAAATTAATGAACCATGCAGAAGTAGACTGTGAAATCTGTCCTCACAAGCAGGAGTCTCAGTTCTGTTTCTGTTTACTCTGGATTTACTCTGGCCTGTTGCTATGGGAAGTTTGAAAAATGGAAAGAGTGATTCTATTTATCTCTTTATATTATACTAAGATTCTTTAAACATATTGGATCTAATAAATCCAGTTTCTTCGTTTGGCAAAAACTTCAGAAAAAGTATGCTAAGTGCTTTGTATTTCTAATGAATGTCTAATGCAGAGGGTTTAAATATTTCTAAATTCATTCATTCATTTATCTGTTTATTCAGCCATTATTTTCTCATTGACAGCTGTGTGTTTGCCACTGTTCTGGTCAATAGGGTACCTTAAAAGTCTGAATGTGCCTTGTAGTACTCTTAAAGCAAAGCTTAAATACTGGAAGAGTCTAATTTAATTTATGTGAGTTGGTTTGCACTCCTAAGATCCTAGGAAGAAGGATGTTAAAGAACTCGAGGTCAGCATTGGCCGTGACTCACTACTCCTTTAGGTATCGGGCAGCTCTAACAATGCTGTGTTGTAGATAGAAGTGCCTCTTTCAACTCACGCCAGCCTGGCTGCACTGGATAAAAAGCACTGATACGGTTTGGCTGTGTCCCTGCCCAAATCTCATCTTGAATTGTAGCTCCCATAATCTCCATGTGTCATGGGAGGGACCCTGTGAGAGGTAATTAAATCATGGGGGCAGGTATTTCCCGTG
Organism: Sapajus apella; assembly: GCF_009761245.1. Classification (NCBI taxonomy): domain Eukaryota; kingdom Metazoa; phylum Chordata; class Mammalia; order Primates; family Cebidae; genus Sapajus; species Sapajus apella. The sequence continues at coordinate 8,800,682 of NW_022437003.1, read as the reverse complement.
CTATTCTCGTGATAGTGAATAAGTCTCACAAGCCTAACTTTTAAGTATCAAGACAATACTGATGGTTTTGTAAAGGGGAGTTCCCCTGCACAGGCTCTCTTGCCTGCCACCATGTAAGACATGACTTTGCTCCTCCTTCACCTTCCACCATGACTGGGAGGCCTCCTCAGCCATGTGGATCTGTGAGTCCACTACATCTCTGTTTCTTTATAAGTTACCCAGTCTCAGGTATTTCTTCATAGCAGTATGAAGATGCTAATACAAGCTCTAAAGCTGCCATACTCCACCAGCTAGGATAGCGATTGGAAGGCCCCCCTTCTGGGAGTTTAAACTTATGTTTCAACAGTCCTGTGTGAAATGAAGATCTGATCAATTAACCAGGTGATTGAATCAATGAAGATAGCCAACCAAAGTTATTCTAACTCTGGGAAGAAATTTTTTACCACCTTCAAATTCTAATAGATCAATCAAAAGAATAGTGATCATTATCACATTAGCAGCATAAAAGCCTATGTGATTTAGTGTTATAAAGACACACACTTTGATTTTGCCTAGGTATTTTCATTATTTTTTGTACCTCCATCATAATTCCACTTTGTATGCTTATGATTTTAATATTATAAATAAGTTATTACTCTGATGATAAACTTATTTCCTTATTAAAACTATTTAGGATGATTGTATTATGTTGTATTTAGTCTCTGTATTAAGATGGCTGACTTTCTGAATGGCTTTGGTATGTACTGAAAACAAGAAGTAAATAAATGTAACTTGGAAAAAACAACAGGGAAAGACTGAAAGGAACGTTAGATTTCACCATCCTGGCACTGAGAGTATGTCCAACCCAGAAAACAGAAATTATCTCCTTATATTCAGAATGACTATGTTTTGGCAGGCAAAACTGCCACTAATTCACTGATTGCTTCTCTTCCTGTACTAAGACATCACCTTAGTATTTTTTGAGTTGACATTTGTACAACTCAAACATCCTATGTACTTTTTAACCATTTGGGTGCTGGGTTTTACCTCTTTGCTCACATATGTTTATGAAAACCATGGAGGGCCAGGCATGGTCATTCACGCCTGTAAACCCAACACAGTGGGAGGCTGAGGCAGGAGGATTGCTTGAGCCCAGGAGTTTGAGATCAGCCTCGGCAGCAAAGAAACACCCCATCTCTTAAAAAAGCTTTTTCTAAAAAATTAGCAAGGCATAGGGGAGCATGCCTGTAGTCCTAGCTCTTTGGGAGGCTGACACATGAGGATTGCTTGAGCCCAGGAGTTCGAGGCTGCAGTGAGCTACTCTTGTGCCACTGCACCCCATCTTGAGCAAGAGAGAGAAACACTGTCTCTAAAAAAATAAAAATAAAAGAGTTGAGTACAAATAACCATGTATTGGGAAACAGTTGTCAGTTTCCAGCCTTTGATCACCTTCCATCCCTCCCCCTAAATATTTCTTGCTGAATGATTGGCCAGGTGACAGCTTTAAAACTTAGCTCAGGGCTGGCCACCGTGGCTCATGCCTGTAATCCCAGCACTTTGTGAGGCCAAGGTGAGTGGATCACAAGGTCAAGAGATAGAGACCATCCTGGTCAACATGGTGAAACCCTGTCTCCACAAAAAATACAAAAATTAGCTGGGCATGGTGGCTGGGTGCCTGTGGTCCCAGCTGCTCAGGAAGCTGAGGCAGGAGAATTGCTTGAACCCAGGAGGTGGAGGTTGTAGTGAGCTGAGATCGCGCTACTGCACCCCAGCCTGGGCGACAGAGCAAGACTCTGTCTCAAAAACAAAACCCTGATAAAAACTCCTTTGTTATTTTTGTCACATTGTTTGTCACATGCATTTATTGTCTTCTCTGCAGTCTTTCTATGCATCTCTCAACAGCCTCTTAACTCCATTCTGCTTTTACATGAGGCCGTATGGGGGAGTAGAACAAGATGGCCGACACTCACATAACACTTACTATGTGCGAGGTACTGTATTGTAAGCACTTTACACTTAATAGCTCACATTTACCTTCTGCGGTAGCTTAAGGGAAAAAAAAGTAGGTAGATAGTTTCTGCATCTGCAAAGCCCCACTTTGCAGATAAAAAAATTGAGGGTAAGTAGCTTGCTCAAAACCCCACATCTGGTAAGCTGTGGAGCTGGAATTTGAACCCAGGCAGTTTGTCATTAAAATCAGTGCCCATGACCACCGTGCTCCACAGCCACAGGGTACAATGAAGACGTGCATTGAATACATATGAATGTAATCCACATGCAGATAGGGTTTGCATATGCTAGTGGGGAAATCCTTTGAATACTACCGGGATTCTGTATCATCTAGTCAATCTATAACACCCAGAGGGAGTGCACAGCTTTGTTATACAGCCATCCGGCATAATGTCAGCTCTGTATTCAGGCATGGGAAGAGATATAGTTGTGGACACTCAATAAGTGCTTACAAAATATGCTGGATCATTAAACAGGAAAAGCAGATATTTAATACCTTCACCTCTGTGATTGTAACCAGTAAGCACCCCTTTCATGAGATAAGGAATTACTTTGTAATGTCAAAGTTGTTTTTCTATGTATCTATGTTGGGCCATTCTTGCATTGCTATAAAGAAACACCTGAGCTGGGTAACTTATAAGAAAAGAGGTTTGAAAAATACAAAAAATTAGCTGGATGTGGTGATGCATGCCTGTAATTCTAGCTACTCAGGAGGCTGAGGCAGGAGAATCAGGTGAACCTGGGAGGTGGAGGTTGCAGTGAGCCGACATTGCACCATTGCACTCCAGCCCAGGCAATAGTGCAAGACTCAGTCTCAAAAAAAGAGGTTTGATTGGCTCATGAGTCTGCAGGGTGTACAGGAAGTGTGGCACCAGCACCTGCTTCTAGGGCAGCTTCAGGAAGCTTAAAATTATGGTGGAAGGTAAAAAGGAGGGGGGACCTCACATGGCTAAAGCCAGAGCGAGAAGAGAGCCAGAGGTAGGAGGAGGTGCCACACTTTACAACAAGCAGATCTCGTGAGGGTTCACTCACTATCGAGAGGACAACACCAAGCCATGAGGGATCCGCCCTGATGACCCAAACACCTCCCACCATGCCCCACCTCCAACACTGGGGATGACAATTCAACACGAGATTTGGGTGAAGACATCCAAACGAAATCCATATCCTTGAATGCAGCAGAATGTCATGATACTCTCAAACTGAATATAAGTGCTATACAAAGCGTATTACTCATGGCCTCTTGATTCACACTGGTATATTGTAGTTTTTAGTTGGCTGTTGCTACAGTTTGATGTTCAGCCACTTGCAATCTTGGCTAGCTAACATAAACTTAGAAATTTGGAGTCATTCAGAGATTCCTGTTTCCAATATAGTATGTAATGTAGTGATTTGGTGTGGGGGTGTCCATTTGACGACTTCAATATCTGTTACCTAAACATATCAAAAAAAAAATACAGTCTATTTCAGTCTTGTCTTCTAGCCTGTTATAAAACCAAGTGAGGTCATGTCTGTAAACGGCTTTCAGCTCTTTGGTGGACGTACCTTATAAACAGTGTGTCTTCTTCTCATACATAATAACTTGTTGCTGGAGAAGAGCTCAACATTGCCTTACATGGAATATAAGGGGTTCATGGAGGGATTTGGAAATTTAGGTCAGTCTCCTTTGTACTTATTTTTGGAAATGGCAATTTTCCCCAAACAAGAAATAGAAATTTATATGGACAAATGTGGTCTGTTAGAATAAAGTTTTTCTTTAAAATGCTTCCCAAAACTAGACAAACAAGTAAAACCAGTTTGTGTGTGTGTGTGTGTGTGTGTGTGTGTGTGTGTGTGTGTGGTGTGTGGTGTGTGTGTAATTTTTATGAGACAAATTGGGTCTATTGATGTCAGGAACTATTCAATCACTATATAATCAGAGAAGAAGGAGGCTCGGTGTTATCGTCTTTGTATGGTGGTTGTTTCTGAACGATACTGTATTTCTTTCCTATCACGCACATTGATATGTACGCTGGGGTTCATTCTGCATTTGCACAATAACTGATGAGCAAGCCAATGTTCAAGGTAACTCAAGTGAAAATGACATCATAAATGTGTAATAACTATCTAACTACATTGGATCCTGGCATGTTGGGAATGGCAGAAGCCAGTTCTGGATGTGTTCGCTCACTATCTGGGATCCTAGGTTGTTTAAGAACCTGGAGGCAATGTCATGAGCAGGCAGCATGATCGCCCTGACAGACCCAGCCAAAGGGCACTCAGATCCCCCATCAGAGACTTTGGAGATGCCACAGGCCAGTCATCAGGCTGAGATGGACACCAGGTGAGTGACCAAGGGCCTGGCACAAAGGGCCCTGCATGGATTTAGCAGAGCATTCCTCGGCCATTTCAGCTGGCTTCTACGCCCACCTGCTTGGGAAGAAGTTTTCCCTCCTTGGCAACTTAACAGGCACTAGACAAACTCTGGCCAGATATTTGGAGCAAACAGAAGCAGTTCTACAGATCTGTTTTGCAATTATTTGCTTTACACAGATAAATAAAAACGGGGATCAAAACTTTGCTGAAGACAAATAACTTATTAATCCCCCCAGGATTTTAAAAATTCATTTCTCAGTCAATTTCATTAAACGGAACTAAGTCTACCTCAATGGGAAACAAGCATGGAGAGTGGGCTGAAATGAATGGAAAACTAGCTTGCAGGGCTGTCTGGGGGTATTAATAACAGCATCGAGGTGCTCCCTTTACCAAAGTGATGCGTTCAGGGCAGGTGAGATGCTCAGAGGTCAGGTTAGGGCAGGATATGAGGGGGAGCCTGGCCAGCAGGAAAGGTAATTGTTCATTTTACAATTTGACCTCAGATCTAAAATGTCTGCTTGCAGCTGGCCCTGAAGAAGGCCGCATTGCCCCTGCTTTCTGGCAAAGGTGGACTTTCTCATTTGAATCCTAAAGGCTAAAAGGAAAAGAAATTGTCATTAATAACTGTGACCTAAAAAAATTACACGTCACTCAAACTAATATTTCTGTTGAATGTTGTTTCTTAATTACATTGAAATTGTTTATTGTACCAATGAAAGAAAAACTAGTAAATGTAAATCTACCAGCGAAATGGTGCTTCTGACTCAAGGGACTTATCAGTAAAATGACCTCATAAAGTTGTCACCTCAAGTAAGGCAAAGCCATGTAAAGAAAAAATTCAGCCAGGCATGGTGGTTCATGCCTGCAGTCCCAGCACTTTGGGAGACCAAAGCAGGTGGATTGCTTGAAGTCAGGAGTTGAAGACCAGTCTGGGCAGCATAATGAGACCCCTTTTACTTTACTTTTGTTGTTATTGTTAGTGCTTATCTATGTCTTGTCATTTTTTTACCCCAAATACGCTATTTGTGTTAACCATTTTCTTTTTTTCTTCTTTTTTTTTTTTTTGAGATGGGGTCTCCCTCTGTCACCCAGACTGGAGTGCAGTGGTGCGATCTTGGCTCACTGCAACCTCCACCTCTGGGTTCTAGTGATCCTCCTGCCTCAGTCTCCCGAGTAGCTGGGATTACAGGCATGTGTCACCATGCCTGACTAATTTTTGTATTTTTAGTAGAGATGAGGTTGCACCATATTGGCCAGGCTGGTCTCGAACTCCTGACCTTGAGATCCTCCCACCTCGGCCTTCCAGTAACTATTTTCAGTTATAGAATGTGACTGTATTTCCATGGCAGTAAGTTTTTCTGTGTAACCCATATAATCATTTCAATGAGTACATTACATTCTATCATATGAATAGATCATTTAACTGATCTTAAATTTTAACCTTTTTATTGAACGTCCAGGTTTCCTTTCTGTTCTTGAATAAAATATGGATGGTAATTCCTATGCATATCTTCGTTTTCTTGCTTAGTGTGTGTAGAAACAAGCTCTCTTGTTTACTGCTGCTTTCCCAGGAATTAACAAAGCATAGTTGTTGTGTAGTATAATCAACATGAACTGAATGAATTAATGGCTTGGTTTTTTCCATAGGATTAGGGGTAGGACTTGGTGGTGAGGCAGACAGCCTGGTGATTCGGGTGGTTTTGCTATTTGTGGCAGGGACTAGAAGCTATCTAAGTTTGCTGACGCTGGAGGTTGCCTGGGAAAGAGGAAGAGGCACAGAACCGGAGTTAAATTCCTCAGATGTTCGCTGAACGCCTATTGTACACATAAGGGCAGGGAAGAAAATGCTTCCTCTCTTGCTTTGTTTTTCCAAAGCAGTCAGCCTTCTGCAGGAAACCAAGACTTGAGGCCAGTTTCAGGCCAGTGTTCCTTGTCCTGTTCACCCTCTTAAGGCCAGCAGTAAGTAGAGAAGAAAGGTAACGAGCCTACCAGATTTAAGTCTCTACCACTTACTGGCTCTGTGACCGTGAGTTCCCTAACCTCTTGGGCCCTGTTCTTACCTCTGCAATATAGGGGTGGTAGGAATACCTAATAAGAATAGTTGTTGTACCTTTCAGGGAGTAAGAGATTCATAAGCGTTATCTATTGCTAGCTAATATTATCATGGATCCAGGAAGCTTTCATAGGTTACCTTTCATCCTTTTCTATGAGAGAAAGCCACTGTAAGCCCCAGACAAACGGCTCTACTGATGCATGTGTATATGTTGAGCTTCTAGAACACAATCATTTAATGAATTAGGGACCATCTGCAGCTGCATTGGTTGTACAGTAGCACTTTCTTTGAGTGAGCAGAGAAATTTTTATTCTTGTTCGCCTAGCTTTTAAGTCATGCCTTCTCACTGCATAGATATTAAAAAATGACAGTGCTTGGCACCTTGGCGAGAAGGGTCACTATTTACCAACACCCCTAGCCTGACCCCTGCCCCCTTACAGTGGGAGAAAAGGTCTGTATGAGCTCGATGGGAAGCTGTTTCTGAGGTTGGGATTGGGAGAACAAGCTGCAAAATGTCAGTTGCGGGGTCCAGAATTTCAAAGCATGTTGCTCTTTCAAAATACAATAAATTGTTCGTTTCTTCTTGGCTGACCACAGATGACTCAAAGATAACCCTAAAGCCTCGAAGGAGAAGAAAGGGAAGTGAGGCCTGTTGCAGAATGAGCAGTATCATATATTACTGAAAGACATGGAGCTCTGATAAAAGATAGAGTTAAGGACCGGGTGCAGTGGCTCACGCCTGTAATCCCAGCACTTTGGGAGGCCGAGGTGGGTGGATCACTCGAGGTCAGAAGTTTAAGACCACCCTCACCAACAAGGTGAAACCCCATCTCTACTAAAAATACAAAAATTAGCCAGGCATGGCGGTGCACGCCTATAATCCCAGCTACTCAGGAGGCCGAGGCAGGAGAATCACTTGAACCCAGGAGGCAGAGGTTACAGTGAGCCACGATCACCGAGATCATACCATTGCACTCCAGCCCGGGTGACAGAGCAAGACTCTGTCCCAAAAAGAAAAAAAAAGAGAGAGAGTTAAAAGACAAAGAGTATCGTTTAAGAAAAATTATTGAATTACCCCCCAAAAGATTTTGTTTTTGGGTTTTTTGTTTGTTTTTTTGAGACGAAGTTTTGCTTTTGTTGCCCAGGCTGGAGTGCAGTGGTGTGATCTCAGCTCACTGCAACCTCCACCCTCTGGGTTCAAGCGATTCTCCTGCCTCAGTCTCCCAAGTAGCTGGGATTACAGTTGCCCACCACCACGTCCAGCTAATTTTTTTTTTTAAGTAGAGACGGGATTTCACCATGTTGGCCAGGCTTGTCTTGAACTCCTGACCTCAGGCGATCCACCCTCCTCAGCCTCCCAAAGTGCTGGAATTACAGATGTGAACCACCATGCCAAGCCGCAAACCATCTTTAAAATGGCATTTCTTAGAATCCCATCAAGTTCAAAGGTGTAGAGCTAGAAATGACAGAATATGCCTCAGGGACTTATCAGCCTGAGCAGAAGCTACAGGCTCCTGGTGGTTGACAGAAGACCAGGTCATATGTTCAACTTGAATCTTGGTGAGGGGGCAGGTGACCATTCCTCTTTTAAACTTAAGAACCCATTGATAAAACAACTGTTAATGTGTTAAACACCCATCTGGGACTCACAAAAGAGAATCCAGGCATCTTCTCACCTAAATCTCTATTCGTCGATTGTAACAAAACAGGCCACCAGAGGTTGACCATCCCTAATCCAAACATCTGAAATTTGAAATGCACCAAAATCTGAAGCTCTGTGAGCACCAACATGACATGACACGTGGGAAATTCCACCCCTGACCCCTGACCTCCGGGGACAGGTCTCAGTCGAAACACAAAGTTCTTTCATATGCAAAATCATGAAAGATGTTGGTCATCTGTGAGGTCAATGTCAACTTGATTTATAATGTTCCACACTTCAGATATTGACATTGGAATGAGTGAAAAATAACTTTATTCAAATGTTTTTTTCATTGTACCCTAAAAACAAACAAACAAAAAAACTGACTCTTCTGCAAATTTTGGATACTGTTTAAGACCTCAGAAAGTCTGGAGGGAGCCATAGTTTCCAAAGCCTGCTGGTAGCATCAGCCTAAGAGAGCAAGTGGCATGCACAAGTGACTGAATCAAGACCACAACGACGTATGGGGGAACTGGGTGGACAGCATCAGGAATATTGGCAGGAACTTGAAAACCTCCAGGCTGGTTCCCACTGCAGTGTGCAATAGTCTTTCCTTTGCTTACAGCTATAGTTTGCTGCTCCCTAGGAGGAAGGCTCTCCTTCCCCTCTTCTCTCTTTATCCACCCTTCTGTGTGTCTCTTAGGGCAATGATGAGGGAAACCAGCCCCTCTGTAATCAAAATAACTCGATAACACATATCATATATTATAAATATTTAAAACACGGTTAACAAAAATATTTCTGACATTTTACTCCCTCAAGGGCATAGGTCCTTTGTTCAACAAATACTATGACTCCCTTTCTTCTGAATGTATATCTGAATCCCTTTTCAGACACATACCTCACTTTGTTTATTACCTTTGATTTCAAAATGTACTTTTGAGGCTGGTGTGGTGGCTCACACCTGTAATCCCAGCACTTTGGGAGCCAAGGCAGGTGGATCACTTGAAGTCAGGAGTTTGAGACGAGTCTGACCAACATGGTGAAACCCCATCTCTACTAAAAATACAAAAATTAGCCGGGCATGGGGGTGCACACATGTGATCCCTGCACTCAGGAGGGTGAGACACAAGAATCGCTTGAACCCAGGAGGCGGAGGTTACAGTGAGCCAAGATCACACAACTGCACTCCAGCCTGGGCGACAGAGCAAGATTCCATCTTAAAAAAAAAAAAAAAAAAAAAAAGTATGTTTGAATCTGGCCTCAAAATATGTACTAGAGTTTGTATTGTGTGTTTATAAACTTTTGAGTCCAAGGATTCTTTTCTTTGTAGACTGCAAAACAATTTCCAGAAAGGTGGTGAGGAGGAGGGCTTAGGTTGTACTCAAAATAGAACACTTGTAAAAAGTGGTATGAATTCAGATGGAGCTGTCACCTGGCTGTCACCAGGCTGGAGGATGTCCAACTCATTTCTTCCTGAATGTAGTTTTTTTGTTTGTTTGTTTGTTTGGGGGAATGGGAAAAGCCACATTAAAAAGAAATTCACTAGCAGCAGGAGTGTGTACTAATGTAGATCTTCAGAAGATTTTAAAAGCTTACTTAACACCTTCATAAATCCAAAGCATGGAAGTGTGAACAAAAGCGGTATAAAGAGCTGCTGATTCCAGCTACTGTTCTTTTTTCAAGTCTCTGCTGTTACCAATACCTACCTGTGTTGTTCCATTTACATTACAAATTAGAAGGACGTTAATATGAGGCAGACCCTTGCTTGCCTAAATGGCAAGAGTGAGGGCAAGGGCAAAGCCAGTTGATGAGTCAAGTTGTTTATTATCACCTGCATTTACTCATTCATTCATTTACTCAACACTGACAGATTGCTTTTTGTGGGCCAGACCCCATGCCCAGTGCCATATAAATAAAGCTCCGTGGGGTGAGATAAGGAAACATTAAAATAAGTACCATATGGCAAGCAAAATAATGGAAGGATATGTAAGAGAAGTACAGAGAAAAGACAGCTTAATTTTACTTGGGAGAAATAGCTCAAAGACGATTTCTGGGAACTTCAGCTGCTATTAAAGTATGAAGATGTTTTTCATTGGGTTTTAGAGGGAAGGAAGGAAGAGACTCTAGGCAGAGACGAGAGCAAGCCCAGGTCCACAGAGACACGATTCAGTATGGCACACTTATGAAATTTCAGCTGTCGCTGGAGCACAGCTTGCAAGGGAGAGAGCAGCAGCAGATGAGGCTAAAATTTCAGATAATATCCAGTTGGAAGTCAAAGTTGTTTTCGAAGCAATGGAAGCTGTAGAAGGATTACAAGTAGAGTATGCTCCAGTCAGATTTACATTTGCAGGGATCAGTCTGGTGACAGTCTTGGGGTTGGATAAGAAGGAGAAGCAGCAGAGAGTTAATCAGTCATAATCCTTGTCAGAGAGCATGGGGCCCAAGCAAAGGCTGGGGCAGCGGGGATGGGGAGAATGTGTGTTCAGTAAATATTTAGAGGTAGCATCAGCAGGTTTCTAGCAGTAGATGGACAGTACCATAGGTAAAGGCAGAAAGTCGGGGTGACCTACAGCAGTCTCAGTTGCTGGCTTGTATTCATAGTAGGCCAGACTAGCGTTTCTCACACAGTTGTAGGGAGCTCTCACTTTGAATTTGTGATCGCGCTCATTGCCCATGTGTAGTATGTCACTTACACCATATGCAACTCACTACAGGAGCCCATCAGTACTCAACCCGGTTATACCCTGCTCAACGAGATGAATCCGCTCATGACACTTAGGTATCATGGTAGTAGCAACTATTATAAAAGCTGCTTCTTCTTCTTTTTTTTTTTTTTTTGAGATGGAGTTTTGCTCTTGTTGCCCAGGCTGGAGTGCGATGGCATCATCTTGACTCACTGCAACCTGTGCCTCCCGGGCTCAAGGAATTCCCTGCCTCAGCTTCCTCAGTAGCTGGGATTACAGGCACCTGCCACCATGCCTGGCTAATTTTTGCATTTTTAGTAGAGATACGGTTTCACCATCTTGGCCAGGCTAGTCTTGAACTCCTGACCTCATGATCCACCCACCTCAGCTTCCCAAAGTGTTGGCATTACAGGCGTGAGCCACCGTGCCCAGCCTATAAAAGCTTTTTAATGCTTACTCTCAAATTACTATGCTTCTCCTGTGGTGGACTAGTAATAAAGTGCTCATGAATCAGCACCAATTCATGAACTATTCTTTGAGTAGCTAGGTTATGATTTTAAAATACATTTAAAATAGTCCCCAAATCTCAATGGCTTAACACAAGGAAAGTCTGTTCCTCACTCACTGCTCGCTTAACTGTCTGCACCTGGTTGATGAGTGGTTCTCCTCCACATGGTGACTCAGAGACCCAGGCTCCTTGCACATTCTGGTCCACCATCCTCTAGGGCCTTCTCTCAGACTAGATCCATCTGCCAAAAAATAAAAGAATATGGAGAAGAAACATTAGCTTTTTAAAAACTGTAGCTTAGAATGGCTCACATCACTTCCACCCACACTTTGTGGGTTACAACTCAGTTGCATGACCACAGCTAATTGCAGAGGAGACTGGGAAATGTAGTCCAGTATAATACCCAGGACGAAGAGGAAGTGAACTCAGAGGTTGGGAGACAGTCCACAGACTCTGACTCAAGAATATTCTAGATGACACTCAGAATGACACTGCTAACAAACCACATAATTCCTTCCAGAGAGTATGTTCAGCCAGGGATGTGGTGAGGCCAAAGACGGACTCCTCAGAGGAGCTCAAGACTTCCCACAGTCCTGAACCTCAGCATCTCTCACAGCTTTGTTTTAGTTAGGGACAGTTCAGATACAAGTGAAGGCACATCTATGGCCTCTGCACAAGGCATATGTGCAGTTAATTAAACATGCAGGGGATGCCACATGCATATGCATGGACACTCAGAGGTTGTTTATTACCTTTGGTTTCAAAATATGTTTGAGGCAGGCACAGCAGGAATAGATGCCCTTTAAGCCCAAAGATTTACAATCTTCATATCTCTACATACAGCTGTTACTTCTTGGCTTTATTTGCCAGTGTTTCGAGTCAAAAGCATACCTTTTTGGGGTGGGTCAAGTTCATTGTCCTTACAAGACAAACTAGGGGCTTGGAGAGAGAAACAAGATCATGTACAGCAAAGGCTGAGCCTCTAAAACATTCAATGTGGATTTAGACTTACTTGTTACCCACTTATTCACTGACCAAATAGCCTCTTAGCTCATTCGTTTTAATTGCTACAGCTAAATCATTCACATTTCACAGAAAATGTGATGAGCGTGATTTAAAATGTCAACCAAATAAAGAAATGTAAAAATGTCACCACCACTCTCTGAGTCCTCTTTATGGCCTTTCCCAATTCAACAACTAGTTTCCTTTACTACCTTTCCATTTTCTCTGTGATTCCCTAAAAATGGAATTGAGGCAAACGTTTTTAAAGACCACTGAGTTAAATTGCAGACACTTAAAGAAAAAGTTGACAGCCTCTTCAGAAAACACCTCCTTGTGCCACTATGTGACAAGGCATTAAATATTTTAATACTATTGGGGCTGGCACAGTGGCTCACACTTGTGATCCCAGCATTTTGGGAGGCTGAGGCAGGTGCTTCACTTGAGCTCAGGAGTTCAAGACCAGCCCGGGCAAAAAAAGCGGGACTCCCATCTCTACAGAAAAATACAAAACCATTAGCCAGGCATGGTGGTGCATTCCTATAATCTCAATGACTCAGGAGGCTGTTGTGGGAGGATGGCTTGAGCCTGGGAGGCAGAGGTTGCAGTGAACCAAGATTGTGTCACTGCACTCCAGCCTGGGCAACAGAGCCAGACCCTGTCAAAAAAAGGAAGGAGGAGGAGGAGAGAAAGTAGGAGGAGGGGAAGAAGGTAGTCTTTTGTAGAGGTGTGGTGTTGGAGTCCCTATTTGAGCTTCTCCATCTTCAAACTCTGTGATGTGGGCAAGGGACTGAATCTGAGCCTGGGCTTCCTCTTCTGTGAGATCTGGGCAGCCTCACTGTGTTGTTGTCTTCAGTCACATGTGATACAGGAGCCAGGCATATAGCATACACTCAATGAATGGTGGCTCTACTATTGCGGTGGTGGTTTGTGCCCATCCAGAGAGAGACTTGAGAAGCCGAACTCCACTCTTCAACTGTGAACATCACTGGGATCTACCATGGTCCGCTGTCCTCCAGCCTCTATTCTGGGAAGGACAGGGAGGAAGCAGAGCATAATTACTGCCTTGCTGCGTGGCAGGGCATATCCATTTGCTGGGAATGCCAAGCAAAGCACCACAAACTGGGTGGCTTAAAACAGCAAACTTAGTCTCTCACAGTCCTGGGGGCAAGAAGTCTGAAATGAAGCTGTTGGCAGGGTGGGTTCCTTCTGGAGATTCTTAGGGAGAATCTGCTTCCTTCTCACCCACCTTCTAGGGGTTGCTGGCAGTCCATGGCATTCCTTGGTAGGCATGCAGCTGCATCAGCCCAAGGTCTGCCTCCATCTTCACATCTTCTTCCTTGTGCATGTCTGTGTCTGCTTTCTCTTTTTCTAAGAACATCTGTCTTTGAATTCCATTTCACATTCTAATCTGTTGTGAATTGATATGGTTTGGCTGTGTCCCCACCCAAATCTCATGTTGAATTGTAATTCCCATAATCCCCACATGTCATGGGAGGAGCCCAGTGGAAGGTGATTGAATCGTGGGGGGCAGCTACCTCCATGCTGTTCTCATGATAGTGAGTGAGTTCTCATGATATCTGATGATTTCATAAGGAGCTTTCCCCCGCTTTGCTCTGCACTTCTCCTTGCTGTTCTCATGTGAAGAGGGACATGTTTGCTTTCCCTTCCACTGTGATTGTAAGTTTCCTGAGTCTTCCCCAGCCATGCAGAACTGTGAGTCCATGAAACCTCCTTCCTTTATAAATTAGCCAGTCTCAGGCATGCCTTTGTTAGCAGCATGAGAATGGACTAATACATGAACTCATCTTAAAATGATTATATCTGCAAAGACTTTCCAAATAAGGTCACACTCATTGGTCTGGGAGTTAGGACTTTAACACATCTTTGGGGACCATGATTCAAACCATAACACAAAGGACAGCAAAGAAGCAGGCATTCTTTCTCTTTGTGGTGTTTGATTTCCACAGTGCCCCAGAATCCCTCTCACCCATTGTCTTGGCAAAGGTGTAGCGGGGACATGAGAGTATTTCGTGGAGAGAATCTAAGTTCAGTTAACCTGCTCTAAGCATCACTTGGGCCACTGCCCCATTGACAGCACAACAGTGCCGGGAAGCAGCCTGGATGAAAGCTTATCTTCCTCTTTTTGCCTTGACAAGTTTCAGAGAGGAGCCTCGCATTGTCCACGACTGCTTCCACATCTTCTTCCCTTTGTGCTCTGTCTCGCCTCCTGCACTGAGGGATAGTGGCAGGGACATAGAAAATTTTCTCCAAGAAATGCACTTCCAACACTGCCCCATGCAGCTAGCAGGAAGTTCTAGGACTGAATCATATGGGATCGTGATTGAAACCTGCTCGACCATTTGCATGAATAGTTTGGCTTGAGATCAGGATGGGTAAGAGTAAGAGTTGATGGTGTTCATCAACACTCCAAGGTTAGCACACATTGCCACACTTTCATTCCTATATTTTCTTTTTGGTGGATAGGCTCGCCTATGTGGAAAGAAAAATATACAGGACATGAAGCATATAAAATTATTTGCATGCGTGAACAATCAAACATCATTTGAAAGTAATCAAATTGCTTTAATAAAGTTTTTCGAGTCTGAATTGTGAGCACATTGTGAGGGCCTGGGATGATGAACAGGTGCTTGCAGCAGATTTTAAATTTTGTCAGGATCAGCAATGACCCCAAAGCCTGTGACAATTACCCTCACTGACAAGTTGCCTTAAAAGATATACAGAAATAAGGGGCTCAACTTCCCAAATTAATCGTGTATACCCATTTTCATTGCTGTTAACATGATCTCTTCTTGCAGATAATCAAAGGTAAGTAGGCCATGGTGTCTGCATTACTGATTTGTTGAACTGGTACGGGGTTATTCAGCCTTTCTTTGTAATTATGAGGTGAGAATAAAAGGCGATAAAGCACAGGTTTTTCTGGAAACAGCAATGCACTTGTATTTCCCATTCATATCTTACTGGGTTATTGTAAATTGTTCAGAGCCCTTAAGAGGGGGCACATTGACACCAAAACATTCGGATCAAGTGAAGACATAAACAATGCACTTTCTCTAATCATTGAGCCCAGTTAGACAACATCTGATGTAAATCACAAGAATGAAGTCAGCCTGCAGAGGATTAGGGCTGCACAGCTGCAGGTTAAGCTTGCTTCAAAGGTCAGACTCAAAGACCAGGAGAAGACTAACAGGTGTGTCACGTCTGGTAGGTTAAACGTCTTGCTTGCCGTAGATATAGCATGGGGAACAAGAGAGCCAAAGCTTTTGCTGAGACTTGTTAACTACAACAATGAGAGTTAAAAGTTGAGTTTTGATGTTGCTATACTTAGTTTATTCAAAGACGTGTCTTACTTAGTTTTCTCTAGCACTCAGAGATCTTTAAGATAATAGTAATATGACTATTATCTTTTTTTTTTTTTGAGACAGAGTTTCGCTCTTATTACCCAGGCTGGAGTGCAATGGCGCAATCTCGGCTCACCTCAACCTCCGCCTCCTGGGTTCAGGCAATTCTCCTGCCTCAGCCTCCTGAGTAGCTGGGATTACAGGCACGCGCCACCATGCCTAGCTAATGTTTTGTATTTTTAGTAGAGACGGGGTTTCATCATATTGACCAGGATGGTCTCGATCTCTTGACCTCGTGATCCACCCGCCTCGGCCTCCCAAAGTGCTGGGATTACAGGCGTGAGCCGCCGCGTCCGGCCCGGCTATTATCTTAAATGGCAGGTACCAACATGGATTCCAATCAAAAAAAATATTATATTAATGGAAAATACAGCAATTTTAACATACTTTAAATGTTAGATGTATTGTTTGTATGCCAAAATGAAATGTCTAAAAGAAGAATATAAAATCTGTGTTATTTTAGTTATAAAGGAAGCTGGGCTATTGTTGCTTTTACTGTTTTTGTATGATAAAACTTATAAGAAAATGAGACTATGATTTTTATAACAACACATAATAAAACATCTGGAAGCACAAAAATATTTCCCTTTAAAAAGTATTATTTGAAAGTAAAAGACTGGAACTATTGTCTTAAAACTGAGATGTTTCCTCATTTGGTCTGATATATTACTGAAATTTATGGCTTTATCCTAAGGTGGAATTGACTAAAATTTAGCATGTAGAGAAAGTATAAAGATCTTTAAACAAGCATTTAAAACCTAGGCATGGCCGGGCGCAGTGGTTCATGCCTGTAATCCCAGCACTTTGGGAGGCTGAGGTAGGTGGATCACTTGAGGTCAGGAGTTCGAGACCAGACACACCAATATGGTGAAACCCAGTCTCTACTAAAAATACAAAAATTAGCCGGGCATGGTGGTGCATACCTGTAATCCCAGCTACACGGGAGGCTGAGGCAGGAGAATCACTTGAACCCAGAAGGCGGAGGTTGCAGTGAGCAAAGACGGTGCCACTGCACTCCAGCCTGGGCAAGAGAGCAAGACTCCGTCTCAAAATAAATAAATGCATAAATAAATAAATAGATAGATAAAACCTAGGCACTGAGAAGTTTTCTAAAACATATATATTTGTTGTCACAAATATATGTGGATAGATAGTTAAGTGGTAGTTAACGAGGTGGAAGCCTTCCAAGGTGAGTTTTAACTATGTTAATTCATCATTGACTTCAACCTAACATGGGATATATAAGGATAAATTCTTTCCATTTATCTTATTCACCATGAGAATGCTTTCCTCTGTGGGACTAAATGGGTGACAGATTATCTTTCTTTGGCAGCCATAAAATGCCAAATAGTACTTGTGATATGAGTATCCAGATCACAGAAGCATCCACGTGGTCATTTCCGTTTTTCTTTTCTGTTTTGTAAATGGAAAATAACAGACTTGATAGTCCATGGTTCCACAGACCTCCACCCCACAGATGCTCTGCCAGATGTCTGGGAAAGCACATAACAGATAAACTACTTTCTTCTCAGGGGATGGCATCATTCTGATGTTCAGTGTTTTCCTTTGCTTTTGACCCTGGGTCTCTGGAGCATGGGCCAAGGGATCTGGTCCCAGCGTGATTCTATTTCAACACCTGGATGCTGGGAGTGTCCCAGCTAGAGGTTTTGTGAATTACCATACCAGATGGTGAGGGTCATGGTTCTCCAACTGGGGCAGAGTTTTATTACTGCTAAATTAAAAACAGCGATTGACACAATAGGAGCTAACAAGAGATTTTCCCCTTCATTCCGGCCACTGTTAATTCTAGCAACTGTAGACATTAATTTCCTTAAATTAATTAGAATAGTTGGTTATGCAGGGCGGCACAGGGGGCAGTGGGTAGAGGCAGCAACAATGACAGAATTTTGTTGACTTCTTTGAGTCTTGGTAAGAAAACCCAATAAGAACACACTCTTATTGTATCCTAAAAATGGATTAGGCATCATGCTACCTAAAGAAACAAGAGTCTTCATGATAATTGTCTTACTGCTTCCTCGGATTAAGAACATTGGGTTAAAGAAGTATTGTATTATAGCAATCATTTGTTGGAAAAGTACCAGGCTGATTTGGTGGGGGTAGGAGTGAGGGTGGGGACAGGCGGTTGATCCCAAACATGAAACCAGAGGTTTATTTATGAACCACACTAATTTTCTCAGTTTGGAGGTAGGGCCAGGAGTAGGTATACCTTCTGCTATGCTGCTAAGGTTATGCTCAGAGTGGACTTGTACTCATGATGTACGAGCGAAACACAGTAAACTTAAATGCCACCTTCCATTAGATTGCTGGCCAAAAATGACTAGAGATTCTGTGTCTCACTGCTCCCCCCTGGGGAGTACTGAGCATGCAAGGGAGGTTGGGGGCGTGTCCACAAAGCCTGCAGGCAGATCTAGGGGACAAGCTGCGCTCCCACAAGTCTGGGTGGGCACCTGTCAGCAGCAGCTCTAACTGGGCGACTATGTTGTCACTTCAGTCAGCCTTGAAGACAGGGCCACCATGTTCTGTTTTTGGAGTCACATGTCATTGAGAATCCCCAAGCACAAGCAACCCACCAGTTCTTTCAAAATATATAGCTATACACCAAAAACATTCTTCACGTTTTAATGTATTACTTGCAACTAAATTCAAACTTCTGCCCTAAATTCGAATTGGATGGGCCGGCGTGATATTTTAGGCTCACCAGCTGGCTCAGGGTAGTCTGCAGACCAGAGGAAGGCAGGCTTGTTACAAAGCAGTATTATCTGAGAAAAATACAGACCCCAAAATTGCTATGATTCTCATAGAGCTAATATCCAAAGTTTCCAGAGTTCCAGTGGACATTCCAAGATTACTGGGTTTCATGGCAAAACCAACTGAGGGTATACTTTCCCGGCTGTTTCTTGAGTACAACCTAAAAAATGCCATCCTACAGCCAAGCCTAACCCACCTCAGCCTAAGAGGCATAAAATGATTTCCTGATCGAACCTGTATTAATTCAGAAGCTTCTAGATTATTGAATATCAAGCTTGTCCAACCCACGGCCCACAGGCCACACACATGCTGCTAAGGATGGCTTTGAATGTGGCCCAACAACAAATTCATAAGCTTTCTTAAAACATTATAAGATGTTTTTTGAAATTTTTTTTTCAGCTTATCAGCTATCATTAGTGTTGCCGTATTTTACGCGTGGCCCAAAACAATTCTTCTTCCAATGTGGGCCAGGGAAGAGGAAAGGTTGGACATGCCTGCTGTATTAATATATACATAGTGTGTGCTTAATGCCTGAATTCCTTCTCTAGAGACTGAAGAAAGCAGTAGGATAACTTGGAGAGAATTCTAAAAGTAGCAGGCATGGCTCTTCCACTGGCCCAGAGCTTGTCATGTGATCTTATGCAAATGCCTTAAAATCTCTGGACCTACTTCGCCAGTGTGTATGCACAGTGAGAAATTACATCTGGGTCTCTAAAGAACTGACTTATCTCTGAAGCTCTAGAAATGTCTCATTGTGCTATAGCCCAGAACAATTGTTTAGTGTTCATTTTCAAATCCTAAATCGAGAAACATGATTGAGGTCCCTTTATGTGTTGAGTCAATATTTGCCTAGGAGAACTTCCATAGTAATATTTTAGAGGGATAGTGACTTTACGCGGAAATGCAGAACTCCTAAGTGTTTCATCACATTGCTGGTGTCTTTCACAAGACTGTTTCTTCTTCCTTTTACTGTTGAACATGAAAATGTCGTTAAAGATCACGTCAGCCACGAGACCACAAGTGTGAAGCAGAGTTGAATTTGCCTGCATGAGAATGGGTTAATGTCACCCCTCTAAAGTGAGTTGTTTCACTCTCTCCACAATTTACGGATAAATTTTGTATTTTTCATAAGCTAGTAGAAAGTAACCAGGTTTAACCAGTAATGGGAGATTAAAATATGCACATGTATGTTTATGCACATATGCAAATACATTTATGTATATATAAAGGTCATGCTAATTATCATCACAAGTTAAAGCAATGTCCCATATTCCACCCAAATAATGCTCTAAAAATAGAAGGCAAAACATATGTAACATTTATAAGAAAGAAGCTTTTATGGGAAAAAGTTCTAAAACCACAAGATCTATTCAAATCAAGACTTTAAATACTTTTCTTAAATCTCTCCTACCTGTCTCATCTCAGACTTCAGTAAACCAGCTTTTTTTTTTTACTGGTCTTATAACTTGAAAAATGATTTTGGCTTAAGCTTCCCAGGAACTTCTATCCTGAGAAGTTTCCCTACAGTGTCAATATTATGATGACAATCTCGCATTGAGGAAGACTGCTCTAAGCAGGTCTAGATTCAGAGAACTAGGGATTCTCCTGCCCCAATTCCACACAACCGCAGACGTTTTTCACTGGGGGGTGTGTGTGTGTGTGTTTCTCTCTCTTGTTTTAGCTTAACCAACCATATGTAGCAATGCTGACCGTTTACTTACAATTCCAACATATCTAAGTATCATACAATAAATATATTTTAACCTGTTTTGTCACAGTAGCTCTAATACCAATCTTCAAGTTGTAGTCAGCATCGCCACATCTGTCACATTTGTTTTTGATATAAGTTCAATTTACTCATATGCCTATGAAATGGAATCATTTTTAGCATCTATAGTAGTATCATTTATCTGCTGTACAAATGTGTTTGCAGCTTTTTGTATGTGCCAGCTACTTTTCTGAGCACTGGGTATTCAAAAAGCAAAACCAGAAAGAAATACAAATATATTGTGCTAAAGGTTGTCACAAGTCAGTTGTGCAGTAGAGGTAACCCGACTCCCTGAGGCTCACTTTGTAAGTGATAAAATTGTCACTCAGTTCCCCATTATGTCTGAACCAATCCCAGTCCTTGTGACAGGGGCAGCTGATCGAATCATATATTCACTGCTACACAGTATTAGAAATGCATCTGTCTTTGGTAAAGACTAGCCTATCATTCTTGTGCCGTTGGATATCACCGCCATACTTGTTGTCCTGAACAGCGTACTAACGGAACAGCAAGACTGTGCCCTTCCCCTCCTGAAAGATGTCATCCAAGCAAATCAAGAAGTTGCCCTCAAACACCTGGATGTGGCCATTCTCTTGGGTTCTGTGCCAAGAAGGAAAGGTGGAGAGAGAAAAGATTTACTGAAAATGTAAAAATCTTCAAACGGCCGGGTGCAGCCTTGGAGAAATATGACAAGAAGTTCGTTAAGGTTATTGTTATGGGAAACCCAGCCAATACCAACTGCCTGACTGCCTCCAATTTGGCTCCATCCGTCTTCAAGGAAAATTTCAATTGCCTGACTTGTTTGGATTACAACCAAACTAAAACTCAAATTACTCTTAAACCTGGTGTGACTGCTGACAATGTAAAGAATATTGTTACCTGGGGAAATCATTTCTTGACTCAGTATCCAGATGTCAACCAAGCCAAGGTAGTTGTTTTGAAGCTCAGAAAGATGACAGCCGGCCCCAGGGAGAATTCACAGCTGTGCAGCAGTATGGTGCTGCTGTCATCGAGGCTCGAAAATCATCCAGGGTGATGCCCACTGCAAGAGCCATCACCAACTACATCAGAGGAGTCTGGCGTGGAGCCCCATAGGGAGAGTCTGTGTCCACGGGGGTTATCTCTGATAGTAGCGCCTATGGTATTCCCGATCATCATTCTACTCATTCTCTGCTGTATTCAAGAATAAAACCTGGAAGTTTGTTGAAGCTCTCTCTTTTAATGATTCCTCGTGTAAGAAGATGGATCTTACTGCAAAGGAACTGGCAGGGAAAACAAAGGAATTGCTTTAGAATTGCTTTCCTCTGTCTGACTATAAATCATTTTGCTGTTACTAAGTGCCCCAATGCTGAAGAATCAAAATGTCGTGTTCGCCACTAGTACTAAATAATAATACTGCTATGTGTAAATTGCTTGTGAAAAACAACACGTTTTGAAGATGATGTGCTTCTTGGTACAGACTTGAGTAATAGTTTATCATCATTCCGTTAATCCTGCATTCTAAATAAAACTTTATATTCAAATAAAAATAATAAAGGCAGTCTCAGGTTCCACTCTATCCGATAGACACTCATCCCAACTAGATTTTGCTTCTTCCCATTTCTTTCTGAAATAGATCCTAAAATGTATACGATCCAAGCAATGTATGCGGTTCTGCCCACATCTTCTTACCAGTCCAGGCTACTTTAAAAATCTGCAAACAGTGTTTGTGTGTGTATAAGCAAGATCAAATTTATCACCATAATTCCAATGTGCAAAAAATGAAACATTTTCTTTAATTGGCTTTATCTTGCTCTTGTTCTCTAAAATGTTTCATTTTTGACAACTAAAAATTAAGAAATTATTTTAACACACTGTGCAGAGTTGGCATGGCAGGTCTGAGATTGCTGTCTTTAGAAAGGCCTCCTTGCAAAGTTGGCCCTTGGCTGGCGTCCAGGAATTTGGATTTGGGGAGGGTTCCCGCCGTTCCCAGAACTGATAAGGACTCACTGTGCCTAAACTGCACAAACAATATGGTTTCGGCCAAACACCTGCTTTCCTTCTGGGGGTCTGGAATTTGGGTATGTGCTGGGCGGTGGTATCTAATGACCAGCCCCCAGTAAAAACCATAGGTCCTAAGCCTCTAGTGAGCTTCCCTGGCAAGCAACACTTCAGACCTCTGGTCACAACTTACTGCTGGAGGAATTGAGTGTGTCCTGTGTGATTCCAGTGGGAAAGGATCCTTGGAAGCTTGTGTCTGACTTGCCTGGACTTCGCCACGTGTCTTTTCCCTTGCTGCTTGTGCCTGGCCTCCTCCCGCTGTAACAAATCTTAGCCATGAGTACGACTCTATGTTGGGTCCTGTGAGTTCCCCTGGTAAAGCCCCGAACCTGGGGGTGATTTGGGAGCCCGGGACACATGTTAATTATTGAGGTGTCCTATGCACCAAGCACTTTTCTAGGAGCTAAGGATATAGCAGTGAACACAACAAAAGTTCCTGCCCCGTGGATTTTACAGGCCTTGTGAGTGAGAGGGTGGAGGAGGAGAGGAAGGAGACAGGCCGTACAAAATAGACGAGTGCATTGTGTCATGTGCCTGGCGATGAGAAGAGCTGTGGAGGAAAATCAAGTCAGAAAGGAGCTAGGCAATGTTGGATTTGAGGCCTGCCACCTTAAACAGGGGAGTCATAGAAGGCTGTGAGTTAGGATCTGAAGGAGAAGGGGTAGGAATATCTAGGCACAAAGGTTTCTTTCTTTCTTTCTTTCTTTCTTTCTTTCTTTCTGAGATGGAGACTCACTCTGTCGCCAGGCTGGAGTGCAGTGGCACAATCTCAGCTCACTGTAACCTCCACCTCCTGGGTTCAAGCGATTCTCCTGCTTCAGCCTCCTGAGTAGCTGGGACTACAGGCACGCACCACCAAGCCCAGCTAATTTTTGTATTTTTAGTAGAGACGAGGTTTCACCATATTGATTGGGATGGTCTCGATCTCTTGACCTCATGATCCGTCCGCCTCGGCCTTCCAAAGTGCTGGGATTACAGGCGTGAGCCACTGTGCCTGGCCTAAAATGGCTGCCATTAATTAATTTATTTATTTTAATTTTTATTTATTTATTTTGAGATGGAGTCTTGCTCTGTCACCCAGGCTGGAGTGCAATGGCGCAATCTTGGCTCACTGCAACCTCTGCCTCCCAGGTTCAAGCAATTCTCCTGCCTCAGCCTCCCGAGGAGCTGGGATTATAGGCACCTGTCACTATGCCCAGCTAATTTTTATATTTTTTAGTAGAGATGAGGTTTCACCATGTTGGCCAGGCTGGTCTTGAACTCCTGGTCTCCGGTGATCCACCCGCCTTGGCCTCCCAAAGTGTGGGGATTACAGGCAGAAGCCACCATGCCCAGTCCAGGGACAAGACTTTCTAAGCAAAGGGAACAGCTGTTGCTACAGGCCCTGAGCTGCAAGTATGGTCAGTCCAGGAAGAGCAAGAGGCCAGTGTGGCTGCAGGGCAGGGACCCGCGTGCCAGAGGGGTGGAAGATGAGACCCAAGAGTGCAGAGGGCCGGATCAGGTGGGGCCTTGCCGGCTTTCTGGTTTTTATTTTGAGCGAGGCAGGAAGTCATTAGAGGGCTGTGAGCAGAGACGTGACATTAAAAGATTTGTTTTTAAAAGTATCACTGTGGCTATTGCTGGAGAATACATTATAGGGTGGCAAAAGCAGAAGTAGGAAGGACAGTCAGGAGACTATTGTACTAACCTGGGACCCATGAGTCAATTAGATATTTGGTGGGGGAAAGAGAGGAGTCAGTGATGAATCCAGAGCTTCGAGCCTGAGCACTTGATGAAGTTGCTGTTTAGTTTGGGCAAACTGAGAAAGCAGCAGTTTTGATGGGGAAGAGGAAGAGAGAAATTGGATTTTTTTTTTTTAGAGGTGGAGTCTCAGTGCTGTCAGCCTACGGGAGTGCAGCGATGCAATCTTGGTTTATTGCAGCCTTGAACTCCTGGACTCAAGCAATCCTCCCACCTGAGCCTCCCAATAACTGGGACTACAGGCATGCACCACCGCACACACACCTGACTAATTTTTGTATTTTTTGTAGAGATGAGGGCTCTTTATGTTGCCCAGGCTGGTCTCGAACTGCTGGACTCAAGCAGTCTTCCCGCCTTGGCCTCCTGAAGTGCTGGGATTACAGGCATGAGCCACTGCTCCCAGCGTGGGAATCCGGATTTTAGATGTGTTAACTTTGAGATGCTTGACAGTATAGTAAAACCACAGAGTTGATATTTCTATTTTGTAGATGAGGAAACTGAGGCACAGAGAGGTTAAATGATTTGCTCAGGACCACACATCGGAGAAGGTTTCACATCTTCAGTCTGGATTCAGCATGTACCTTCTCAACCCCTCCACCATACTGGACTTGCAATCTTCTAAGCTAAAATGACTTCCCATGATGCAATAATAGATATACATTAATAACAAATTTGTACAGCTTATTCAAATAATATTAATATAATAACAAATATTTATTTGTAAATATTGTTTATTTGCAGTTTGTTAGCATATGAATGTCTACTAAGTATTCAATCAAGTCCAGTTTTCCCCAGGAAGCTGTCTATTAGGAACGGAAGGTTCAAGACCACGCATTGCCATTTGATATTGTTGTCCTACCTGTAATTAATAAATGATAACCTAAAGGCACAATAAAGAGAACAGAGAAAAGAAAAAGGGAAAAAGATATTGCTTAAAACCCTAGGAAGACTCCCACACTATAAAAGTACATATGCACAAGGTGATTCTTTGCAGTGTTATCTGTAATTGCAAAGTATGGGAAATGCCCTAAATGCCTGAATAGAAAAGTGGTCAGACTATAGTATGTCCACACAATGGAGAATAATGCAACTGTAAAAAAGAGAGTGAGGCCAGGCACAGTGGCTCATGACTGTAATCCCAGCACTTTGAGAGGCAGAGGTGGGCGGATCATGAGGTCAGGAGTTCAAGACAAGCCTGGCCAACATCATGAAACTCTGTCTCTACTAAAAGTACAAAAAAATTAGACAGGCGTGATGGTGGGCACCTGTAATCCCAGCTACTTGGGAGGCTGAGACAGGAGAATCTCTTGAACCTGGGAGGCAGAGGTTGTAGAAAGCCAAGATCGTGCCACTGCACTCCAGCCTGGGCAACAGCGCGAGACTATGTCTCAAAAATAAATACATAAATATAAAAAATGTAAAGAGAATGAAGCGATCTGTATGATCTGATAGTGGTTTCCAAGATATATTGTTTAGTTTTTCTAAAAAAACCCAAAACAATGACCTATAGTATGCTCCTTTTTGTGCAAGAAAGAAGGGAATTTATATACATGTGAATACACTTACTTTTTCAAAAAGGCCAAGCATGAAAGATATTAGTTACCCACTACAACAGCATGAAAGAAAGGAGGGGGTACCATCACTTTTCTGAGTATCTTTTTATTTAATTTTGATATTTGATCCAGGTAAATGTTTTACATACTTTCAAAATAATAATAACAATAAAATCAACAGGGAAAGCCCTAAAATGGAAAGTACCTAAAGACAAACCTAGTGCATTTCAAATGAATAGCCAGTCACACTGGTGGTATTTCAATTATATACTCAGACTAAAGGTAAAAAGAGCTCTAAACAAATATTAAACTCTAGTTAATAGGTCTTTTGAAGTGGAATGACTGAGCAATTCTAAAACTGTTTTCAGTGAGTTTTAGGATTTAGCCTAGATTGACAATGAGTTCCAGGTCTCGCTATCAGAAACAGTAGCTACAGGCCCGGTGCCACGGCTCATGCTTGTAATCCTAGCGCATTGGGAGGCCAAGGTAGGCAGATCACTTGAGACCAGGAGTTTGAAAGCAGCCTGGCCAACATGGTGAAAACCTGTCTCTACTAAAAGCACAGAAATTAGCCAAGTGCTGTGGCACACACCTGCAATCCCAGCTACTCCGGTGGCTGAGGCATAAGAATCGCTCGAACCTGGGAAGTGGAGGTTGCAGTGAGCCAAGATCATGGCACTGCACTCCAGCCTGGGTGACAGAGTGCGACTCTGTCAAAAAAAGAGAGAGAGAGAGATAGAAAAAAAAAAGAGAAAGAAAGAAAAAGAAAGAAAAAAAGAAAGAAAGAAAGAGAGAGAGAGAGAGAGAAAGGAAGGAAGGAAGGAAGGAAGAAAAAGAAGAAAGAAGAAAGAAAAAAAGAAAGAAAAAGGAAAGAAAGAAAGGAAGGAAGGAAGGAAGGA
>NW_022437003.1:8681520-8774158 GCF_009761245.1 Sapajus apella | reverse complement strand
AGGAAGGAAGGAAGGAAGGAAGGAAGGAAGGAAAAAGAAGAAAGAAAAAAAGAAAAGAAAAGAAAGGAAAGAGGAGCTACAAATATGGAAAAGTAAAATTATAAAACAAACCTTGTGATGTTGAATTGGAATTGGAAATATCACTATAAACTCCTGGTTTTTTTGACAGGTAGATAGATTCATGGATGGATGGATGTATGGATGGATGGATGGCAGACATTGATAGAGATAAGCACGTGTATGGATGTGTCATGAGTAATCCCTGATGCCCAGTCTTTTCAGGACTGAAGGATTTATTACCAAAGATGCTAGAAACATTGTTAACTAAACAGCTCTCAGCTGCCAGCCATTTTTGGAATTGCCTTAGCTGAAGTGAGCCACCTCACCCAACTTCACAAATCCTTCTTGGGGAGGCTCATATTCAATGACTGATTAACTCAGGGGTCTGAAAGCCTAAATCCCTCATCCCAACTCAGAACAATTCTGAAGGAACATCCAGCATCAGAGCTCCCATGGGGTCAGCTGAGGTTTTTGTGGAGACTACATCACAGCCTATCTTCTCCCTATGCCAAATCCTGCTTCCTTTCCTTGCATTTCATAGTAGTTCATCCCTAGAGCACTCCCTA
Source organism: Sapajus apella (assembly GCF_009761245.1). Taxonomy (NCBI): domain Eukaryota; kingdom Metazoa; phylum Chordata; class Mammalia; order Primates; family Cebidae; genus Sapajus; species Sapajus apella. The sequence continues at coordinate 8,773,532 of NW_022437003.1, read as the reverse complement.
ACAAATGTTCTGCTCACTAATTTCTGTCTGAGTTCAATTCTCAGAGAACCCTTCCTCTAAAATGTGTGTCTCAGTGCGCGCGCACGCACACACACACACACACACACACACACACACACACACACTCACATCTTAGCTCCTTCTGCTGAAAGGGCCTAGAAGCAATGACACTCCTGTAGCAATGAGAACTCCTAGTGCTCAAATATTAATGTCTAAACATTATTCCCAATTAGCAGGATGTGGTGGTGTGCACCTGTGGTCCCAGACACCTGGAAGGCTGAGGTGGTAGAACCACTTGAGCCTGGGATGCTGAGGCTGCAGTGGGCCAAGATCACATCGCTGCCATCCAGCCTGGGTGACAGAGTGAGAGACCTTTCTCAAAAACAAAACAACCATTATTCCCCACTAAAAGGAACAAGGGCTCCTTGGAGAAATGGCTGATTCCAGGGTTGGAAAAGAGAAAATAAAAAATGATCCTGAAACAGCTTGAACCAGAAGGTAAAGAGGTGTTCAAAGAAGGATGGGGCCATGTCAAAAGAAGACGGGAAATAGCTTGAAGGGCCAAATCTGGTACAATTGAGCATCAAGATAATGACAGTAGCAAATTATAGGTCACTGAATAAAATAAGAAACCATGAGTCTATACTGTTATAAGTAAATAAACGAATGAATCAATGAGAAGGAAAAGCTCTTCACTGCAGTAGAACACCAGCAAATACATCTAGAAGAAATGGTGAAGTGATAGTTACCACTTGACAGACCTCATAGTAATGATTGATTCGGGTAAGAACTATCAATGGATGTAGAGTTTTGGTGAGGTATAGAAAATAATCTATATTATGTAGTATCTGTCTCAAAGTATAGGTCTCAAGGTATCTCTCCACAAAATACTTATCAGTTACAAGGGGAGAAAATAGGTGGAGGGGAATGATACCCTTACTGTGGGGAAACTGGGTAGACAGCATCTTAACTTAGTGATCCAAGTTAACATAACCCCAAATGGAATAAATTTACATCCTGCCTCCCGATATCATGCACTGAGAATACATCACTTTCGTGTACTCCTGCCAAAAATGTATAACCTCAATCTAATCTGAGGAAACATTAAGAACACCCAATTGGGAGGCATTCTACAAAATAGCTGGCCTGAATTTGTCAAAAATATCAATGTTATCAAGAACAGACTGAGAAACTATTCCAGATTAAAGGTGATTAAAGAGATTTGGCAATGTGTGATCCTGGAGTGGACTCTGGACTGAATTTTTTTTTCTTCCTCTATTTTACCTTATTTTCACCGTACAGGACATTACTGGGACAATTAACAAAATTGGAATCAAGTCTGTAGATCAGAAAATAGTATTTTTATTAGTGTTCATTTCCTGTTTTAATAAATTACACTGTGGTTATTTTAAGAGAAAGTCCTTGTTCTTAGGAAATACATTCTGAAGTATTTAGGAATACGACGGGATCATGTATTCAATCTACTCTCAAATAGTATATAAAAAAATCACACACACACAGAATAATAAAGCAGACATGGTAATATGTTAACCACTGGAGAATCTGGATTAAGGGCATAGAGAACAACCTCTATACAAAGAATTCTTTGTACTATTCTTACAACTTTCTGCATATCTGAATTATTTCAAAATAAATAAATGTTTAAAACCTATAGAGGCAATTATTTTTTATTCTGGTAGAAATAAATAAAAGTTACCATCTTAACCATGTTTTGGTGTCCAGCTCAGTAATGTTCAGTATATTTCACATCGTTGTGAAACAGAGCTCCAGAACTTTTTCATCTTGCAAAACTGAGACTCTGTACCCATTAACCAACAACTGCCTTTTCCCCTCCCCCAGCCCCTGGCACCAACCCTACTTTTTATTTCTATACATTTGACTATTCTAGACACACCATATCAGTGGAATTGTACAGTATCTTTCTTTTGTGAATGATTTATTTCATTTAACAAAAGCCCTCAGGATTCATACATGTTGTTGCATATGACAAGATTTTCTTCTTTTTTAAGGCTGAATAATATTCCATTGTAGACTGCATGTTATCCATTCATCTGTAGATGAACATCTGGGTTGTATCCACCAGAGGCAACTTTTGGATATCTTACTTGATTGTGTACAAAATTGAAGATATTCACTACTAGGGAAAAAATAAAGTGCTAGAGAAAAAAATGTTTAAAAGTTTGGAGATGTATATTCACTAAGATGAAAAATTTAAACAAGCTGAATCAGAAAACTAATTAAGTATGCTAAACCAAATTTTCAGCATTCCACTGCTATACATAGATGCCATTTCAAAGTATATGCCATATAGGCTCTGATGCAACATCAAAAATATTTTCAAATATTATAATTAGAAAAGTAGAAGATTGTTATACTTACCAAATAATTACAACTGAAGGTGATGTCATAGTTTAGAATGTTGATATGTTTTTTAAAATGATTATAAAAATGATTTAGTATTTCATATAGCTTTTTAGAATATCTTTTACTTTAACATGGCAAAGGAAATACAGAAATTATTTTAATATATATTTCCATGCAGTCACTGCATAGATATTTTAAGATAAGTAATACGTTTAGTAATTCATTTAAAAGAGAGAAGGAAGTATCACTAGAGTTATTATTTGAATAAGTTTTGTGCAGGTGTCATTGAAATTTAATACTTTCTATGTGTCTATTTCATGTTTGTAAATATCTAACTGTGCTGCATATGGAGGCTGCATTGATAGTTTTATTTTTAAAATTAGAAATTATTACATTAACCTGGGAGAAACTACCTTAACCAAGCAATCAAGGTTGGCAATGCCATGTTTCCATCTTGTATCCCTTCATATGATGCAATGAGAATGTCACTTTGGCTCTGTGGGAATCTTACCCAAAACTTATTTGTTGAATGTTGCATGAGAAAACATCAGACAAACTCAACCTGAGAGAGAGTTTACAAAAATATCTGACCAGAACTCTTCAGAACTGTCAAGGACATGAAAAATGAGGAAATTCTGAGAAACTGTCACAGATCTGGGGTGACTAAGGATAACTGACAACTAACATGGTATCTTGGAGGAAATTCTGGAAGAGAAAAAGAACCTTAGTAGGGAAACTAGTGAAATCCAAACGATGTCCATAGCTTCCTTAATAGTAATATACAATGTCAGTTTCTTAGTTTTGACAAATGTATGGCAGTTATAAGATGTTAAAATTAGAGGAAACTGGGCGAAGGGTATTTGAAAACTCTGTACTGCAGTAAATTTACAAATTATTCTAAAAGTAGAAGTTTAACAGATTCTATTAATATAAATTTATTCATAAGATGGCTAAAATCTAACTTGCTTTGAAAGTTGAACACTTATTCCCTCAAAAAAGTATTTAAAGTGCCTCCCTGTTATGTGTCAGTTCAGAAAGGACTAAGCCTGCTGAATACATTATTAAACAAAAGAACTCAGCTTATTATTAGCCTGGATGACATCCCATTTTCTACTTTTGAGACCAGAGGGGAGAAAATTTTTGAAAGCTTTGTTGGAAGTGGAGGAAACCAGATAATGAAACTGCAGACATAAAGTAGCAATCAGTGATGAGTCCATTCAAACATGGAGTTTTGAAGAATATTAATTATTATGAAGTTGGACAGATGACCCAGAAAATAACCTCTGATTGAGGAAAAAAGACTACACTACTTGGGGCCACATATAACAATCACAAAGATAAAATGCTTTACTTCTTCTCATCTGTATAACTTTAGATTATATTTAGAAAATTATATAATGTACAATTGAAGTCACAATCAGGAAGGTGGAGACTGAAAAAGGAAAGACTATTTTCTTCTGAAATAAAGTGATAAAATAGGAGAAGTAAATTCCAGGACTGACATAATTAGAAGTATATAATTTTAAAACTCTGCATTTAATCTTAACATCAGTATTTTTGGGGGCCAGGCATGCTGTGAGCTCTCACACCTATAATCCCAGCACTTTGGGAGGCCAAAGTGGATGGATCCCCTGAGGTCAGGAGTTCAAGACCAGGCTGATCAATATGGTAAAACCCCGTCTCTACTAAAAATTCAAAAATTAGCCAGGCAAGGTGGCAGGTGCCTATAATTGCAGCTACACTGGAGACTGAGGCAGGAGAATCACTTGAAGTTGGAAGGCAGGGGTTGCAGTGAGCCAAGATCACACCTCTGCACTCTAGCCTGGGCAATAGAGTGAGACTCTGTCTCAAAAATAAAAAAAAGAAAAATCTGTATTTTTAACTAAAAGAAATCATTTACCATAAGCCTGTTTTGCTAATACCTGAGAATACTTTTGTTGTGGTTTTTAGGGTAAAAGTCTAACTAAGCCCACCAATAATGAAATTGCCAAAGTGCATTTAGTAACTTTTTAGTAGTTAGAGAGTAAAATGACATGTCATGTAGAAATCATCTCCTGTTTAGACCTGTAGTCCATACCTGATCATACACTGGTATGTACACTGAGCTGTATTTTCAATTCATAATCTAGAAGTTTCCTTGTGCTGTTTGGCTACTATATTACCTACTTGGATTATATTAGTAGCCAGAACCCTGCTAAATATGGGGTTGCCACGACAGGCTTACTTTGTGAGAGCTCAAAATAGAGGCTTATTTAGGACAGTTGTACTCAGTTCATTACAAAAATAAATCAGGTCCAACAATAACAACAAAAATGTGTCTCAGTCTAAATATTTTCTCACATATTCAGCGAAAAACTAAAGGGAAAAAATATAAATTTGAAACCAATAGAATTATGCTCCAAATGAAATAGAATAATTATAGTTTTGATGATGAATTTCAGAATACATACACTAGCCAAAAATGATTTTGATCATTCATCAAGTATGCTTCACTAAAGATGAACATACTAGTGGCAAATTCTTTCTTAGGTAGCAGTAAGAAATTGTGAAGATGACTTTGTGTATAACCTAATCTAATAGCCTCCTTTTGCCAGGCTCAGTGGCTCAAGCCTGTAATCCCAGCACTTTGGGAGGCAGAGGTGGGTGGATCACCTGAGGTCAGGAGTTCGAGACCAGCCTGACCAACATGGCAAAACCCTGTCTCTACTAAAAATACAAAATTAGCTGAGTGTGGTGGTACATGCCTGTAATTTCAGCTACTCAGGAGGCTGAGACTGGAGAATTGCTTGAACCCGGGAGGCAGAGTTTGCAGTTAGCTGAGATCACACCATTGCACTTCAGCCTAGGCCACAAGAGCAAAACTTCATCTCAAAAAAAAAAAAAAAAAAAAAAAAAAAAAGAAGTAACAGCCTCCTTTTACTAATTGAGTTGTAATCGTAGCCAGTATTTATTGTAGGCTTTCTAGGTGCCAAGGACTCTGCATAATTCCATTTAATCCTCACCAAAAGCAAACAAGCAGATTCCTCAAAGATGAGGAAACCAAGGCTAAGCCAGGGGAGAATCTTACACAAAATCATAAAGTGGCAGAAGTAGGACTCAGTCCTTGAACTGCAGGACCAAGGAGCATGGTTAATTTTCTGGAAAACTACATAACAGCTTTGTTACAAAGTCTTAAGTTTTCCTCAATTTAACGGAAATCATTTTAATAATCTAAAATATAATTAATTCAGGAGTTCTCTCCAAACTCCAATTTAGAGTTCAAGGAAGGGAAGTGGGGAAATAAGATGGAGAAATTGCAGTTGAGCTGCTCAGCATTAAGGAAGCTGAGAAGCAACTAGAGCCCTGCTCTGCTCTGGAATTGCCCTATTCTGGAACAGAAAATCGGGGCACCGTACTCGCCTCTCTCTCTCTGAGCAGGCCTGGCTGTGATCAAACAGTGGGAAGACTTGGGAATTTGGCATTGGTTAGGAAAGAAATTCAGTTTTCACTGGAGACGCCTACCAAACACTTAGGGAACCATCAATACCAATGCTATACCAACTGCCAGAAGACATAAGCGAGAACACTTCCCAGCTCATTCGATGAGGCCATCACTAGTATCCGGATATCAGACAAAGCATCCCTTTACCAAAACCAGACAAAGCCATTACAAGAAGAGAACTCTACACGAATATCATTCATGAACACAGATGCAAACGTGTCTTATGTAATATCCGATCAAATCCAGCAACACAGGAAAGAGCAGTAGGTCTGTTTGTGTTTGCTTTAAATTTTCATTTTTAATGATTTCTATGCCTTGTGCAATGTCTATAATCTTTCCTCTTTTCCTTTGTGCAGGCCAGAGAGGGAGGCAGCAGAGCTTACTTTAATAGCCAATGACACTTCCACAGCCGTCACGTGGAGTGGGCAGAAAGCACCCCATTTCCCGTATGACTCTTAGAACAGTGGTCCCAGCCTTTTTGGCACCAGGGACCAGTTTCATGGAAGACAATTTTTCTTTGGCAGCAGGATGGGGGTGAAGATGGTTTGGGGATGATTCAAGCGCATTACATTTATTGTGGACTTTATTTCTATTATTCTTATGTTGTAATATATAATGAAATTACACAACTTGCCATAATGTAGAATCAGTAGGAGCCCTAAGCTTGTTTTCCTGCAACTAGGCAGTCCCATCTGGGGGTGATGAGAGACAGTGACAGATCATGAAGCATTAGATGCTTATAAGGAGCGCGCAACATAGATGCCTAGAATGCACAGCTCACAATAGGGTACACGCTCCTATGAGAATCTAATGCCACTGCTGATCTTACAGGAGGCGGATCTCAGGCGGTAATGCCAGCAATGAGGAGAGGCTGTAAATACAGATGAAGCTTCACGCTCACTAGCCTCACTAGCCTCGCTAGCACATTATTTTCACATTTGACATTATTTCACTTTCATTACGTTAGGTATGTTGATCTTCTGAACTTTAAGAAACAGAAATTTAAGTATTTCTCCCATTGTATATTAGGGAAAATACATATGCTTAATATTTCGCTGATGCTTTTATGTATCTCATATCATTTAAATCAGAGAACAGGTATTACCCCCATTTTACAACTGAGAAAATTGAGTCTCTGGTTGCGACTTGGCTTTCATAAGACTTGCAAGATCAGCATTAAAATCCACACAAGTGCACTTTTCTGGCCTATGAAGCCGAAGGTTTTGGCAACATTCACCGATCACATATGCATGTTGCCTATGTGGATGTTGCATAAAGAACTTTGAGGCCGGGCGCAGTGGCTCACACCTGTAATCCCAGCACTCTGGGAGGCCGAGGCAGACGGATCACAAGGTCAGGAGTTCAAGACCAGCCTGGCCAATATGGTGAAACTCCGTCTCCACTAAAAATACAAAAAATTTAGCTGGGTGTGGTAGTGCATGCCTGTAATCCCAGCTACTCAGGAGGCTGAGTCAGGACAATTGCTTGAACCTGAGAGGCAGAGGTTGCAGTGAGCAGAGATCATGTCATTGCACTCAACCTGGGCGACAGAGCGAGACTCCATCTCAAAAAAAAAAAAAAAGGAACTTGGAATGAGAACTTGTAGGATGATCTTGCAATTCTTGCAATGGAATGGGAAATCTTGGAGGCTGAATACAAATGATCTATGGATTATTTAGTTCACAAGCTTTCAGAGAAAGCACTGTTTCACTTCTCTCTCAAAATATTTGAAACATTGTCATATTAACATATATACTTGGTTTATTTAAAAAACAATATGTACGCATCCTTCTGTATGAAAATCTCAGTGGCATGATACAGCTTGTTACCCAAGTTAAACACATTCCTTCCTTTGTACCTGAAACTACGTGTTACTTCACAAGAGCCTTGAGGAGCGTTCTGCCTTCTATTCGTCCTGGGACATTGAGGTGGTATTATTATAATTAGCAAGGTTCAAAGTATTTCAGGTAATTAGAGAGTATAGTGTTTTAAAAAAATAAGAAGCATGAATTTAGTAGAATTTAAAGACAGGCAGAACTTCCTAATATCTTTCCAGTAACCTACTTGTCCAAATAAAAATACCTGCTAAACAACATTTGGGGAAATAACCTGAACAGTTAATTAGTATCTTGAATTGACAAAGTAGGTGGAATAATATTAATATTTATCCTTTGAAGTGCAACTAATGGAGTTTCTGTCTATTCATATTGGAGGTTCATATCAAAGTTTAATTTTCTTGGTTATTTTAAATTATTAATATTTTAACTAATTCTAAAAAGCCGCCACACTTGAATATTTTTAGATATTCTTTTTAGTTAAGAAAAGCCATGGCCACTCATCAAAATAAAGTTCTAAAATTAAGTCAGATAGTTCTTTCCTTCCTTCCTTCTTTCTTTCTTTCTTTCTTTCTTTCTTTTTTTTTTTTTTATACAGAGTCTCACTCTGTTGCCCAGGCTGGAGTGCAGTGGTGTGATCTCCGCACACTGCAACCTCCACCTCCCAGGTTCAACTGATTCCCCTGCCTCAGCTTCCCCGAGTAGCTGGGACTGCAGGTTCATGCCACCAAGCCTGGCCATTTTTTTTTCTATTTTTAGTAGAGACAGGGTTTCACCATGTTAGCTAGGATTGTCTCGATCTCTATCTCCTGACCTCGTGATCCGCACACCTCGGCCTCCCTAAGTGCTGGGATTACAGGCATGAGCCACCGCGCCTGGCCCAGATAGTTTTTTTCTTTAAAATTTCTTCTTGTGGCTGGGCGCAGTGGTTCACGCCTGTAATCCCGGCACTTTGGGAGGCCGAGGTGGGCGGATCACGAGATCAGGAAATCGCGACCACCCTGGCCAACATGGTGAAACCCTGTCTCTAGTAAAATACAAAAAAAAAAAAAAATTAGCGGGGAGTGGTGGTGCGCGCCTGTAGTCCCAGCTACTCGGGAGGCTGAGGTGGCGGAATCGCTTGAACCCGGGAAGCGGAGGCTGCAGTGAGCCGAGATCGCTTCCACTGCACTCCAGCCTGGGAGACAGAGTGAAACTCTTGTCTCAAACAACAACAAAAATTTCTTTTTGTAAACGCCTACCAACCAAAACAATCACGGCTAACATGAGTGTATTTCCTTCTGCCTTATTTTTAGTATAAATTTGGTGTGCATTTAATGTTCTTGTAATAATATTCTGCTGGTTGTTAAAACTTCAATCAATGGTGAAGCAATGAGGGAGAGCAGGGATAAGACATGAGCCTAGAGCCTCTGCCAGCTCCATCAGCACCTCGGGCAGGTTCTGTCTGCTCTCCGTTCTTTTCGTAGATGATTTTTGGTGAGTGGGGGAGGTTGTTGAGCCCCCAGCTGCTGATCCCTCAGAGGCCTGCTTGCTCTTGGCTAAAATACGGGGACAAAAGCTGACAGTGCTTTGAAGTAGGCGCCCACTCCCTTATGGCTGAAGTATTTGAAAACATCTACACGGGACTCGCTTATGTGATGCTTCCATATTTTTCCTGCCATTGAGTCAATGTGACACTTCATTTTCCTTTACCACAATAGTCTGGCAGCAGAGCTGCCAACATAACACAAACGGGAGAGCTGAGGGGCAGCAAGGCAACGTCCTCACCTGACCACACTCTCATTATTGGAGAAGGTAGAAAGGTTGTTGACACCAGAGGAAACAAACAGTCCCAGTGGATGAGGGATGGAATAGTGAGCTCCTTTTGTAGTTTATTTCTTTTGGGGACAGCATCTACTGAAGGCTTGCATAGCTTTGAGACACCTGCAATGTGAAGCAAAGGCCAAGGAGAAATGGCCAGCTCTTAACGAAGCTGACTTGCAACCTGTCTAATTGGAATTTGATGGGGGAAAAGAGTAGCACAGCAATTGAAGGTACAGGTCTCTAACCTCCTGTCCTTATGACCTTCAAATAAGATTCCAGGTCCGAAAGTCTCTTATATCACCACTAATTTAGATCTTGCCTAGAAAACAGCAAGAGTATGTGAGGGACATCAAAGAGGAGGTCTGGCTTTTAATAAACCTTTTGCTCAACTTTTCAATGCATGTGTTACATTCTGCTATCTTTGCTTTTACCTTAAAAATGATTATTCGCAAGCCAAGGGATATCATACAAGATCTTGTACTCTTCAAAATGCCAGTGTCATCAAAGAGAAAGAAAAGACTGACGAACTGTTACAGATGAAGGGAGGATAAAGAGCCTGACAGCTGAAAGCAACACATAATCCAGGAGATTTTCTTTTACTATAAAAGACATTAATGGAAGGCTGGGCAGGGTGGCTTACGCCTGTAATCCCAGCAGTTTGAGAGGTCAAGGCGGGTGGATCATGAGGTCAGGAGTTCGAGACCAGCCTGGCCAATGTGGCGAAACCCCCATCTCTACTAAAAATACAAAAGTTAGTCAGGTGTGGTGGTACACGACTGTAATCCCAGCTACTCGGGAGGCTGAGGCAAGAGAATCTCTTGAACCCGGGAGGCAGAGGTTGCGGTGAGCTGAGATCACACCATTGCACTCCAGCCTGGGTGACAGAGCAAGACTCTGTCTCAAAAAAAAAAAAAAGACAATAATGGAACAATTGGTAAAATATGAATAAGGTCCAGATATTAGATAATAGCACAGTAATATGATAAAATGTTAACATCTGAGGACTCATATGAAACTATATGAAAAGTGTACTATTATTTTCTGAAGTCCAAATTCTTTCAGATAAAAATATAAATAATAAAAGCCTTTAATTGTTTTAAAAAAAAAAAAGCTTAAGATGGTTAGGTGCAGTGGCTCACTCCTATAATGCTAGCATTTTGGGAGGCCTAGGCAGGTGGAGCTCGTGAGCTCAGGTGTTCAAGACCAGCCTGGGCAACATGGCAAAACCCTGTCTCTACAAAAACTATAAAAATTAGCCAGGTGTGGCGGCACACACCTGTAGTCCGAGCTACTTGGGAGGCTGAGAGGTGGGAGTATTCCTTGAGCCTGGAAGGTGGAGGTTGCAGTGAGCCATGTTTGCCCTACAGCACTCCAGCCTGGATGACAGAGCAAGACCCTGACTCAAAAAGAAAAAAAAAAAAAATCACACAAATATTGCAAGGCACCACTATAAATACATAGGATAGTTTCCAATTATTGATAATATGTGTTTTCATTTTCATGACATACTCTAAAATTCTAATGGCAAAATATAATTTTTCAGTTATAATAGGAACAATCTAATTGGCCTTACATTATGAACATCACCTGGAGCAGCACATCCCATCAGTCATCTGCTAGCAAGAATTGTCTCCTAAGAAAATTGATTTATGGCTAGGTGTGGTGCTCATGCCTGTAATCCCAGCACTTTGGGAGGCTGAGGTGGGCAGATCGTAAGGTCAGGAGATCGAGAGCATCCTAGCTAACACAGTGAAACCCCATCTCTACTAAAAATACAAAAAAAAAAAAATAGCCGAGTGTGGTGGCACGTGCCTGTAGTCCCAGCTATTCGGGAGGCTGAGGCAGGAGAATCATTTGAACCCAGGAAGGGGAGGTTGCAGTGAGCCGAGATTGCACCACTGCACTCCAGCCTGTCTCAGAAAAAAAAAAAGAAGAAAACTGATTTACACAGCAGGACACCAAATGGATGACAAAGGCAGGTAACATAGGCAAGCAATTTAAAGGAATCGTATCATTTTTCCACTGTACATTTGAATATGGCTTTTCTTTTCTAAGTATTTTTGCCTCGTTATCTCTTTTTATACTTTGCATATATATACCATTTTTGGCTTGCCGTTTTTCAAGTAAACATTTTCACAGCTAGATGAGATTTTTTTAATATATATTTGAAGCTGGTTAAAAACAACTACAATCTGAGAAAGACCTCTTATTGACTAAACTGGAGCTTAAAAAGGGCGAGTTTTTCCAAGTGCCTCGAAATGTAAGCAATGCTTACTTTTAATCTATCACAATCCTAAGACCTTCCTTGGACAATCTACGAAAAATCAAAATATCTTTGTCATAACAAGAATAGTGACATCCACCCAGGTAGAATCTTGATTTCGTGAGTATGTATTTGACATAATTTATTACAGAAAAGTCAATTATAATTTTGTAATACATCTTTCTATCTAAATTAGACCCCAAGATCAAGAGATTTGGTGTTTGTCTTCCTTACATCTATCATTGGTAGTCAGATTCTGAGAACAAAGATTGTAAAATATAACGGAAAAGAGAAAAATAACCATGAATTTTAACTTTCATTATTTTGAAAAGGAGGTAGATTCAGATGTAAGGGGTTCTCATGCAGACAATTTCTCAGTTATTTGCATATTCTATTCCATCATCAAAACATGAAGACAGTAGGCTCAGTAGTTTTTTGACAATGGATATAATTCAGATGACAGTTATTCTGCCTATCACTTCCTCTTTTCTCCAAGATCATTTCTCCCTGCCCCAGACATGCTGACCTCAGAACGCTTCAAACCCTCCTGCATGGACACTTCCTCTTTTGGGAAGGTTTTTTGCACAGATACCCACCCACAGCACTCCGTCCGGCCCTCCATTGCCTGCTTATCGCCTTGCTTCTGTAACTTTCTTCATGAGCCTGCCATGGCCAGTATATCCAAAATTGCAAATCATGCCTCCCCACCTCCCCCTGTGCCCTCTGCCCCTTCTTGGCTTTGTTTTCCTGTTTAGCTGATAGGTATTCATGTGTAATGACACCTCTCTTCACCCCCAGGCCTGAGCGTGCCTTTCTGTAAAGGACAGAGGCATCAACAAGATTCATTGTGTGAGTTTAGTGGAGATGGCTGTTCCCAATATTGATGGCACCTTAGGGAGCCCCAACTTTCCAGAGAAAAAACAGCAACTGTTAGCAATGTTATAGATATACAAAAGGTACGTGAAATCAATCAGCAATGTAGGCTGTGAAAGTGACAGCTTTTGATCAACACAGTTTAGAAACTATGAGCGTTTTAGGATAAGGCACATTCTCGTTAAAGTTCAGTTACACCATGTCTGCCCCGCTTTTCTACTGCTACTGACATTTGCATAGTTTATGTTACTTGGTACGCAAATCTTACCCTCCTTCAGTTCTTCAGTGTTGTGTCCTTGCTGTGTTCTCCGAAATCGTGATGACTTGATAATGATTTGAAAACAAAGGTTTCAAATCATTCATATCTAGCACCCTCTATCAACTGTTTTCCTCTGTTTCTCCACTCCTCCCCTCCTCTCTCACCTGGTTCAGAATTCATGGGCAAGACTGCATGGGAAGCCATGGGCATTCCAGGGTGAGGAGAAGGAGGTGGGTTCCTCCCTACCTACACTGATGTCTGGACCTCAGACCTATGTTTTCCTCTAAAACAGACATTTCTGTTCTCAAAGCTCAGGAACACAGCAAAGATTAGGTACAGGCTGTGAACATTTCTCAAATTGCCAAAAGCAAGGGATTCTGCTCTTCCTTGGGTCCAGATTTGCTGGAGAAGAGGAGTCCAAGCATGTGCTTTTGCATGGCTGATGGAAAGCTGGTGCCCACTAAGAGTTGGGGCAGATAGATATCTTGAAACCCAGAGAGCAAACCAAATCTCGCACTGACCTACCTAATTTTTGTGTAGTTGCCCTTGATAATTCCTTAGTCTTAGCTCTGGACAGAGGAAGGTGGGAATGGCCTCAGGCCCTCACTTGGGTCTGAGTTTTTTGTTTTTGTGTTTTGAGACAGATTCTCCCTCTGTCACCCAGGCTAACATCTAGTGGCACGATCTCAGCTCACTGCAACCTCCACCTCCCGGGTTCAAGCAATTATCTTGGCTCAGCCTCCCAAGTAGCTGAGCTTACAGGGGCCCACCACCATGCCAGGCTATTTTTTGTATTTTTAGTAGAGATGGGGTTTCACCATGTTGGCCAGGCTGGTCTTGAACTCCTGACTTCAGGTGATCCACCCGCCTTGGCCTCCTAAAATGCTGGGATTACAGGGGGTCTGAGTTTTAAAGCAAGCGGAAACCACCCTCCCCACCCACCCCACAAGACCAGTGCAGAGGCACTAGTATTAAATAGTAACTCTAAGAGATTAAATTCTAGAGAATGGTGAAACGTCCAGCTGCCCAAAGTATACGGAATGGTTGCCTCTTATCTCTCACCTTGGAAGATCTGGTTTTTAATTTCATTTAGGAAGACAGAAATTTTTTGTACTCTCACACATTTCACATCTCAATGCATTTTCTAAATCATGGACAAGTTCAAATGCATATCTATTAATGTTAACCTTGGAAAAGAACTGTCAACTCATCAACTGAGGTTGGGGCTTGAGTCGGAGCCTCAGGCAGATTGGTTGTCTGTTCTCTATTCTGTGGCTCCCAGCTGCATCCCTAGCATCAATTAGTACAACCTCATTCAAAAATGAGAATGATGGTGAACTCTGCTGTGAGTGGATCAGCACCTATGTATTGCTACCCTTAATAAGTAACTAAAAAACACGTGCCTATTAATCATTTCCATAAGTAAGAGATAGGCATCAAATATATTGTTGTTAAACAAAATGTACCAAGTTGGAAATTTTCTCCCAGCTCAGAGCATCTCTCAATGAAGACACAATACTTGTTTGGCATCTTTGACACACACCAAACAAGTAAACATATCACAAAATGTGACTTTTCGGGGCATCTGAGTAGTGAGAAGGAAGACAAAAGTAAGAAAGTTTAGTAGTCCAGAGAAGAAGAGAGCTGAGACACAGTAATAGTTGGAATTAGTTTTGTGTGGTTGTTGTTCTTTCTGGTTGTAACTTTCCTAATATTCATAATAGCAGGTTTAGATTTGGAACTCTCCATCCACATCTTGCTTGCTCTCTTAATATGTTTCTGGAAATTAACATGCAGTATTTGATAATAACACATCAATATTTAGAGCCCATCATATGCAAAATACAACAGTGAAACATCAATACCAAATAGAAATGTCTGATAAAATTATAGGTACTTCATTTTTTGCCTTATACTTTTCTGTCTTTTCCAAGTATTCCACTATGAACAGTAACCTCCTAAGAGCCACTCTCAACTAGAAATTTTTTTAACTGCCCGGTAATTAAAACAATGCCATTTCAGATCTCCCAGAGTTTTTAACATGAGTGCTGCCTATTCCTGCTTCATTCCTTCTTTTTCTCTTCAAACAGCCAGTTTCCAAAATGAGATGTTCTGCTTTGATGGCAGGCCAGGATCAAATTCAACTACTCCTGAATTTCACAAACCTAATGTTTCAAAGGAAAGATTTCAGCTCATTTGACACATTCTAACATACTTGTGCTTGATGAAGCATTACTTATGTGAACCATTAGCTTGAATAATGTGTGAAAGCAAAACGGCAGGTTTTTAGGCAGTCACCAATTGTTCTTCCCTCAGTGCTTTTACAAATGAATGTTGAGAGGCAAAGAGAAGGGTGTGGCAGCTGATGAAGGCTGTCCTTCTCTGGAGACCCGGCACAGGGTTTCTGCCATGGTACATGCAGTGCTGAGAATGGAACGCAGATCCATCCAGATCAGACCTAGTGCTCAATCAGAAGGAAGATTTTGCAGCCAAATGATCATCACATCCCACAACTATGATCTAGTGCTCAGTCTTGAGTCCTAGGATGTAAGACAGAGAAAATCCATGGTGCTAAGGTGTGTCTGAACAGCTAGGACCCCACTGGGCTAGCCAACTCTACGCCTAGTTAGGTTTTCTATTTTTAAATTCTATATTCATACAGCTGACCTTTTTTTTTTTTTCACTATGCTGGTTAATTTTAATGCTATCTTTAAAAGATGAGAGCTAATTGAGAGAAAAAGAGAGCAGACACAGATAACTTGGGCATCTCAATCCAACATAGTTCCCACCCCGGGTGTTCAGAGTCTCTTATTTTGGAGTTAGACCCAGCTGGGGCTTGAAACTGGCTCCAGACGTTCAGTAGCATAAGCAGATGGTGGAATCCTCCAGGAAGTAATTCTACTGTGGGTTTTCTATTCCCTAACCAGGTCTTTGAGCATCACGTACTTTCTCACCAGCTCACTCAGCCTCCTCATTCTGTAACTAACCAGTCTCTCCCTAGCTCTACTCAAGGAAGAAATTACAAAACAGAGATCAGAGACAGAGACAGAGAAAAAGAAAGTAAGAAGAGAGAGCAGTCATAGTCCAACATATTCCATACATGCTAGTGGGAAGCCAGTATTTTCTTTTTCTTTCTTTCTTCTTTTTTTTTTTTTTTTTGCTTCCAGTCATAAGGATTTCTTACTGCCTACCCCTTCCACCCTCAAATGCCATTTCCTATTTTTAGCTTTGTTTTTGTTTTAAGAAATCCTTTTCTTCACTCTTATCTGGTGATTCTTAATTTCAAAACAATTGAAATCTTCACCAACCATCCTTTAGCAGAAGCACTGTCCAGGTTTGGATTAGAAATATCCCTGTCACAAGCGCAGTGGCTCATGCCTATAATCCCAACTCTTTGGGAGGCAGAGGCAGGAAGATCACTTGAGCCCACAAATTCGAGACTAGCCTGAGCAACATAGCAAGACCCTATCTCTACAAAAAATACAAAAATTAGTCAGGTGTGGTGGCACCTGCTTGTGGTCCCAGGTACTCCGGAGGCCGACACGGGAAGACTGCTTGAGCCCAGGAGTTCAAGGCTGCAGTGTGCTATGTTCATATCACTTCCTGCCATCCAGCCTAGTAACAGACCAAGACCCTGTCTCGGAAAAAAAAATTATAATAAAAAAAATTCTTCTCAATCTTACACGTCCAACTATTTTGCAAGTGATGATTGCTAAAATAGGCCAGGCAAGGGGGCTCACGCCTATAATCCCAGCACTTTGAAAGGCCGAGGCGGGCGGATCACTCAAGGTCCAGAATTCGAGACCAGCTTGACCAACATGGCGAAACCCTGTCTCTACTGAAAATGCAAAAAATTAGCCAGGTGTGGCGTCAGGTGACTGTAATCCCAGCTATTCGGGAGGCTGAGGCAGGAGTATTGCTTGAACCTGGGAGGTGGAGGCTGCAGTGAGCCAAGCTCCGCCACTGCACTCCAGCCTGGGCAACAGGAACAATATTCTGTCTCAAAAAAAAAAAAAAAAAGTGTTAAAAATGTTGGTTTTTGTTTGCTTCTTTTTTGTTTTGTTTGAGAAGGGTCTCACTCCCATTGGCCAGGCTGGAGTGCAGTGGTGAGATCACAACTGACTGAAGCCTGGACTTCCTGGGCTTAGATTTTTTTAAAAAAATGAAATCATACTTGCAACAAAAAAAAATCCCTACTAAAACCAAAAATATGTTATTTTTAAGTAGTCCACGAAATGGGTATTTGGTTTGGGTTTTTGCTGGTTTTATTTTATTTTTTTCTTGGCCAACCAGTATTTCCCCATTCTACTCATTTACACGCCTGGTCCCATTGATATTATGGGTTTCCAGTTAGGCAGCTTTGGTTTCTGTTGTTCATAAACAGAAATACTAACCAATACAACTGGTCTCCCTGTTCCCCCTCACCTGTACTTCCTGATATGAAACTTATAGCAATTAAGCATAAATTAGGCAACAATAAACCGAATGCTATCTTCCAGGTTAATTCCCCAGGTTATTTGTAAACTGGAATTAAGGAAATGAGGCACCGCAGTTAATACAGGAAGGGACTATTTCAGCCCTCAATAGCATGAGGTGTATTCATAAGAGAGAAAGATGTGAGTGCACAAGTGTCCCTCTGCAACAGTGGGGGTTAAGACTTGGACAATTTACAGTTTTACTCAGTCAGCTTTAGCAAAGAACTGTGTGTGGGAGGTCCCCTCCCTTTATTTAGCCTTGGGCTCTGCTATGGTACCTACTTGATCAGAAATAAATGCCACTAACAGGTCCTTGGGACTCGTGAAGGGGGATAGGGACAGGAAAAGTCATCATTAGGCAGTGACAGCTGACCTTATAGCTCTCCTTACGTACACAGGGACATTCAAATGCTTTTGTGAACATTATTATCTTTGCTATGCTTCCCAGCAATGCTGGGTGGAGACAGAGCAGATATTGCAGTCTCCATTTTACTGTTGACAACACCGAGCTTCAGACAGATGAAGTAAGTTTTCTCTCTCTTTTTCTTCTTTCTTTGATTTTTGTTGTTGTTGTTTAGACACAGGGTCTTCCTCTGTCTGTCACCTAGGCTAGAGTGCAGTGTAAGGATCACAGCACACTGCAGACTCCAACTCCCAGGCTCAAGTGATCCTCCCACCTCAGCCTCCAGCATAACTGGTACTACAGGCAGGCGCCATCATGCCGGGCTAAATTTTTGTATTTTTTGTAGAGATGGGGTTTCGCTATGTTGCCCAGGCTGGTCTCAAACTGCTGGAGTCAAGCGATCCTCCTGCCTCGGCCTCCCAAATTGCTGGGATTACAGGTGTGAGCCGCTGCGATGGCCCGAAGTTAAGTTTTGTAAGTTTCCGTAGTTGAAACCCACATTTTCTGACTTTGCCTATAAAGATATCAAAAAGGTAGGCTATGTAATGTATTGGCAAAGAGGAACAAGTGGTAAAAGTGTGAAGAGTTGTAGACCTTCAATTATTAATATCTACTATTGCGATAATGCCACTTGTTAGGTCAGGAGACGAGCACCTTACCTTAAGACGAGGACATCTGGTTGCCTGGGAGAAGGGACAGGCAGGGTATCCGGTGCTGAATTAATGTTTAATGAATGAGCGAGAAAAGGCAGGAGACAGAATGAGCAACCTGAGAGAGGGCCTGGTACCCTGTAAGGCGTTTTGATTCAGCAGAGAGTAAGGAGAAGCCCGGTAACACACCAACACTAGACCAAGACACCTGGCTCGCTGGTCAACAAACTTTTAGACTCAGATTTTGTTTTTCTCAGTGATGAGGTCTTAATAAAGAACAACGATTCTGCCTCCCAGCAACCCACTGTGGCTAATGCTGGTGGAAAACAGTTTCCTCTAGGCTTTGGGTTGCTCCTTTTCCTTTTTGCTTTCACAACCGAAATGCGTGCTCGGAGTGATCCAAGATATCTGAAGAATGGTGGCAGCTTGGAGGTGTTTCATCACTGTAGATTCCAGACGGCAGAAAGGCGTCCCCGCCTAGTGCCCCAGGCGATCGCTCGCTCCGAGCAGCGTCGCCCAGCGGGCAGAGGCGGCGGGTGTGTTCCGGGCCTCCCTCCTTTACGCAGCACTCGGCGCCCGCAAGCTGCCACCTCCCGGGGCGGCCAGGGGAACTCAGCAGGCGCTGGGAGGCGGGGGCCGCGGCCTAGAGGCGCCGCTATTGGCTGACCGGGCAGCGGAGGAGGGGCGGGGAGGCCGTGATTGGCGGGGGCCCGAGCTGAAGGGGGCGGGGCCGCTATTTCAGCGGAGTCCCTGTCGCGGCGCTGGCAGTTGGGCTGCTGGAGTGCGGCGCCACCGCGGAGGACAGGGGGAGCCGGCGGGCAGCGGGCGAGGGGGTAGCGGGGACGCCAGCGGCAGCCGCGGGGCGCAGGACAGGGGTCCGCAGAGCTGCAGCCTTCGAAGGCCAGCCCTCTCCGAGCCCGGGGCTGGGTCCCAGCCGTGACAAGGCGGTAGCCCCGCGTACACCAAAGAGGAGGCGGCTGTGGCGGCAGCGGCAGCCCTAGCCATGCTGTGCTATGTGACGCGGCCGGACGCGGTACTGATGGAGGTGGAGGTGGAGGCGAAAGCCAACGGCGAGGACTGCCTCAACCAGGTGAGGGCGAGGGGCAGGAGGGGGTTTCTGGCGGGTCCCGCGAGGCCGAGGGGCCTCACAGCGACGCCGGGCACATGGGCGCGCCGCCTACCAGGGGCCGGGAGGCACTGCGGCGCCGGCGGCGGCCGGGGGAAGCGCGTCCCCTCCTCTCCACGGACATGGGGCGCGCAGTCTCCTCCTGGCGCGCCTGGGGTGCGCGGAGGACGTGCGCAGCGGGGGCCAGCGGGGATCCACCCCCCATCCCCCCATCATCCCCCCAAACCCGCACTTTCCCGGAAGAAGGCGGCCCCGCACACCTGCCGCAGGTAGGTGCGTGATGCCGCCTGTCGGGTCCCCGCGGCGCCTGGCAGTACCATCCGCGTGCCAGGATGGGATGGAGTGGCTCGAAGCAGTCCCCGACCCCAGGGGTCCTTGGCAGACAAGCCCGGCCCTTGTCTCACGCTGCTTCTCAAATGCACCATTCACCTACATCTCCGGGTTTGCGAGGGACACGGGAGGACTAGCTTTGGGTCATCTACTGCTCAGTTGTTTTTAAGCATGTGTTGTTTCCTTAAGAGTGAGGGAGATCGGTGCCAAATGGTGCATAGGTGGTATGGCAGTCGGCAAATGTGATCCCAGGGAAACTCTGTGCCTTCGACCCCTCTAGCTCTGAGATGTCTGGGAAACCGCTTGTGAAGCTTAGCTGACACTTGTGGCATGTTCCTTCAATGTGTTTGATTTTTGGAGTCCAGATGGTTAAAATTGCCTAGATAATAAGTCGCCAGAAATCAGCTGGGCAGAGTATGCTGCTGGAGGGAATTCCGGTGATTGGAACAAGAAGGAAAATACCCTGTAGTTTCCCCTCCTCATCCTTTTGGAAGGCTACTTTTGAGGACTCCTTTTTTTCTCTATTGCAATTGGTCATGCCCTGGATGTTAAAGGGAATTCCGAGTCTCCGTATTACAGCTCGCGGTTTGATATCGTTGGAGCCGTAGAACTTGGTTTTTCCAGTTTAGATCAGGAATTATAACACCGTCGAACTTTGTGAAAAGTGCCAGCAATCTCAGTCTCAGGGAGCCGTTGATTTGCTTTGACATGTACCATTTGCTCATCCAGGCTGCATTCCTTTTTGTTTTAGGTGTGCAGGCGATTGGGAATCATAGAAGTTGATTATTTTGGACTGCAGTTTACGGGTAGCAAAGGTGAAAGTTTATGGCTAAACCTGAGAAACCGGATCTCCCAGCAGATGGATGGGCTAGCCCCTTACCGGCTTAAACTGAGAGTCAAGTTCTTCGTGGAGCCTCATCTCATCTTACAGGAGCAGACTAGGTAAAGTGAGCTAAAATAAACCAGTGTCAAATAGACCTTTGGTTCCCTTTAGAAGGGCCGCTGCATCTTCCCAGAGATACTCACAGGCAAGTTTGTTTTCATACAGAGTTCCATCTTAACACATTTTCCACGGCAGTCCTTTTGTTGAGGTGAAGAGGGAGCTACCTACTTGGCCTGAGTGGATTTTCCAGTCTTTCTTTTAGTTTTTCTTGTCTTTATAAACTTGATGCGTGAGCAGGGTTGAATTCTTACAAACGCTTAAGATAAGTGCTACCCGAGAAAAAAAGAAAGAAAGAAAAACCATCGACCAGACTGATTTCCTGATAGCAGCATCTAGTGCCCGATAGTAACCTCTGCCTCAGCTGTGTTACTATAGGTCATTGTAGACTGTTCTAACAGAAAGCAGGAAACAGTTCCTCTTGGGTTACTTAAACTTGGTCAGTTTCTTCAGCCTAGTGTCAGATTACAGTGTGCAGCAGACAGCTCTGTCTGACTTCAGGCAGAATTTTTTAAGTTTCTTGAAAATGTAATTTCATGAACTCTTCTAAGGCTGCTGTAACTGAATTCCATCCCACAGACATATCACACACGATTGGTGAGTTTAGACTGAATTTCTCTCTCTACATTGTAAAACACCACTGGCAGTGGTAGACAGCTGAAGCATGTGGTCTCATTTTTCAAACAAAATATGTTCTCCCCTGGACTGACTCTAATACTTTTCTCAAGAATGAGCCAAACTAGGAAACTGAATATTTATTGCTGAAAGGCAAGAGACTTCGATCTTATAGTGGTATAGCAAAAAATTAAAAAGGAAAACACCTACTTTAAAGACATAGCCGACTTTGGATCTAAGTTTTAATGTTTTTCGTAATTCTTTGGCTTAGAAATTTGCCATGCATGTGAAAAATGTGATTCTAAAAAGTTTAGGCAATGATGAATGAGCATTATTCTTTAAGAGTTTTTTATATGACATTTGCTTGTTTGTTTTACCAAAGAACTGATAGAAACTCATTTTGAAATACTATTCATTTGAATTTGAAACCTCCACTTTGCCTTGTAATCGAGGTTTAAAGGTTGAGACAGATTCATGGAATTCTTGGTGCCCCTGAAAATATCTTGCAAAATATTCAAGTGATTGCCTGCTTAAGGATGTTTTAGCTGTCTGTATTAATCAGAATAGGCCTTTTAAAATTATTATTTAAAGTTGATTTGTGAAAGCTTTTCGCTTTACTGTCATAACTTGCAGTCAAGTACAAGAAAAGATATAACCCAACATGTTGGAATTTTCATTGTGTAGTCCTATTATGATTTTGTAATTATTTCAAGGCCTCTAGATGCACCCCAGTTTTGATGGCACAGACTTATTTTTTAAATCTTCAGAAGCTTGGAGTACCAAATAACTGCATTTAAACAATGGCTGCAATGAAAATAGCATAATACATTTAGTTTATGAATATATTCAGACTTTTTTTTTTTTTTTTGAGACAGAGTCTTGCTCTGTCACCCAGACTGGAATGTAGTGGCACAGTCTCTGCTCACTGCAACCTCTACCTCCCAGGTTCAAGCAATTCTCCTGCCTCAGCCCCCCGAGTAGCGGGGATTTCAGGTGCCCGCCACCACGCCTGACTAATTTTTGTAAGTAGAGATAGGGTTTCACCATATTGGCCAGGCTGGTCTCAAACTCTTGACCTTGTGACTACCCACTTCAGCCTCCCAAAGTGCTGGGATTATAGGTGTGAGCCACAGTGCCCAGTGTATTCAGACTTTATGATTTACTAGTAGATGACGTCTACCTGTGCTTTCCTGTAATTGGGTTAGTAGCTATAATCAAGTCAATTTTATTCATGCAAGAAATAGAGACATTTTATGAATTAGAACTCGAATCAAATTTCCTGTCTTAGTTTCTCCTTTATTGACTCAATTGACTTGGACTCTCGAGATTCATAATAGTACTCAAAGAATGTACATACCTAGTTCAACTAGGTAATTTTAATTCCTTTTTGAAGTTGTATTGAAAAGTCAGTGTGGCCTTCACTTTTAACTACTTTTAATATATTGGTGAATTTTACTTGGTTTTGTGGGGTTGGCTGAAATACATAACTGCACTTAAGTTTTCATAACTAGATAAAGTGATTTGTAATTAGCATTTGTACCTTTTAGGACATCAGAAGCTGTACTGGGTCTCATTTACAATTAGCATTGTTTTTACATGCATGAAACTATAGAATAAAAACGCTTATGTTTATAAATGCTAGTAAATAAAGCTGGTTCATAAACTTCTTTGATGTTTAATTATTTTTTGTAAAATACTTATATAAAGTGCCATGAATATACAATAGATCTATGTAGTGAGTAAATTTAGCTTTGACTATCGAGTTATGAGAGGTGATTTTTTTTTTACTCTTTTCTGAATCATGAGGGTGCATGCAGTATACAGAAAGCGTCTAGACAGTTTATTAAGCAGTGCTGAAATATCCTGGCAGAGTTGTCCTCTGGGGATAATTAAGGTAGCCAAGTTGGGGAGGGCAGTTAACATATGAGCTCATATCAGACTGGGGGACCCTTGAGAGAATGATGATAGGCAGGAAGACCTGTGTGTCATAGGACAGCCCCAGGGAACCAGGCAGATGCCCCGTATTGTAGTTCCAGCTCTGCCACCAACTACCAGCCCTTCGCACTGCCATGGGCCCAGCTCTACCTCCTACTTGAAAGCCCCTGAAGAGATGGTTTCTAAATTTCTCCTAGCAGTAACTTTTTTCATTGCTTTTGTGTCCTCTTTATATTATTTTCCTTAATGTTTTCCTAAATATATGTCTCTGAAAACAGAAAAAACACGTTGTGTCTGCTTAGATCAGTAGGTAGAACTCTGATGTGGCCTAGTTTTAGATTTGGTTTTTCTATCCAGATTATGCTTTGCTCCTGAATGTGAACCTCAAATGGAAAAGGAGAGTCTTTTACTTTTCAGCTGGCATATTTCAGAGATGGAGACGGCAGGTATTTTCAGCAGATGTTTGCCATGCTATGGATTAAAATGAATAGTGAAACAAATTAATGTATTCTGGAAGCAGATCGGAAATAATAATCATCTTGGAAATTCGTGCCTTTCAAAGGCTTTGAGTTAACTGCAATTCCAACTGGATTTTGTCATCATTTCCCAAAGCAGAGATTAGAGAAATATATGCTTCATCTTCACAATGGTAGTTATACAAACCACTGCCAATAAAATCTGTATTTTTCCTGACATCGCCATGATTTAGCAGAGTTCTGTAGTCTTTGCTAGGAGATGCTTTGCCTAGGTAAGGCTCACCAACACATGGATTCTCTTTCCCAGGAAACAACCCCAGTCCAAGAGCTCTGTCCAAGAGACTAAACTCTCCCAAGAAATCATGCATCTTTCCTTTATAGCATTGAATGAGCTTATAATACTACTTATACTTATGTGACAATTAATTATCAGTCACTCTAATAACCTAAACTCTATTAAACAGGGAGCTGATCAACATTGTATCCCCAGAGTCTGATAAGTGTCTGTTGCATATTATTGAATCATAAAATTAACAACTTGGAAGTAAACAAAAATGGGGTTGACTGATACTACTAATAGAAGTTTTCTTAATAGATATTGAGGTATTTTTCACTTTGCTTCTACAAACTGAAAAGCTGAGAGTATCTAAAAGAAACCTCACCACTAAATGTTTTGAAGTGACTATTTTCTGTTTGAACTTAACTTAGAGCTTCTTCACATTCTTTTGCTTCCTTTCTTTCACCCTCTCTACCCCATCCCAGACCGTGTGTTTATTGTAGCTACTAGTTCTTCCCTAAAAGAAACTACTGCTTATCTGAGTCTTCTATGAAGGCCAGGTAGTTTTCAAGTTACAGCATCACTTTAACTGCAACCCATTTATAGTCCAAAGTACATATTAACAAGCTATTTCCCTGTCTTCCAACAAAAATCTCTTTTAGACATGTGGAAATCTAGGAAAGATAGCATCATTGAAAATCACAAAGCAAATGCCACATGCAAACCATAGGCAAATGGTAATTCCAAACCAATTCAGTACTCGGTCACACTGGTGCTAGCAATACCTGTAGATCATGTCCAAAGTCTTTCAAAACTGTCAGTGTTAGTAAAGATTTCTTACATAATTTACCTTTGTGTGATGCAGAGTGGCTAAGTTCTGTCTGGTGCTGTTGCAGTAGTAGCGATCTATTATAAAAGTGTCATTTATGTTCATCATATCAACCATATGCCTGAGAGTAGAAATATATATATATATATAATTATATATGTGTGTATGTATTGTGTATATATATGTATGTATGTATTGTGTATATGTATATGTGTGTATATAATATATATGTGTGTGTATATAAGTGTGTGTGTGTGTGTGTGTGTGTGTGTGTGTGTGTATTTGCATGCCCAAACACAAAATAGGCCTTGTAAAGAAAAAAGTTAAAAGCAGGAATGTAGTTATTTCCAAAGAAAGTACTAACTGAATTTTGAATTTCTGATTTAAATTTTTATTTTGCTAAGGCTATAGGATGTTTGTGTTATTACGTGTATTTATTTCAGCCAAGGAATGCCTGTCTGGGTACCTTCGTGCCCTTTTGGAATTTCTGGTATTTATGTATTTGTATGAAATATTCAAAGAAGGTTTTTTAAATGTCATTTAAAATTAAATGTGAGCATTTAGAAGGCACCTAGGGTCAGACTCAGGGTGACCAGTGTTGAGCAGCTGCAGGGACACTGGGTGTATTTCCTCTGAATGGTGTCCCAGTATGACCTGCTCCCAGCCCTCTTCTGTATCAGCCTCAGGACCTAGCAAGTAACTCAGGATGTGAAGACAGTTAAAAAGGTGATGAGGGCCTGGCATAGTGGCTAATGCCTGTAATCCCAGCACTTTGGGAGGCCAAGGAATGCGGATCACGAGGTCAAGAGATCGAGACCATCCTGGCCAACATGGTGAAAATATTTTACTCTACTAAAATACAAAAATTAGCCGGGTGTGGTGGGGCACACCTATAGTCCCAGCTGCTCGGGAGGCTGAAAAAGGAGAATTGCTTGAACTCGGGAGGCAGAGGTTGCAGTGAGCCGAGATCGCGCCACTGCACTCCAACCTGGCACCTGGCAACAGAGCCAGATTGTCTTGGAAAAAAAAAAAAAAGATGATGAGGTCTGAAAATTCCCTGCCTCCTGGAATAAATGTATCAAAAAGCACTCCTGGCTAATCTAGATTGTAAAGAAAGAGATTGTAGTTAACACTTTTAGATTTTGGGACTGCCTAGATTGGTGTTTGCCTAGGATGGGTATCTACTGTGAGTGAATAAGCACATTTTTTAGAAGTGCAGATTTTCTGCTTTCAATTAGTAGTGTTCTTCTGGTGTGGGTCGTGATCGCTTTTGAGCAGCTGCCGCCCTCCACATCTTTTAACTGCTTTAGAGCACTAGGAGCACTTTCATCAGTGATTCGCATTTTGTACTTTGGGCTTTGAAAAGGATCTCCTTAAGCCTACATAGAGGCCTAACTTGGTCATTATTTGGCTGTGACAAGTTTCTCAGTGCAAGCCGTCCATGAAGGAGATAAATGTGGTAGTTCATGTTAGATATGGCTAGTTATTTGAATCCTTGACCCTAAGGTATTTTTAGTAGTATTACTTCCTTAACTTCTTATGAAGATTTTCAAACAGACAGGAAAATTGGAGATTTTTACAGGGAACATATATATATATATTATATACACATACGCACTATATATACATACTATATACACACACACACTATATATTCTACTAGTGTATACTATATGCTCTATAGTATATATACTAAATATATACTATAGATACTAAATTCTATTAATAGTTTACTTGCTTTATTACATATTCATTCATTTATCAGTCCTCTACCCACCCATCAATCAGTCTTAGTTTTTAGATGCATTTCAAAATAAGTTGTATATAAGTATGTTTCCCCTCTAAATACTTCAGCACGCATAACATTAACTAAAACTTGATGTTTTCAGTTTTTTCTTTTGATGTAAAATTTACATAAATCCTAATTATACCATTTAATCATTTTTGACAAATGGCTGTGCTTGTTTAAATAAAAGCACTATCAAAATTTAAAACAGGATCATCACTCCAGAAAGTTCCCTCAAGCCCTTCTGCAGTCAACCCCTCCCCTTCTCCCACACCCCTGCCCACCGCACGCCATACCTCTGTCCTGTGTTCTTCCACCAGAGATTAGCTATGCCTGTTCAACTTTACCTGTATGGAATCTTGTAGTATGCACTCTTTGATGTCTGGCTTCTTTTGTTCATCACAGATGTCTGAGATCCATCCATATTGTCGTATGTGCCAGTGGTTGGTTCTTTTATATTGCTGGATAGTAGTCCATTGAATGACTCCAGTGTTTGTTCAGCCATTCTCCTATTAATGAACACCTGTTTTCCAGCTATTATGAATAAAGCTGCCATAAAGCTACCTTGTTTTTGGTAGAAACATGTTTTCATTTCTCTTGAATAAATAAATATCTAAGAATGGAATAGCTGGGTCATAGAGTAAGCAATTATTTCATTTTATAATTAACTGCCAGACCTTTTCCCAAAGCTGTTTGGCAATTGTGCTAGTCCATACTCCCAGCAAGAATGTAAGAAGCTAGTTCCTCCACATCCCTGCCAACTTTCTGGTGGGTGTGTAGTGGTCAAATGTTGTGGTTTTAATTTGCATTTCTCTGACAGTTAATAATGTTAAACACCTGTTCATGTGTTTATTGGCCTTACATGTATCTTTTTCAAAGTAGCTATTCAAGTCATTTACTCATTTTTGTTATTTGCCTTTATTTTTGAGTTGTACAAATTCTTTATACACCTTAGATACCAGTCCTTTGTCAGATATATGTTTTGTAAATATATTCCCTCTGGTGGCTTACCTGTTTTTCTGATGCCTCTTATGAGTAGAAGTTTTTAATTTTGGTGAAGCCTCATTTATCCATTTTCTTCTTTTGTGGTTATTGCTGTGTCCTGAGAACGCTTTGAAACCTGGAAGCTTTTACATTTAGCCCCATGATCCATCTTGAACTGATTTTTGTTTTACTGGAATTAAAGATACAAAACAGAAAACTCTCATAGCAATCCTGTTTTGATTTGATAGTTTTTAAATATAACTTTGCAGTCAAAGTTTGATTTAAAATAAACTGTGGTTAAGTGACTCCTTGGACTGAAGCGGGCTTACTGATGATCACAGTGGGGTCTGACAATGTGAGAGCGGAGCCAGCCATTACTTACTATGGCCAGAGTCAGTCACGACTTTCCAGGAGAAATACAGTTCAATTATCGGTTACTGAGACTTTGAAAAAATAGCTACTTAGCTGTTTTAAAGATGAGGTTCTTAAATTTTGAGTTTAGTAATGGATCTCGATATACTTATTTTACATTTGTCATTAAAAGCTCTTCAAAATGGTATAACTGGTGAGGTCACTGGAGGGCAGTAACTGAGAGGAACCCTCTGTGATGGGCAGATCAACAACTTCCAATGGGTTTGCAGAAAGTTCTGCTTTGATTCCCAGATGGTTGCTTTATGAGACAAGCCGGTGCTGAGAGGAAAGTTCTCTGATTACAACTCTTAAAAGATAAATGATCTAACTTCATTCCTTAACACTATAAGAAGGAATTAATTTTTAAAAGAGAAAAAATTTGAAGTACTTTGAAAGAAAAGAATATACTAAGAATATATGATTCATTTTAAAAATTAAAATTTGGCATATCCTTATATTCACTTTATTTTTTAAAAAAATCTTCCATAATGCTGAGTAAGCGGGAATTCATTTGTGCCCATAATGCTAGGACATGAGTTAGCCAGAATGTTACATCTTGGGCCCCCAAATGTGGTCCATGTATTGAAAACATCAGTTTTCTTAGTAGCTGGGTAACAAAGAAGAATCACGAATTAGAAGGTGTAACCTAAAGAATGTTTAAAAGGTGCAGTTTGAGCTTATTTATGCCCATAGAACATATTCATGGACATTTGCTTATGACAAAGAAAATTGTGTTTTTCCAAAGACTTTCTTTCAATTCATGATTCTAGAATGTAGCCTATAATGAATTGATCTTTAGCGCAAAAGAATTCACAGCAGGCGTGACTTCTCTGACTGCATCTGCTTCTTTTGATATTATTGGTAACCTTTCACCTACTTTACAAAAAAAGGGAGAGGCAAAACCCAGGAGCCAGATAGTTATAATCCAGGTGGTTAGAGGAGAAAATACTTGATTCAAAACCACACACAAATATTGAGCCATCATTGAAGCTCTTGTTGGAAACGTGTCTCAGAGCTCTGCTGTCCTCTGTCTTGGAAAGAACCTATTAGAGTGCTGACCTTTGCTACCAGTGCTCCATTGTACTGTTCTCCTGAAGAGCATAAACTTGTCAGCTACATTGTGGCTGGAGTTACTTTGATTGGATATGTTTCTTTGTTCTAAAAGGCTGTATGTCCATCTAAAAAGGATCTCTCAGACATGTTTACCCTATAACCCCAGCTTAGGGCTGGGCACAGAAGCAATGCAAGACAAATATTTATTGACTTGAAATGAAAAGATTGCTTTATAGCCATGAAACTGCACAGTGCAGGAAGGGCCTATCAGAAAACTGATGTTGACAGTAAAGAGAAGGATTATTCATGCTTACCAGGCATCCTCTGCAGTCCAGGCTAGAATATGGAGTATGTCGAAAAGGTCAATCAGCCCCCTTGCCCGACCTTTTCTTAAATTCTGGCCCATATGCTGAGAAGGATCAGTGGTACTCTCAGGCTGTCTGCCACCTGCTTACATTTTGTTACTGCTTCTTTGCCTTTGATTTTGGCCACTGTCTCTCCAGAAGTATAGGCATGGGTAGGGTGGAAAAAGATATGGAATTGATTCAAAACTCTTCTTTTGTAGGCTACACTTACTCTTTAATAAAGCAGGAACTAGTCTCTAACTTTAGACTTGGAAAATAAGTTAAAAGCCACTTTTACATAAGCAGTAATTAAACTAAGAACACTCACTTTGTTGTGGCAATATTCTTAAAGTCTTTCAGAACATAATTTCTTTAATGTAAGCAGAGATGCAGATTTTAGTTTCCTAACAGTACGTCCTCACCCCGGTTGAATACAGAGATGGCTACCTTCACCGAGATGAAGTTTATCAAATGGTCATCTAAGAAGCCTTTTGAGGCCTGCAGCAGTGCGGTAACACGGTGGCTTGCCGAGAAGGCTAGATCACGGTCCTCAGGTAGCTATTCTACAGCAAATTATTTTCATGGTGATTTCTTTGCCCCAGTGGGGGCTCCCTTCTCAGGTTAGCAGTATGTCAGAAATACTTTAAAGATTAGCAGACATTTGGGTTAATAAAAACCATGTTTATCTTCTTTCAGGCTATTACACATCCGTACTGTGGTTTCTTCACAGGGGCTTTGAAAAAAGAAAAAACTGCAGTATTTGGCAGAGCTTCATCGTTTTAAATATTTCTTTATCATTATAGAATGCACAAAACATTGAATTTAAACACTTCTTAGTGAAAAATAAGATTAATGACTCTCGTCAGCCGGACATTTTAGACTCAGTATAGCACCTCCTTAGATTTATAGCCTCACTGTCTCCTCCTTAGCCGATTCTTACCTTGTTTATGTTCCTCTACCTGGAATGTCAGACACAGATATATTATTAAACAGAAGCAGTGTTGAGGACATCGCACCTGGCTAAAGTTATAACTCATTTGTTAATGGGAGGAATATTGTGGCAATTAAGCATGTTTGAGAGGTTATCACAAGTCATCAAAGGAAGGTTAAAACTTCACATTCACCAGACACACATGTTAAAACTGAGGCCAATCTGTGCACAGGTTCAGATGCTCTTCAGAGTTTTGGGCAGTGTGACTGTCTGAATTTTACAGTTTTTAAGTGTAACATACCTTTCAGTAAATGTAGAATATAGTATTGTATACAACTAGAACAGGCTCAAACAGGTTGCAACTAAGATTGGAATGTACACTAATCACAGACTGTATGCAGTTTTATGTACATTTTTGGAGCTCTCTGATGTTTGGGGCACTTAATAAGTCATATATAATATGCATGTTATGTCAAATGCTGTAGTAGAGGAATAGAGGATTTGCATGTGATATAGACCAAAGGGTATCCAAGCAAGCGGACAGAAAGAATGGCCATCAGGACAGAGGGAGCAGCAAGACCAGAGACACTGGGGCATGAACCTGCTTCCTGGATTTTCCAGAGAGAGGAATCCTTCCCTCTCCTGGTGCATAGCAGCTGCAGGGAATGACAGGAGATATGGCTGGAAAGCTGGAGGCAGATGGTAGAGACTCCTCTGATCCATGCTAACAATGTGCTCCCTTGGCAAGCCATATAGATCCCTTGAAGGATTTTGAGCAGAGAAATGACAAGTTTATGCTAGAAGCAAGCAGCATGGAAGGTAGACTGCTGGCATGGAGTCTGGAGGAGGAGAGCAGCTCAGAGAATAGTGTACATTCTTGCTTCAAGTAGTGTTGAGAAGGTACAAATGGGAGGACAGAACTGGATTTAAATAGTTTTCAGAGACAAGAAAGTCAAGTGAAATAGGACAGAGTCAAAAGTCAGTCTGTAGTCTCCATTGGGAGAAAAAGGGCTTGGGGAAGAATATATGGAGTTTGGTTTCAAATGAGCCAAAACTGAGGTACTGAAGAACATCCAGGTGGTAAAGCCTATAGGAGATTGGACATTTTTCATGTGATTCTTAAGAGAAAAGCTGACACTGAGACTAGAAATTGGGATATCATTTAAATAAAGATGAGAATTTTGTCTTTATATAGAGAGTTCCTTAAGATTCTATCAGAATCCATGTCAAGATACAATTTTTCTGATTAAAATAATTTCTTTTAAAACATTGTAAGGCCAGGCATTGTGGCTCACTCCTGTAATCTCAGCACTCTGGGAGGCCGGGGCGAGTGGATCACAAGGTCAGGAGTTGGAGACCACCCTGACCAACACAGTGAGACCCCGTCTCTACTAAAAATACAAAGATTAGTCGGGCGTGGTGGCACGTGCCTGTAATCCCAGCTACTCAGGAGGCTGAGGCAGGAGAATCTCTTGAATCTGGGAGGCAGAGTTTGCAGTGAGCTGAGCTCCAGCCTGGGTGACAAAGTGAGACCCTGTCTCAAAAAAAAAATTATAATGCAGAAGCTTATGTATAATTATTTAATTATTTTATGTTTTATAGCCTTAATGTTACAAAACTTGTCTTAAGTAAGTTTATTTTGTGTGGGTCACAACTTTTATTTCAGAGAAACTTAATTCTTTTACTTTGATTTTGTCTTAATACTGATGATTTTTTAAAAGAGTTCTTTATTATTAAGCATTTTCAGTGTGACTTTTAAAATTACTCTCCTTAAAAGTGACTGTGAAATTGCTAAGTAGGTTGAGTTTGATGTCAGGTTATCCCCAAGCATAAGCTCACTCTCACCTTGCTTTGCAGGCATATCTTTTTCTTGCACATCAAGGAGGCCCTCTTGGCAGGCCACCTCCTGTGCTCCCCAGAGCAGGCAGTGGAGCTCAGTGCTCTCCTGGCCCAGACCAAGTTTGGAGACTACAACCAGAACACTGCCAAGTATAACTACGAGGAACTGTGTGCCAAGGAGCTCTCCTGTGCCACCTTGAACAGGTGAGGCTGCCATCAGGGCTACTGAGCTATCAAATGCATAAGCATTTCCAGAAGAAGATAAATCTGTGAAACATACACTTAATTTGTGAGGTTAAGACTAGGCCATTGTCCAATTTCACCGATAATTTTGAAAAAATTTGTTAGCCTTTTATTTGAAAAATATATAAACACAACGTGAAATGCTATATAATGAGAATTTTTTAAACCTCTGCCTTTAAGTACAAATCTCCTAAAATAAAGTCTATTATGTATATTGGTGTTTTCTTCATCCCAGCAAGAATTAAACCAGGAGATCTAACACAGGCATTTTAGTTATCTATTCCTGCATAACACCCCAAAACGTAGTGGCATAAAACAACAAAAATTGTCTCACAGTTTTGTAGGTCAGAAATCTGGCCATGTCTTAGCTGGGTCCTCTGGCTCTTGAGACTGTAGCCAAGCTGCAGGTGGAACTCAGCCTCATCTGAAACCTCGACTGAGGGTTGCCTCCATGCCAGGTGGACTTCTGCAGTTTGTTGGTCATCCTCCTTCCCTGGCCACAGGGGCTTCACAGCTCAACTTTATACTTATAAAGTATATGTGGACAAATGCATGAGACTTTTCAACATACACATTTGGCTTATGTATATTTTTAGAGACTTTCCATAATTTTTCCAATTCATCACCCATCCAGCATCCCCAAAGCGTTTTTACCAAATATTTAATAGTTGAGATCTCAGTGTCTTAGACGTTCTTTACAGTGTTTGCTAAATAAATGAAAGATGAGTCATGCATAAGTTTTAAGTTGTTGTGATTTATCAGTGTTAGTATATTTCACTGGTGAAGACCACATAGGTTTATGTCTAAAGTTAATATCTGTATAATTAATTCTCTGTCCTTTTGGTGTCCTCCAGCATTGTTGCAAAACATAAGGAGTTGGAGGGGACCAGCCAGGCGTCAGCTGAGTACCAAGTTTTGCAGATTGTGTCAGCAATGGAAAACTATGGCGTAGAATGGCATTCTGTGCGGGATAGCGAAGGGCAGAAACTGCTCATTGGGGTTGGACCTGAAGGAATCTCAATTTGTAAAGATGACTTTAGCCCAATTAATAGGTAAGCCAAGACTTACTTGGTTTTGACCTAGGCATGTGTATACTTCTGTAGCTCTCAACGTAATAGAAAGTAGGAAGGGATTTACTCAACAGTCAGCTTTTAGGAATGACAGGTTTCATTTTGGTATGTACATTAATTTTATTCAGGCCTGAATAACCATTTTAAATGTTAATTCAAGACGTACAATGTGGCAGAGTTAACATTTTCCAAATAATAATGCATTCACTGCTGTAAAAAACTTGTTTTCACCTCTAGACGTGCATGTGGGCACACGCAACACTTGTTCCCACACTTCCCTCCACATATGGCCAACTGCTTTCCACTGCACCTTTATGACCAGGCAGCATCATGGTGATGGGATAGCCCTAGAGGAGCTGTCTTGATTTTTCTGCTGGGTCATGAGCAAACGGGGATCCCACAACGGCACACGCATGGTGAAGAGTCACTTCTTCTAGATCTGCTTTCTTTTCTCTTCCCGTCTCTTAGGATAGCTTATCCTGTGGTGCAGATGGCCACCCAGTCAGGAAAGAATGTATACTTGACGGTCACCAAGGAGTCTGGGAACAGCATCGTGCTCTTGTTTAAAATGATCAGCACCAGGGCAGCCAGCGGACTCTACCGAGCGATCACAGAGACACACGCGTTCTACAGGCACGTATCCTGTGGTCACTTCAGCATCGTAGCTCTAAGGTTTTTAGGTGACAGCCAGGCTTCCACGGTTCCTTGAATCATTGTGTCAATGAGTCTAGTACAGAATTTAAGACATTCTGAACATTTTGTTTCTGTAGTAGCAGTGGGGTCCTTATTAATGTAGTCTTGTTTTACCCACAGAAAGTGCATGTGTGTGAGCCACACAAAGACATTCTCTGCTTACCTCCTACCATATTTTCTTATGCCATTGATCCAGAAACAAACTGTGTTAGGAGTTTTCTATGCATATTTGATCAATACGACAACCCTAAGAGGTTAAGTATTATTACCCTAATGAAGATGAGGGAACTGGGAGGATAAATATTTACTTGGTCTAGAACTCAGGTTCAAAGCCAAGTTTGACCACCCTAAAGGTAACCCTGAGTGGCTGGGCCTGCTCTGCTGCCCAGGAGAAGAATAGCACAGGTCACCTTTTCATTCTGGCAGCGCTGCTCTCCTGAGCTCTCACTGCGTATGAAAGGATTTTTTAAAAATTGATTCCCTCATTTCAGAGGGTACTTTAAAGCCAAGTTGTGATTGGACTCAGGTATTCGGACAATTAAAGCTAAGACATTTAAGTTGTAGGCAACTTGGAACCTTTTTATGTTAAAACAGATGCGCAAATTGTGGAACAGAATGGAAAATTTGGAGGCATTTCTAACATAAAAGCCAAGACTTCAAAGCAGATATCCTTTTTCTTCCATAAGCAACTTGACTCTGTAGCTTCTGTCTGACAGAGGAGCTACGTGCCCACTGCCCTCTGTATTTACGGCCACTTTACCAAAGCCATGATGTTAGGAGCTATTAGAGAAACAGAGGTGTAGTCACTGAGATATTTACCATATGTAAAACTGGAAGGACTTACTTTCACACATGCAGACAAGAATATGGAATATCTGCTGACATTTCTGTTCTTATTGACAACAGCGGATTAGAGGGCTGCCAGGCTCTTCGGTGTTAAATTAGATGTTCAATCTTGCCTTGCAGGTGTGACACGGTGACCAGCGCCGTCATGATGCAGTATAGTCGTGACTTGAAGGGCCACTTGGCATCTCTGTTTCTGAATGAAAACATTAACCTTGGCAAGAAGTATGTCTTTGATATTAAAAGAACATCAAAGGAGGTGTATGACCATGCCAGGAGGGCTCTGTACAATGCTGGTGTTGTGGACCTCGTTTCTAGGAGCAACCAGAGCCCTTCAAACTCACCTCTCAAGTCCTCAGAAAGCAGCATGAACTGCAGCAGCTGTGAGGGCCTCAGCTGCCAGCAGACCCGGGCGCTGCAGGAGAAGCTGCGCAAACTGAGGGAAGCCATGCTGTGCATGGTATGCTGCGAGGAGGAGATCAACTCCACCTTCTGTCCCTGCGGCCACACTGTGTGCTGTGAGAGCTGCGCTGCCCAGCTGCAGGTACGGAAGTCAGCTGCCCACTTTGCTTTTGCCAGCAGCCTCACCTGTCCCTCCTCTTAATGGGGAGTAGGTGCCAGGTACTGGCTCACTAATGCACAGACAGGGAATGCCCATCTTCAGCCGGAAAGGGTCTTTGTATTTGGTGACTTAAAAGATATTGCCCTTTAGAAACATTTTAGATTAGCGTACTATTTTCAACAACATAATTACTCCAAATTACATCTTTTTTTTCAAGTTCTGGAAATGAGGCTCAGATTCCTGGGTAACATATCTAGTTAGCAGCAAACCCAAGGACTAGAATCCAGGCCTCCTGACACCTGCTCCATGCCTGCTTCCTCCGTTTCAAGTTACCTCCCATTTTCTCACACTTAGGAGGATGGTCTTTATTACTTAAGACATTTGGAAAAGAATACTTCTCAATTATCCATAGATGGGTTGTTGACTCTGGTATTGCTGATTAATTTCCTTTTATGGCTGCATATGCCTCAAGGGCATATGAGTTGACTGTTATTTAATAGCAAGTCAAACTAATTTTAACAACAAAGAAAAAGCGGAACTCACATTGAGTTTTCTTCCTTTCTTGCATGAAGAGGAATTTTTTATTTCCTCTTACACTAGTTTTTTCAGTTTATTTTTATTTCTCAGAAGTGTTTGCTAAATGTCACTATGGTTTTATGTACAACTGGTCCTAAGTAATAATTAGTCTTTCAGAAGCTGTTAATTTCAGAGCTAGTAAAACCAAACGCCGCCCGCCCGTGTCCTCTCCCCAGAGGCAGTCATGGGCTTGTCTTTTTCTGCCCACCTATTCCGACTCTTATCCCTGAGTCTCTCCTGAGGGCTGATGATGAACCCGGACTTGCTGAGAAGCCAGCCAGGAATGTGGAGCTGCCACCTATGGCTAGGAGCAGAGCCCCCTCCCTGGCCCGTCAGCCCAGAAATGTTGGCCTGAGTCAATTAGCTGAGCTAAGGACACAAAATTTCAAGGAGGGTCTCCTCCCTTGCTGCCTGAAGGGTTATAATCTACTCACATAGAGACCACATTCTGCACAGAAAGACGTCTTCGGTAATTGCTTTACTCATTGTGACTTATTTAGGGTTCGACTAAAAGTGTGATTGATTTCCTTCAGTTTATACAATTTCATAATATTTATTTTTAAGCCCTTGTAAAGTATAAACTTTCAAACTTGTGAGACAGCAAAGATCTCTACCAATTGAAAGCCAGAAATCGCCGTGATCACAATTTATTTAGAACACAAAATGCACTAGAGACCCGGGTGTGCGCAGAGACACAGGCCCCCCCGCTAAGGCGTTCATGCTAACAGACTGTTGGCTTTTCTTTTCCAGTCATGTCCCGTCTGCAGGTCGCGTGTGGAGCACGTCCAGCACGTCTATCTGCCAACCCACACCAGTCTCCTCAATCTGACTGTAATCTAATCTGTTGTGCTTTTATTGGACTTGCCATGTTTCCATCAACTGCACTATTATAAATTATAAAAATGATAGATTGTGGCGAAAGTAATTACTCCAGCACCCATCTGCCACACGATGTTTAAAAAAAAAAAAAGGAAGAAAAATAATACAGCTACTCCTCACTGCAAAAACATATCCATGTGTAG
Organism: Sapajus apella; assembly: GCF_009761245.1. Classification (NCBI taxonomy): domain Eukaryota; kingdom Metazoa; phylum Chordata; class Mammalia; order Primates; family Cebidae; genus Sapajus; species Sapajus apella. Next base: position 8,736,220 of record NW_022437003.1, on the reverse strand, counting down.
AATCAACAACTCCAGTGGTGGGGACCAGGAGGAGCTCTGGGACGTGGACACGTTCCTTGGATGTTGATTTTTTTATGATCAAGTAAAGGAATAGGTAAAGTCTTTGATGTCAGTGAAGTGGCAACATAGCCAAAAAAAGTTGGGTACCTTTTAGGAAATGATGTTGTAAGTCTCCTTAATGTATCCCGAGGTAAGTTTCCTACCGGCAGCAGATTTTGTAAGAATTAGATTTAAGAATTTGGTTCTTTTTGTATGGTCGTGGAGCTCCAAACATTTTTAATAGGAAAATTTTTCTTAAATCGTTGTCGTTTTAATGTCATTCTGTCTTATAACTTGATCAAGAATTATTGAAATGCAAAAAGATTTAAAAATCAGTTCTCGGAGGCTGAGGCAGGAGAATCGCTTGAACCCGGGAGGCAGAGGTTGCAGTGAGCCGAGATCTCGCCATTGCACTCCAGCCTGGGAGAAGGGGCCAGACTCCATCTCAAAAAGAAAAAAAAAAAAATCAATTCTGTGACTTTTAAAAAGTTGACAATGTTGTCATATTTAAACCAGTCTGGCTAGTAAAAAGCAGCTCACTCAATATGGTGGCTCCCTATTCCTTTTCACTCCCCCATCACAACCCCCCTCCCCCAAGACTTTCGATTATAAAATGCTACCAATTTGGTTATAAGATTACCATGGAGTAGTCAAGTACTCCCCGGGCCTTCTGAGCTGGTAGAATATTTGATTTCAGACTGAAAACGGAGAGCAGTCTCCTTGGGAAGAGAAAGCAGAGCTTGCTGAGTGAGAGACGGAGCCTCATGGAGTACAACTGAGGGTGGTTAACTCATCACTTCTCTCAGGCCCTCCATCCCAGCTTCACCCATGGTGTCGCTTCACTGGAACTGTCAAGCCTTTTATAGCCTTACCAGAAGTATTTCGGTATTGTGTCCTTTTCTGTGTTTCTTGGGTTTTGTTGTGTTAAAGTAACTGCTTAAGTATTAACTTTGGGCTGTCCCCTCTGTATGTTTTGGAGGGGCCTTGGTTCTTTTTGCTTCTGTGTTCTTAAACATGTTTTCCACTCCCACTTGGGCATTTTGGAAGCTGGTCAGCTAGCAGGTTTTCTGGGATGTCGGGAGACCTAGATGACCTTATCGGGTGCAATACTAGCTAAGGTAAAGCTAGAAACCTACACTGTCACTTTACTGAGACTTCTGAGTATACTTTTCATATTGCCTTAATGTAGCAGTAATGTGTTGATGCATTTGTTTCTTTGCACAGACATTTTGTCAAATATTAAAACTCTACTTTTTTATGGCACATATTAGCATATAAGCCTTTATTCCAAGAGGTATTTATTTTTTCACTTGTAAAAAAACGTTTCCACGTAAAGAACTCTGTTATATCCTAGAGGACTCTGTCTTTTGTATTCAGGATAATAAAGACTTTAAAGCAAACATGGGTGTGTGTATTGTCATTTAATTCATTAAGCTAATTTTATTTCATTTCAAAGAAATAAGCAAGGGGTAACATCACAGTTGGTATCTAATTTGCTCCTACCTGGAATTTTTTTTTTAAATGATTTCAGTGCTCTACAAATTCAGAGAAATTTCTCTAGTAGCAAACTAGAGAAATAATCCTTGAAAATATAGTCTTTTTTTTTTTTTTTTTTTTTTCAAGAAAATTTGAAAACATTTAGTGTATTGGTTCTCACTGAGATCACTTCACCTAATCTCTTATCTATGTTTTGGGGTGGTAGGATTGCAATATAGGGGATGTGGGGTCACATACATAAACAGATGAAAAGAAAAAATGAGGAAAAGTACTTGAAGCTACTGGAGAAGGAAGGGAGTGGCAAAGTTGGAAGTTAACAATAAACCCAGCTGGTGGTATGACAGGTGGGTGGAAAGAGCCAGTTCAAAAACGTAGCATATTTGGGGACCTGTGGGCAGTTTGGCGTAACTGAAATACAGTGTATGTGGTTGGATGGGTTGGGATGGAATAACAGGAGATGGGACTGGGAAGTTAGGCTGGGGTCTTATCCAGTAAGGTGCTAGAGGCCTGGTAACCCCTATTCCCAGCCCTACTGATAAGGTCAGTGTCCACAAAGGTCATGAAAGGGAATCCAGAAGTGCTGGGTTCCTCAGTTCTGTTCACCGCATTCATGTCTCTTGTCCATAGATCTTACTGCCTCGCCCAGGCTCTGCCGAGCATGTGTCCTCTGAGTTTTTAGTAAAGGTAATAGCAAAATGAAACCATTGCTAGTAATGTGCCCTAGAGACTGGAGCTGTCAGGTAATCATTCAGAATTTAAAAGCTCGTCTCCACATTCCTTCAGATGAAGAAAACGGTAGGATAAAAATATGGCACAGCTTATTAGTAACATCTTACCCATTTTTTCCCTAAATGGTTAGAACATGCTGCCTTTCCCTGCTCTTTACATCAGCGTTTCCGTTATTAAAGCTATTTTTCAGTTCTAAATCCTAGGAGAATTTTCCCCATGAATTTAACATGACTGAGGAAACTTGCTCCAGGGTAAAACTTTGCTGCAAATTATCTCAGATAGGCTTCTTAACAAAGAGACCGAAAATGAATCATAGGCTTTTAGCAGTTTCAAATGTGGCATTACCCTTTCTCCTTCACCCCCGCTATCATGATTATTCATAATGGAAATGGGCCAACTTTATAAATAATTACACAAACAAAAGTCCTTTGTGTTAAACACTGGAGGCTGCTGCTCATGTGGGCCAGGAGTCCATGTGTGTGCAGGAGTCAGGGGGGAGACAGAGAACCAGGCAAAGCTGCTGTGTCGTGAGGTACGACACCCCTAGACCCAGGCAGCACCTTCTGAAACGGCACTTGGGTTACTTGTTCAAGCCCAAGTCCCCAGAGATGTTTCGCCATGACTTTCCTGGTCTTTAGATATTATATAGGCTCTTCCAAATCCAAGTGTAACTTACACAAATGAGCAATTATACTAGAAAAGAAAACTTATTAAAGCAGCTTTACAAAACCCTCCCAGCACCCTCTGTTCTGCTCCCTCGCTGGGGGACGAAGGGTAGGCCATACGCTTATGCTTTTATCTGTGGGAGCCATAAGCAGCACCTCTATTTCAGTAATAGATGCTAGAGAGCGTTTCCCTCTTCATACCACCTCTATGTTTGAAAGCTATTTCTCCTTTAAAACAATTAATTTTTTTAAGGGAATGGAGGAGTCTTGCTATGGTGTCCAGGCTGGCCTCAAACTCCCAGACCTCAACCTCTCCAGTAGTTGTGACTACAGGAACATGCAATCTTTCTCCTTTTAAGAAGAAGTCATGCCTCCTCTCTTCCCTCTGGTATTTAACCTAAATTTACATGCAGTGCTTAAGGATCTTTGGTGGAGTCCCTGAGTGGGTGGTTCTAAAGGCTTAATGGGAATTGGTTCATTTCATTCTCACAACATGCCTATGAAGCAGAGATTCTTCTTGGCCTCATTTTACAGATGAGGACCTGAGGCACAGGGAGCTGGAGTGACTGGCTCAAGGTCACAGAGCTGGAAAGAGGAGACGCAGCAATCACACGCAGGACTCTGAGTGCCGCCCCCCCACCTGCCCGGCCACAGTACTGCTTCTGAGGGGCAGCCTTACACGTGGCCCAGGATGTCCCAAAAGTTTCGCCTTACCGCAGACTGTATGAAGGAGCAAAATGCCCAGTGCACGTGTTCTGTTTTGGTTTTGCTTTGTTTTTAAGGAGTGTGGCTAACCGCCCAAACATTCTCCACCAGTGCCCTGGAGTTTGAGGACACAACCTTTGATTGCACCAATCCTCATTAGCGAGGGCTGTCAGGCTTCCCCTTTTTGGGCAGCCCAATCCCAGCCCAGGAAGCCATTTTACAGCAGTGAGTGCGTGTGTGTGTGTGTGTGTGTGTGTGTATTAATTACCATGTGTTTTTATAGGGAAAACACCTTAAATAAACTGAGAAGGCAGACAGGTAAAACCAAATGGGATGACATTTCTGGGATCTCCAATGCTCTTTTGGGCTGATTGGAAGGACTGCGGAAAACAACTGCAGGACGTCAGTCCTGGCAAGCCTTTGCAGTTTCAGAGTTTCCATGTCATTACTCATCTCTTTGCTGGCCCTTCCGCTCCCAGCTTCGAATTTCCACCACTAAGCCCTGGGGAGAGAATAAGAGCTGTGGGCCAGTCAGACCTTAGCGGGGAGGCAGAGAATCCATGCACATCCTTCATCTGCACAGCAGACCCCCAAGGGCAGCTCCTGTTCCAGGCCCACACCCACTGGGAATCCGGCCAAAAGACCAGAGCCAATTCCACCAAGCATTTCTGAGAAATGGATATTTCACTCAAGGCTTTGAGGAAACATTCTCATTATACAGGAGATGTGGCAAAAAAATATCTAAAAACCCCTGCTTAAGCATCTCTGTTCCTCCCTTCCAGACACAACAAACAGCAACAAAGGGAGGGGCAGGGGAATGAACGTAATGACTAAAGAAAGGACAAAATAGAAGATGAGAAAGAACAAAGGAATGAAAACACTTTTCTGTGAATGCAGGTAAACCCAGTATCTTTGTTGGCCGAAATCTAGGGGGAGATGATAGTGAAGCAGAAAACTTCCCTGATTCCTTTGCAGGTGGGAACTGGAGTGCAGGTGTTGGAGCTAGCCAGCTGCTTCAGCACTGGAAGGGGTGAACTCCATTCACTTGAACCCATTGCTCCCAATCCCTTGTGGGAGGAAACACACAGGTGAGTGGATGCAGGAATCAGGGCAAGTGCTTTCAGGTACCAGCAGGGGCAAATCTTTGTGTGTCCCGTGGTAGCATCTAGGGGGGAGAACCTGTGATGCTGTCTATAGACGGCTTAAGTATCACACAGCTCAATGGGCCCTCTGCCTTCTTGCATGAGGTAGCTGCTCTCCACCAGCAAGGGCAGAAGGTCAGTGTGACAGCCTTTAGTGTCTGCACCGGTAGCACCCGAGCTCTTGTCTGGTGTCTGGGAAAAATCAGATAGTGCGAACAAATTGAAGAGTGGTGAATGCAGAGGATATTATTGCCGATGAAAGTGGCTCTCGGTGGGAAAGAGAGCTGAAAAGGGGATGGAGTAGGAAGCTATGCTGTCAAACCTGTCCCTCTGAAGTCAAGCCTGTCCCTCTGAGGTCAAGCTGCTTCTCTCCAACATCCAGCTGCTTCTCCTCCCTCTGACAGCTGAGCCTGGGGTTTTTATGGGTACAGGATTTGGGGTGGGGTGGGGTTTGGGAAAAGGCAAAATTCCAGCAGGAAAACAGGGATTAAGTTCTCACTTTGAGCCATAGTATTGGGTTTTTTGGCTTGAGGGTGGGGCCCTCACTGGGGGCCTGACCTCTTCTGCCCAGAATTTCTCTGCCTCCTGTCCCTATGAATGGTAAGATAAACATGTGAAATGAACATTTTTGCTGCCTCTCTTCTATGACTTTGCATTGCTTATGAACCATGAGGGTAAATTTCAATGGCAGGAGAATGCAGGTGGTGGACATCTTTCCAAAGTTTCTCTCACCATCTCCATGCAGTTTGTCAAGAGAAGGAAGACACAAGCTGCACCTCTTACTGTAAGCCTTACTGAGGCTTTGTGCAAGAAATCAATTACAAGTTATCCATAGAAATAAAGTTTTGGGGCACCCAATTTGCTTAACTATGGCTATAAAAGGAAGATAAGACTATCTGACAGAGCCTCAGTTTACTGCCCTAGAACTTGAATATCTGTGGCTTGGGAATAAAGGAATGATTGTATTTGAATGCAAATGTCTAGGAAAGGCAGATGTAGCTTGTTATCTTGAATAATCTGAGTAATACCACAATGCTACCTGTTACCTAATGAAAACCAAAGACTGTCCTTGCGTCAATGCCCTAGGTGCCAGCCACAAGGTCCAGCATCATTCCAGGTATTTCCCTGCACATGAACAAGACTTTCATCTGCCAGCCTTGCATCTGTAAACACATCTGCTCAGAGCACTCCCTGTACAAAACACTCAGTAACTCCCCTCTGCGTACTGAGTTCAATCCATACTCCTCAGCCTGGCAGTCAAAATCTTTCATCACTTAATATCTACATACCTTTCCATCTCAGCTCCCTGTTCCGCCTGCCAACCCACCCACTGGTGAGGCTGGCATCAGCTACCCAGGTCCCTGAATGTGCTTTGCATCCCCTTCTCCCTCTTCACCCCTGGACCTGTGCTGAAATGTTTGAGATGCCTAGGGAGCACTTTTCCCTTGCTTCCCTGCACTGCAGCAATCAATATTCACCTGACCTAAACTTTCTTCAGGGGCCAGCTTAAATCTACTTACAAAATTCTTCCATGCAAAATCAATTTCTGCCTCCATTGTAATACCATAGCACTTTGCACCAACACATACATCACAGGTGTATGTGTGTATGTTTCATCCATATGCCTAGATTACAATAATTCCTTCATAGCTTTATTATCTGGCATACTATACATTTACTTATGTATTTTTGTCATTGTCTGTCTCCTCTTCCAGAAAGTACAAAAACTTTGTCTACTTTGTTTATTATTGCATCCCCAATGCCTAGAACAGTGCTTAGCAGATAGTAAAGGCTCAATAAATATTTGCTAAATAAATACATAAATGAATCATGGGAGCCTAGAGATCCCAGACTGTGTTGCTCATCTCCCAGTCACCCCAGAGTGGCTGGCAAAGTGCTTTGCACATGCTTCTTGCATCTGACTGGATTAAAGAGCCAGCCACTTGGGTTTGGCTATGTACAACTTCTCTGTTTTGAACAGAAGACATGGATTTAAGTGCGAGTTACAGAGCTGTGGAGCTGTAAGCCAGGCAGACAGGATGGGGGCTGAGACTGATACAGGAAACCCCTAGGTTAATGGGCAACCCTAATTGCTAAATCTAATTAGGACAGCAATCAGTTAAATTAAGAATCCTTCAGGTAAGAAAACCAAACAAAAAGCTGTTGGGCAAAATTTTTCATTCTTCATTCACTTTAATCAGCTTCCTCAAAGAAGAAGGCAAGATAGCAGGATTTCAGCAGGAGTGTTTTACTGGGCCAAAAGCTATGCTCCCATAACTACAGAACCCCAAAAAGAAAGAACAACATGGTCTTTGGCCTCTAGGTTCCTCTTCAGCATGTGCTCTGGAGGAAGCTGCCGAGTCACTTCTCCAAAGACCCTGCGGATTATCGCTGTGAAAGCTCAGGCTCTCAGGCTTGAATCTCTGCCAACAGGCTTCCAATTTGGAGGGCTGATCCTCTTAATTGAGCAAAAGCACACCGTCCCCCCACTGAAGCAAGCGACACAGAGGCACCGTGCAATTCGCCTCCATGGCTGAAGCAGTTACTTATGTGGTCCGAAAAGACAGATTTTTTTTTTTTTACTTAATATTGCCTACTTAATGTGTTTACATCATCATCTTCCACAGCACCATAAGTATCACAGAGCCCCTCCTTTTTTTCCCAAGAAACTCATCAGATATATGTGAAAACAAAGAGATATGATATTATGACTATCCCTAAGAATTACCATCAATACCAACAGGATTGATATACGTAAAAAACTATATATACATCATACACTATATCCAAGCCACATATTTGGGAAACAGGTCACTTTAATATTAGTCCATCAAGATTCTAGGTAAGCTCTTTCACAAACCTTGTGAATTGAGACAAGTCGTATAAACTCTTTAAACTTTGACTTCCTTGTCTGTAAAATAGGAATAAAGATAATACCTGTTCATGGTCATTTTGTGAAGATTAAATTAGATATTGCCCATAAAGCACTTAGCAGTGTACCTAGAATATAGTAAGAGCTTCATAAATATTGAATGAATACATTAATAGGCTGTCAGGCACCCTCCAACCACTGACCCAGACTGGCTACATTTCTGAGACAATGGGATTTATTCTCATCCTCAAAACAACTGTGTCCTGAGGCTTTGTTTCCAGCTGTGCTGACTGCACACCGTACAACCCTAAGGAGCCCATTCAAAGTTGATGCCTCAAGGATTTGGATATCGACTATTACAATTTTACAGCATAGTCTCACCATTTCCCAAGGGATGGAAATAAGGCATCATGAGGGGTGGGGAGACCTTTTCCACTTTGCACAAAGGCACTCTAGGGACAAGCCCTGGCCCTGGGCAGTAAAGACAAGCATTGGCGCCAGCTCCCTGGAAGAAAGCGACTCCGGCTAGATGACTGTTGCTTTAGCCACAGTTGGGCTCATTCATGGGTCCCTAAACACTGTAAGTATTGTGGAACGGCGCTGAAAAGCTGCTCTCGCTGGATGGTCTTTTTGGCTTGTAAATGTTAGTTAACTGTGTTTGGTGTCCTTATTATAATCATTATTTTATTTTACTAGATTCTTTGCTGTGTCCAAGAGGTCTGTTGTGTTGAAACACACTGACCATATCTGTTCGTCAGCACCATCCACCTACCATAATAAACATCAAAAGACAAACCCAAGCTCCCGCCATGCCATCCTGAAACCAGCCAGTCATGCCCGGAATAAGGCTCTCTGCAGACTCAGCCTCCCTCTTTAGAACGGAAACACTTCCTGAATCTGGACAGAGGGCCTGAATATCCCCAGGCTGGCTAGCTGAGGGTCGGCAAGAAGGATGGGCAGAATAAAGCCAAAAATGTGAACCCGGGGTATCAAAAGAAACCATCAGGGCAACCACCACGCAGCTACCAGAGATGGGCTTCTGGAATGGTCCCCTGAGCAAGAGGTCCTGGGAGCCACAGGTAGTTAAGGACACAACAGCCCAGAGCTCCACAGTGGGAAGCTCTCCCTTCTTCAAACCCTGGTAACATGCTGTCTGGGCCAGGCACGGTGGCTCACGCCTATAATCCCCGCACTTTGGGAGGCCGAGGCGGGCAGATCACAAGGTCAAGAGATCGAGACCATCCTGGCCAACATGGTGAAACCCTGTCTCTGCTAAAAATACAAAAGTTAGCTGGGAGTGGTGGCGCTTGCCTGTAATCACAGCTACTTGGGAGTCTGAGGCAGGAGAATCACTTGAACCCAGGAGGTGTTTGTTGCAGTGAACTGAGATCGCACCATTGCCCTTCAGCCTGGTGACGAAGAGAGACTTCATCTTAAAAAAATATATATATACACACATACATCTTAAAATATATATATAAAAAATATATTTTATATATTTATATATATAGATGTGTGCATAATATATAAAATATTTTATATATATATTTTAAGATGTGTGTGTATATATATATACATATATATATATTTTTTTTAATGAAGTCTCTCTTTGTCACCAGGGACAACATTAGACTGACTCATTGCCTGCTCGCCCTCCTGGAAGTTTGTTCATACAAAGGTGTAAGAACAATGACTGTCCTTCTCCCTCTTGCTTGTTTCTACCACGATAGTAAATCCATGCTAGTTGACCATAAACCTATCTACTCTCTTTCATACTATACTTTTCTCTGTCTTGATTGTAGTGCTGGTAGTCACACAACTCTATGAATCTGTCGAAACCCTAGAGCCATATATACCACAAAGAGTGACTATTACCGTGTGCAAATCAAGAGAGGGAGGTCACGTTGGACAATGCTGATTGCCTGACAACAGCCCCTCTCCCTGACTCTGCTTCTTGTCTCACAAAACCCAGATTTTATTTAGGCTTAGGGGAGGTTGAACCTGCTCAGCCTCATGGGGATACATCTTGATCAATCTAAATCGATCGGGAATTCAGTTCCTCCTGTCACTGATTGGTTTGGAAATGGCATTTAATAGGATTCTTGCCAATCTAGGATGTGAGGATCTGGACTGGCCACAGTGGCTCGCGCCTATAATCTCAGCATTTTGGGAGGCCGGGGCGGGTGGATCACGGGATCAGGAGTTTGAGACCAACCTGGCCAACATGGTGAAACCTCGTCTCTACTAAAAACACAAAAATTAGCAGGGTGTGGTGGCAGGTGCCTGTAATCCCAGTTACTTAGGAGGCTGAGGTAGGAGAGTCACTGGAAGCCAGGAGGCGGAAGTTGCCTTTAACTGAGATCACACCACTTCACTCCAGTCTGAGCAAGAGAGTGAAATTCCATCTCAAAAAAAAAAAAATGTTTTTTTAATTTAAAACATTTTTTAAAATAACATATGAGGGTCTGGAAGCCTCTGCTCAGGTTCTGTTTTCGCCTTACAAACGGCCTTCACCTGGCTCTCTGCTGCTGCACGAGCCAATTACAGACCAGGGCCTGGTGGGGCTCCTGCTCTGCGCCATTGCTTTTGACTTCCTTGCACTGGCTGGCGGCGGCTGGCTGCAGGCGAGGGACCACAACCGCACGTCCTCGCCGGAGTGGAGACGCTCGCTTCCCACGAGGGTGGCCGCCGGGATTTCATGCGGGAAGGCAGGGGGAGGAGCAGCCGCTGTGCTCCTCTGCAGCTCTATCACTCTCGATGTCTGTTCCATCCTCTGCTTCTTTGCCCTCTGTGGATCCCAAGTGCTTGAGTTCGTAGGAGTGACTGGAGCCCCTCACTCTGGCTGCCGTGTTCCAGATCATCCTCTGGTAATACACCCTCGACGTACCCCCAGACCTTCAGCCTTCATGCCAAGGCTGCTCTCACATCTATAACTGGACCCACAGCTTCAGATGGGCGCCCACAATTATCCTGATCAGCTGTGCCATCTCCTGCTGCTGCCTCTCAAACCACGAAGATGACCTCCTGGGCAACCTCAGACCAGGTACTTACATACATCACCCCAAGTGGGGAATGAGAGAGGAAGAATTGCTGCTGGGAAGATAGATTTAGAGGCAGGAACTAGTTGCAATCCATCTGAAGCCATGCCTATACGATTAGAGCCCAGGTAACTTGAGATGAAAATATCAAGCCATTTTTTTATCCTTAGGCTGTTTGCCCAGGCCGCTTTAAGCCTATTTTTTGGCAGTTCATATCGCTAAAATAGTCTAAAATGCTAACACAATTTGGGAGAAAATATTTCTTCAGTACGATTATAGTTTTCATATTCATTTTTGGTATATGTTTTGTGGAGTTAAGACTTTCTTTTCACAAATTACCTATATGTGACAATATTTCCTTATCTATAGCATTTATACCACATTTGTAAAAACATATGCATATGAAACTCACCCCTTTATATGGTAAAAATGAGAAGGCTTTCAAGATTCAATAATCTGATCAAATTTTTGTTTTTTCTCGGTAGAATGAACTGAGTCTATTAAGGGCTAAGGAGAAGAGAGACATACTGGTAAAAATTGTCAGTGACCAAACATTCAAAAAAAAATGCAAGAAGATAAACATTTTTTCAAGCCTTCAGCTATTTAAAGAAGCAAAATAGTTTCCTACAGGCATAACATTTGTGAGAATTTGTAATTATGATCCTGAATAATTACTTTTTTGCTAATCTTCACATTAACTCTATGCATCACCTAGGAATGTATTCTTTCATGGCCAAGGCCTGTGTGGTAGTGAGGCCTCCTTAAGAAGTCAAATGGGAAAATGAAATTTTCTCTTTTGAAGTGCTTTATGGGGTTAGGCTATGGGAAAATGCTATATTAATCAATCTGTACTGTGTAATGTCTATATAGTCAGACCCAGAGCAGACCAGACTGAAAGATGGACTGGGTCTAATTCATCGTGATTGATAGATTTGATTAGGTTGTGTAGTGAAGCATTAAAAGAGCCATTCCTATCACAAAAATACCACTCAAACAGCCTAGGGGTAAGAAATGGCTTGACTTTTTTTTTCATCTCAGGTTTAACTAGACTCTAATTGTATAGATGGAGGTTCTAATAGACAGCAACTGTAAGCCAAAACCTACGTATAATTAAAAATGTGGTCTTCCTTGGTAAATAGATCCAAAATGTCTCAAGTAAAACATGCAACAGAGGATTTAAGGAATGTGAGTTCCTCTCAATGGCATATATATGATATATCCAGAAGATTTTTATATTGTTTGCACTTGTACAATAAAACTCATTTTATAGGCGGGCATGGTGGCTCATGGCTATAATCCCAGCACTTCAGGAGGCCGAGGTGGTAGGATTGCTTAAGTCCAGGAGTTCAAGACCAGCCTAAGTAACATAGTGAGACCCCCATCTCTAAACAAAAAAAAGAAAAAAAAAAGAAATTTATATATCAAATCATTATTTTATAAGTTGTGAAGTAACCAATTGCAATTCTCATTATGATTTTCCCCCCAATAACCAGGTATTCTATTTTTTTTTTTTCTCAAGATGGAGTCTTGCTCTGTCACCCAGGCTGGAATGCAGTGATGCAATCTTGGCTTACTGCAACCTCCACCTTCTGGGTTCAAGCGATTTTCCTGCCCTAGCCTCCCAAGTAGCTGGGATTACAGGCATGCACCACCACACCCGGCTAATTTTTTGTATTTTTAGCAGAGACAGGAGTTCACCATGTTGGCCAGGCTGGTCTTGAACTCCTAACCTCAAGTGGTCTGCCTGCCTCAGCCTCCCAAAGTGCTGGGATTATAGGCATGAGCCACCACACCTGGCCCAGGTATTCTAATTTTTAAAAAGAACTAGGGGGTGGGGATTCAGCACGATTATGTGCCCTCTGCTTTTCTGGCTTTTGGTATCGTGTGAGGATGTGATGCCTGGAGCTGCTATTGCAATCTTGTGAAGATGAGGGATGCTAACGCACATGATAAGGATGGCAGGCCTAATAGGTGGAAAGGCTTAGGTCATCCTGACAACATTAAGCAGCTGAATTCACTGATTCCAGAACCTTAGGCCACACCACTCAGCCCTTACCACCTCCTGTCCTACTGCCATGGGAGGTAATACATGTTTTGCTTATTGTTGAAGCTGCTTTATTTGATTTTCCTATTACCTGCAGCCAAAAGCATCGTAACTAATAGACTGGTCCCAGGCTGCTAGAAATGGGTCACACCTCCTATAGGGTTGTATCCAATAACACGTGGCAGGGGTCTGTTACAGGATCCACAAGATACAATGTGTTTGTTTGCCTGAAATTGTCTCTATCACCTGTGGGCTTTCACTACCTATGGTGCTAATTGTACCTAATTCAACCAGTTAAAAAGATGCTAGAAATTGAAGCCAACAAAGCTGTCAAAATTTGTCTTGGGTTCTTGAATTAGACAACTTCTTGAGATTTTATGATACATTTCCTTTCTCCTCCTCCTAGATGCTTTCCTGCTGGATGCTGAACACTCAATTATCACCTCCTCCTGTGTGTCTCTTTTGCTGAGTCAGTTCTCACTAGGGCCTTCCCATGACCTTTTTGCTGTCTTTATCTGTCTAAAGCTTCATCTTCCTTTGACATTTATCTTCATCTGGAAATTCTATATTCTTCCTTTTCCTCTTGTCTTGATCTTATATAAAATCAAGATTGTCCCCTGAAAGTTATGTTTAAGAAGCAATGTTGGGGCCAGGCACGGTGACCACACATGTAATAACAGCACTTTGGGAGGCTGAGATGGGTGGGTCACCTGAGGTCAGGAGTTTGAGACCATCCTAATCAACATGGAGAAACCCCATTTCTGCTAAAAATATAAAATTAGCTTGGCGTGATGGTGCACACCTGTAATCCCTGCTACTTAGGAAGCTGAGGCAGGAGAATTGCTTGAACCTGGGAGGCAGAGGTTGCAGTGAGCAAAGATCACACCATTGCACTCTAGTCTGGGCGACAGAGTGAAACTCTATCTCAAAAAAAAAAAAATGCAATTTTAACAAAACTATATGAAGTCCCTTGTAACTTGTTAAAAACCACTTCATTCATCACGTTGTTGTTTTCTCAAATATATTTTTCTCTGCATTGAAACTGCTTACCGTTCAGGTCATTGGAAGTCTATTTATTGCCATTAAACTCTTTTTCAGGTTTGACATCTTTGTCCTCTATTAACTCAAGTTTGAGTATTTCCTTTTTAATCCAACAGATAAAGCTCCTCCCCTATCCTTCTAGCCCCGTAACTGTAAGATAAAAAATTTCCTGCTACAGGTATCTTGCAGGTAAGGTGGCAGGCAGGCAAGGCATCAGACAACTCACATTGATCAGAACTCAGTCCTTGTCATAGATCTCTTCCTAAATGCCTGGCAGGATACTTTGTTGAGTACATCTTAATAACTTAAATTGTTTTGAATTAAATGAAACTAAAGTTTCATAGTCACTACTGGAGGGAGAACAGGCAACATGCATGAATTTTCTCTGTTTTGGAACACATGGAAAAGAATGTCAATACTAGTAGCATCTTGAGATCCTGGTGGCTAGACCCAGCCTACCCACGACAGTCAAAAGTTACTATTTATGATGTGGATACTAGTCCATTGCTTCACTTTCTACTGGCTGACACCTCTGACACATTTCATCCCTTTTTTTCTTCATTTTCTTTTTTTAGAGGCAGGATCACCCAGGCTGGAGCACAGTGGCACAATCATAGCTCACTGCAGCCTTGCTCCTGAACTCAAGTGATCCCCCTGCCTCAGCCAACCAAGTAGCTGGGACTAGAGACATGTACTGCCACACCCAGCTAAGCACCTTTGATTCTAATATTGAAAATATCACTATAAAATATCGAGTCTGTATGGATTAATGAATGAGTTAAACGGCAGGAGTTTGACCCTAATGAGTAAATGTTTGGGGGCACCGGGGAGATGGTAATAGCTGTGGTCTTCTTAGCCTTCATTACCAGGAAAAAAAGAAACAACATTTATATGAAGATTCTCAAAATGCCCATTTAGCGTATTATTTTTTATTGTAATAAGATAACATATAGCCTTTTCAGATCTTATTTTTGTTTCTTCTGTTGTTAGTCCTGAGTGTATGCCTACAGTGACAGCCAGATTTCATTTCATTCATTCATTCATTCATTCTGACCATCATCTGGGGGCCAAGCACTGCTGTGGGTGCTTGGGGAGCATCAGTAAACAGAACAGACAAAAGTCCTGCCCTCTTGGCGCTTACATTCTAGTGCAGGCCACATGGAAATATAATAAATTCATAAACTCAGGAAGAACTCTGTTCTTTTTAGATCAATAAGGCTTACCTGTGAACTGTAAACTGTGAAGGGACGGCTTCTTTCTCTGAAGAGGTAGTGAGACCTCATTTTAAAAGACTTTATTTTTGGACATTCTTTAGATACTGACTTATTCTGTTCTCTAGTAGAAGTACCTTGCAGCAAGGAATAGAAAAAGTCAATTGATACGATATTGGGAAAGTCCTGTCTTTTGCTTCTCTGGGCTCCTGTGTGGACTTCTGTGAAAAAATAATAAAAAAACAAAGGCTTTTCCTACCCTCTCACTCAACAACAATCATCACAGAAGACTTCTGTGATCTCTGGGCACCAAAAAGCTTATGGAGATTTCTCCCCACCAGCAGCCAATCAATCAATCAGTCCTACAGAGGACGCTAGCTGGGTGTCCTCCTATTCAATTCAATTCTGATGCTGTCTACCTGTACCTGGAGATAGCAGTAGATCCCACAGGTGAAGGGCTCCGTCCCACAAAACTGCCCTCCACCACCCCAGGATCCTCTCCCTTTTCGTTAGGGTCCATTGACTAGCAACCTTAATTCCATATGAAACCTTAATTTCCCCTTGCCAAGTGAGGGGAAAAAAACACCCTCAAAGTGTTTCCTCTATTCTCACTTAACAACAATCAACACAGAAGACTTCCGTGACCCAGTTGAAGAGGCGTTGTCCCATGCACCAAACAAGCAAGCAGTTCCTCAGTGGACACCAGCTGGGTGTCCTCCAGTTCAGTTCACTGATGCTGTTTACCTGGAGAGCATGTCAGATTCCACAGGTTGAGGGCTCAGTGGTGCCTAAGGTTTCCCCCTCCACCCATGCACCCATGGTGGTCAGCACCTCCCGACCTTGACCTAGAAACTGCACCCTCATAGTTACCGTCTCCCTGGGGTCAGACAATTCCAGCACTGCACTTTTAGCATTGGCTGAAAGTCTCGAACAGTTTACTCAGAGCTTCCCCATTTGTTTGGCTAACCCCAGGGAATACCTCAAAGTAAGATCTGGTAAACTGTGCAGTGTTTAAACATTTTTTCTTCAAGGGGGAAGACCAAGTGCACATCCCATTCCCTCTCAGCAATCGCAGAGGCTTATCTCAAATTCTACTTGTCGAATTTGAGATAAGCCTCTGTGATTGCTGAGAGGTAGGGAGCAGGGTAATTTACCCTGGCTGCCAAAACATGTCCAGTCATTAGGGAAAAATTCTGCATAGAGACTAGAGTGTGGACCCCACAGCCATGAAAACTATGGCTCTTTTTCTGAATTCAAGGCAGTTTTAGAAAAACAAAAACCCCAGCAGATACTTTTCTCCCAGCTGGCTTTGTTCCTTCTGCCTCTGGAGAGCCATAGACCATGAAATTTATTTGGGCTGGAGGTGGGGGTGGGGGGGGTGGGGGGGGGGTGGGGGGGTTGGGGGGGGTGGGGGGAATGGGGGGGATGGGGATGGGGAAGTGGGGTAGGGTCAGCGTTAAAGAAGACGTCGTGTCAGTTGCTTTCTATTAATTACCCTTCAATATTAGTATAGTTTCGAAATACGCTTCAAAAACTGATGACTAAATGGCTGAATTTCTAAAAGAAAAAAATTGTTTTAGAATCAGATCAAGCACATTTATTAAGCATTCATTCATTCCTTCATTTCTCTACTCTTTTTAAAGCATCTACTATGTTCCTGATGTTGCTGCCATGTTGTCAAGTCACCCAGAAGACACAGTGGACACTTACAAGGAGAGCCATTGGGTAAGGATGTGCTAAGTTTTGTCTCCATTAAATTAAAACTCAGTTATTATCTAAATATTTACATAATTACAGGTAGTCATTATCCAGGTTGTTTTCCAAAGGCCAAATCTGACTCAGCGTGCCTTTGATTACTGAGACAAGGCACCAGTCACATGAAACATCTCTTCAGAACAAAGCATACCAAAGAAATTATTACACAGGAGGTTTAGCTCAGGAAAAAGGAACAGAGAAATAGCTTGGGGTACAAAGCTCTTTATCTTGCTTTCTAAAGTGCAGCGGTTTAACATTTAAAAGGTTACTTTCTGGAACATTTTCCCCTGAAAGTTTCTTTCACACATTTGCAGACAGAAATGACAATGGAGCCATGAACATCTTCCACTCTCTGGAGGGGATTTTCTTGCTTTTACTTAGGCATTAGATAAAAATAGCATTTTACTTCTCTTCAAGCCTAAAGACAGGATTACATTTAAATCTGGCTCTTTCATTGTAAAATGTGTATTGTTAACTAGGAAGCAATGAGACCAATCCTTGACCAGGCAGCCTGGACTTATTCTTATGTCTATAAAGTGCCTGAGTTAAAATGAGCTGCAAAGATCTGTAAGTATGAGGAATGTTACCGCCTTCCCCCTGGCACTCACAGACATTTTAGTGCTTCCTGCTTCCTCCAGAGATTTATTTTTTTTTTAACTTATTTCTCTCCAGTGTTTCCTGAACTTTTTCTAAAAGGCAAGATCAGAACTCCTTTAGATACTGCCTTGTTTTCATTTGTTGACAATCTAAACCCTACCAAGACATGTCCCCAGTTATTCTGGACCTTATCAACAAGTCTGAGTCATGTTCTCCAGTTCACAGAAATGCTAAGATTGTGGTAACTTCTCTATAATAAATTTATAAAATGAGGTGATCTGATAGACAAATTCATTTAAAAAGAGTATTGACCACTTAGATTTCTGATATTTTTAAAAAAGTAAAATTTTAAAAACTAGAAGATTTCTTATATGTGTTCCATAAAATCATAGTGTTATTATTTCAGAGCTGCAGAGAGTCTTTTTGATTATCTAATCTCCTTATTTTGTTATCATGGAAAGTGAGGCTGTCATATTGTGAAATATATACAGTACTTGGTTATTCTCCAGTTTCCTGGTATACAACTCCTAAAATCCTTGGAATCTTCAAAGTGATATGTGGCTTTGTGTGTGCTGTTGAGTTGGCTGATAGCTGGCGGTTCCTAAGTAGCTTCAGGAAGAGGTTGGTCACCAGAAAGACCAAGGCAGGATTAGAGGGTTAGGACTGTCAGCCAGACCTGGAAACTGTGGGAAGGACAGAAGAGCTGAAGATAACGTTGGTCATCAATGACCAGTGACTTAATCAATCATGCCTCCCTAATGAAGCTTTCCTAAAAACCAAAAAGGACTCGGTTCTAGAATCTTCCAGATAACTGAAACTCCAGAGAGTGGAGGTTTCTGGGAGGTGATGTGCCCAGAGAGGACATGAAAGCTCTGTGCTCCTTCCTGCATGCCTTGCCCTACACATCACTTCATCTGTAACCTTTGTAACATCCTTTATAGTAAATAGGAAAGCTTAAATGTTTCCCTGAGGTCTGGAAGCTGCTCTAACAAATTAAGTGAACCCGGTGTGGGGGTGTGGGAACCCCGATGTATAGCCAGTTGGTCAGAAGCACAGATCATACAGCCTGAGGCTTGCGATCTGCCTGAGAAGGTGTGTCTGTTGAGGGGTGGGGAAAAGTGTGTAGTGGACTGGGGTACAGGAGTGTTACCTTCCTCCCAGCGACCCTCTCCTTTTCTATCTACTTCCTGATACAAACTCTCCTGGTGCAAAATCTCTTGGTGACCTCCATGCTCAGCCGCCAGCAGCTTCCCCAGAGGGCAAATGTGACCTCAGCATTAAACACACACATTTAAAATAAATTAAGGTTGTTATTTAAATTAAGGAACAATTTAAGTAAACAAATGACAGAGAGAATAACAAACAGACTCTATACGCCCACTACCAGGAGTAAACAGACTTGAACATTTTGCTTATTGATATGGTCTGGCTGTGTGTCCCCACCCAAATCTCATCTTGAATTGTAATCTGAACTGTAATCCCCAAGCATTGGAGGAGGGACCTTGAGAGAGGTGATTGGGTCGTGGGGGTGGTTTTCCCATGCTGTTCTTGCGATAATGAGTGAATTCTCACAGTATCTGATGGTTTTATAAGGGTCTGTTCCCCGTTTGCTCTGCACTTCTCTCTCCTGCCAACTTGTAAAGACGGATGTGTTTGCTTTCCCTCTGCCATGACTGTAAGTTTCCTGAGGCCTCTCCAGACATTTACAACCTATTTTCTTTATAAATTGCCCAGTCTGGGAAAGTTATAGTAGTGTGAAGCTGAAATAATACACTTATTTACTTTAGATCTTTTTTTTCTTACTTTCTTTTTTTTTTTTTTTAAGAAATAAGATTTTATAGAGTTAAAAAAAAAAACCCTTCCTCAATTTAAGTATCTGTACAGCTAGTGTTTCTATTCTTTCTTTTTAATCTTTCAATTGCTCGTAATTAAAATCAAAACAATGTGTAATTTTGTAAATTGTTTTGATTTTAATTATGAGCAATTCAAAGATAAAAAAGAATAGAAAATAATACAGTGACTATATACCCACCATTGTGATTACATGCATGATGCTATTTTTTGCCTTATTTGTTTTCACCTTCTGAATTTTTATTGTGGAAAATTTCAGACACGCACAAAAGTAGGAAGAATAGTATAATGAGCTCCATGAACCCATCACCCAGCTTCAACAACCCATCACCCAGCTTCAACATCACCCAATTCAACAATTGTTGTACTATCATTATAGTATAGTATAATCATTATGCTATCCACTCATGGCCAATCTTGTTTTAACTGTTGGGTAAGTTATAGATAATATGGATTCTACATTCTCCCCTATATTATTTATCTATACATATTTCATCATGCATCTCTTAAAGAGAAGAACATTCAGAAAAACAGTGCCACTATCATGCTTAAATGTAGTGATAATTCACTCGCAACTGCTATTAGCCAATATCCAGTCAATGTTTAAATATCTAAAAGTCTTATTATAAAAAATTTTTTTTCAGTTTTTATGTTTGAATCAGGATTCAGATAAGGTCTACACCAAGCTTAAAGCCAACCTGTAGCCTGCAGGCCACATGGGGCCCAGGACAGCTTTGCATGCAGCCCAACACAAATTTGTAAACTGTCTTAAAACAGTTTTTTTTTTTGCAATTTTTTTCTCTTAGCTCATCAGCTACTGTTCATGTTAGTGTATTTTATGTGTGGCCCAAGACAGTTCTTCCAGTGCAACCCAGGAAAGCCAAAAGATTGGACGTTCCTCATCTACACATTGCCATTGATTTGACAGAGATAGTTTTGCCTCTTTGTTTCCAATTTTTATCCTTCTAATTGCTGATTCTTATCTAATTGTATAGACTAGGACCTCCCGCCCAGTATTAAATAGCAGTGGAGATTATGGCTATCCCTTGTCTTGTTCCTCACTTTAATAGAAAGTCTCCAGTGTTATTACATTAAATAAGATGCTAGCTTTTGAGCTAAAGTATACACACACACACACACACACACACACACATAATCACATATATAACATATTAAAAATCACATATGAATATAAAGTATACATTGTTTACATATTTCAATAAATCCTATATATCAGATATAACCATATATAATTATATATAATGATATATGTAATTAGATATAATCATATGCATATAAAAAACAAAATAGTCATCAATGTATATTTTACAATATATACGGTGGCTCACACCTATAATCCCAGCACTTTGGGAGGCCAAGGCAGGCGGATCACCTAAGATCAGGAGTTCAAGACCAGCCTGGCCAATGTGGTAAAGCCCCGTCTCTATTAAAAATACAAAAAATTAGCTGGGTGTGGTGGTGGGCACCTGTAATCCCAGTTCTCCTGAGGCAGGAGAATCGCTTGAACCCTGGTGGCAGAGGTTGCAATGGGCTGAGATCAGGCCATTGCACTCCAGCCTGGGCAACAAGAGCGAAACTCCATCTCAAACAACAACAACAAATGTTAAGTTTCTCAGGTGCCTTATGTACCTCTGTGAAGATGATTATATGATCTTTTGCTCTTTAGCTGTCTTAATATGAAGGATTATATTATTAAATTTTCTAATAATGAATCACTCTTATTAAAGATGTTGCTAATTCCCGTAGCAACTAGAATTATAAATGGAAAAGGGTACAAATTATCTCAGAAAAAAACAAAACAAAACAGATCTCCTATTTGACCGGGAAAGAGAATTTATGTACCATATATGTGTGTGAGTAAAACAATCCACTACTGATATTTTACTTTTTAACTCTCCCTGTATAACAACTATAATTAAATGTGAGTTCCACACATACCTTTCAGCTGCTACTGCCAAGTATGTGCCCAATTTCTAAGTATGTTTCTATTCTTTAGCAGAGTAAATAGTAAAGTGTGCTAGAAGGCAAATAAATGTGCAGGAAGACAGAGCAACACGTGCCTAGGGTATTTTGTGCTGCCCAAAGACATTTGGCTTTGAAGAGATTCAAAGGAACAAACATCTGATGTTCAGACACTAAGATGAAAGAGTTAAAGGGCTTCTTCCCAAAACCCATAACCCTAGCCTAATCATGAGAGAAACATCAGTTGAATCCTAATTAAGGGACATTCCACAAAATTCCTGACCAGGACTCCTCAAACTATCAAGGTCATCAAAAACAAGGAAAGTCAGAGACACTGTCACAGCCAAGAGCCACCTAAGGACAAATGACAACTAAATGTAATGTGAGATCCTAGATGGGTTACTGGAACAGAAAAAATATGTTGGGCAAAAACAGAGAAAATATGAATCCATTATGGGCTTCACTGAATAGTAACAATGTTGGTTCATTAATTGTAACAAATGCACCAATACAAATGTAAGATGTTAATATGGGGGCAACAAGGTGGCAGACCTTAGGTGAGGAGCTGTCAAATGATGGAAATTGGGACGCCTAGAAGCAGATTTTTCAAAGCAAACTCTCTTCAAAATATCTTTTTTGAAGATGTTGCTAATTCCTGTAGCAACTAGAATTATAAATGGAAAAGGGTACAAATTGTCTCAAGAAAAAAAAAAACAGATCCCCTATTTGACCGGGAAAGAGAATTTATGTACCACGTGATAAGCGTCTTGCTACCCCGTGGCTGTAGCAGCAGTAAAATAGATGACAGTAAAGCAAATTGTCTTGAGACATTTATTTCCAATCCAAAATGGAGCTTTAATACTGTGTGTGTTACAAGTGTATGGATTCTTCTCTATCTGATGACTATAATTGCAAAGTAGAGCTTGCTGTGACGTTCGATGGTAGGACGTGAGCCTGCTACCACTCTTCTGGGGACACTCCCTATGAACACACAAAACCCATCCTTCAACGAGATCCTGTGCACAATAATGAAGAAATACAAGATCGAGTGCTGCAAATCAGACTGGAAGAAAAAGTGAACACCTTGAGCAAGGACCTACGATAGAACAATGTAGCAAAACTTTACTATGATGCCATGTTGGTATCCTCATGGACAGTATCAAAGATGTTGCAAGAAACTAGATCTTCCAAAAGATAGTTGACTGAGGTACTTGGGGGAATCAAAGAGAAGTGTTCCTCACTTGCCATTTGAGAAAGTGCAGTCTGGTGCATTCACTAACATGTTATATAGTAAAGTCATAATAATGAAATATCTTTTCATATTAAAAAAATAACAGGGAGAAGGAGGCGTGGAGCATGTGAGGACTGTCCGCACCATCATCATGATTTTTCTGTAAATCCAAAACTGCCGTAAGATTCAAAGCTTATTTTTAAAAGTGAAAGGACCTTAAAAAATAATACAGGTACATCTTTTCTCCAGATGCCAAGAAAAATTATATTCTTGAATTTCCCATCTGTCTTTTTTCAAACTACCCACTAGTGCCAGCTCAAGGAGCAATTTGCTTTTTTCATTTAGAAGTATATTTAGAGGCCACGTGAGGTGGCTTATGCCTGTAATTCTATCTCTTTTGGAGGTCAAGGTGGGTGGATCACCTGAGGTCAGGCGTTCGAGACCACCCTGGCCAACATGGTGAAACCCCATCTCTATAAAAATACAAAAATTAGCTGGTCATGATGGCGGGTGACTGTAGTCCCAGCTACTCAGGAGGCTGAGGTGGGAGAATCACTTGAACCTGGAGGTGGAGTTTGCAGTGAGACGATATCACGCCATTGCACTCCTGCCTGCATGACAGAGCGAGGCTCCTTGTCAAGAAGAAGAAGAAGAAGAGGAATAGGAAGAAGAAGATGGTTTAGGTTTGTTTTGACAAAGGAAAGTGGTAGGTGGAGTGAACTGGAGACGTCATTCGGAGAAAAGCTAAGATACAGCATCAATTGCCCAGACAGGACATACTTACTTCCTCTCATGGGCATTTGAGAGTCAACAGTGGTCTTTCCTTTTCTCTTCTGCTTTTCTGTCTCTCGATCTTTCTATTTTATTTTGAGGAGGTCAGGCCTGCAAATTAAGTCGGAAACAATACCACTTCAAAACGTCTTTAGCACCAGTCCGTGGTGCTCAGGTTGTGACACGCTCCTCGGTTTCTCTTTAGCATTAGCTCTTCCACTCTGGTCTTGGAGTTCAGTATCTCCCAGGAGCCTTGGCTTTGCTGAGCTTTTATTGTCTTGTTATTCTGCTTGCCTGACATGGAGATAAGTGGGCAAAGGATATGAACAGACACTTTACAAAAGAAGACATACATGAGGCCAACAAACATACGAAAAAGTGCTCATCATCACTGGTCATTAGAGAAATGCAAATCAGTACTACATTGAGATACCATCTCATGCCAGTTAGAATGGCAATCATTAAAAAATCTGGAGACAACAGATGCTGGAGAGGATGTGGAGAAATAGGAACACTTTTACACTGTTGGTGGGAGTGTAAATTAGTTCAATCACTGTGGAAGACAGTGTGGCGATTCCTCAAGGACCTAGAAATAGAAATTCCATTTGACCCAGCAATCCCATTACTGGATATATCCAAAGGATTATAAATCATTCTACTGTAAGGACACATGCACACGAATGTTCATTGCAGCCCTGTTTACAATAGCAAAGACCTGGAACCAACCCAAATGCCCATCGATGACAGACTGAACAGGGAAAATGT
The DNA here is from genome assembly GCF_009761245.1 of Sapajus apella. Taxonomy (NCBI): domain Eukaryota; kingdom Metazoa; phylum Chordata; class Mammalia; order Primates; family Cebidae; genus Sapajus; species Sapajus apella. The sequence continues at coordinate 8,712,284 of NW_022437003.1, read as the reverse complement.
GGCACATATACACTATGGAATATTATGCAGCCATCAAAAACGATGACTTCGTGTCCTTTGTAGGGACATGGATGAACCTGGAAACCATCATTCTCAGCAAACTGACACAAGAACAGAAAATCAAACACTTCATGTTCTCACTCATAGGTGGGTGTTGAACAATGAGAACACATGGACAGAGGGAGGGGAGCATCACTCACTGGGGTCTTTTGGGAGGGAAATAGGGGAGGGATTGGGGGGTGGAGAGTTGGGGAGAGATAACATGGGGAGAAATGCCAGATATAGGTGAAGGGGAGGAAGGCAGCAAATCACACTGCCATGTGTGTACCTATGCAACAATCTTGCATGTTCTTCAAGTGTACCCCAAAACCTAAAATGCAATTTAAAAATCCCTCTTGCTCCTTTGTAAGCAGCCTGGAGTCATTGCCCAGAGATGTAACTGAGTCTTCCTCAAGATGTCATTCTATAAAAAGGGACCTGGCCCAATGCTTCAGATGTATTTCAAAGTCGTGAAGGACACCTTTGCTGTCTTCTAGCAAGCCACTTATGTATATAGTACTTGTTCCGAAAACTGACAACAAAATCCTTTGCAAAAGAATTATTTCAACCAGGAAGCAACAAAACTATCTGGATTTTTATGACGTACCGATGCATACCAGTCCAAAGACACAAACATCACAAGGGCCTGGAATAGATATCATGAACAGTGGCTCTTGTTAAGACAGCTTCTGGGGTCTTGGGCCTAGCCACCTGTGCATGGCTGGCTGTGCAGTCTAGTCAACTTGGGATCTTCATCTTGGCTATAGAGTGCCCTTGTCATGGTTTCATTTCATTTACCTTCCTTCCCTTTCATTTACATTCATCTTCTGCTCAGTTCCTTCTTACCGTATTTTCTCTGAATTGATGGAAAAAAGGACTGTTTATGGTTTACTTCTGGTCCAAGGCAGCGAGTTTATGGGAATAACAGGAAGGCAAATTTAAAAGGAGGAAGTTTTTTCAGGCTTTTGGGGATACTTCCCTAGTGATGACAGGCTTCTAGGTCAAGGCAGCTCTGCTGTTTGAGATCACAGCCTGATCTTACGGGGCTTTCTCTTTAACTTTTTAATATGGAACTTCTCAAAATATTTCTCATACAAAAGGAGAAAGAATAGTGTAATGAACCCCAGCTTGCACAATTATCTCCTTATGGCCAATCTCATTGGCTGTGTATTTCCAGTCATTCCCTGACCACGCGTCCGCCCTGGGTTACTCTGAAGCAAATTCAGGATATTATATCATTTCATCTAGAACTATTTCTATGCATCTCTAAAAGATTCAGACTCTTTCTGAAAACATAACTATTATTCTGTTATCACAACTAACAACCCAACAGTAATTCCTTGATATGTTCAAATATCTAGTCAGTGTTCAAATTTGCCCATTGCCTCAAAAGTGTTTTTCTTTGTGTTATTTCCTTATTTATTTTTACATTTCATTTCAATGTGGATTAATGTCAGATTTACATATTGCAATTGGTTGATGTATCTCTTTATAAAGTTTCCCTTTCCTCCTCCTATACCACATACTCCCCTCCCGTTCCACTTTTTGGGGGGCTTTTGGGATTTTTTTTTCCTTTTTTAACACGAATAAAGTGAAGTAAATATGTTAAAATGGAACTCAAGGAGGACAACCAACCAGTAGACGGGGTATTTTCCCTTTCTTTTGAAAAGGCGGCTCCTTCTGGCATTGGATAGCATTTTACTTTTTTCCCACTGACCATGCAAGTCCAGCAGGTTTCTCCTCAGTCTGCATGAGGGTTGAAAGACAGCAGTAAATTCCAGGTCACAAGCAACACAGCCCATTTATTTCCCAGAGTGTTAAACATAAACACCCAGACCTTGCCTCTCCAGCAATCAGCATTTGTCGATACAAAGTGTACTCTGGTTTACAACAGGCATCTGGGCTTTCCCAGTAGCCTATTTTTACTCACTCACCCCACCCCACCCCAGCTTGCTATCAGTTCAACCGCAGGAAAAAAAACAAAAGGGAAGAAAAGTTGAAATATTTAATTATTGCCCCATGAATCTGTTTGGGTTGCTTCACAGAATCTTAACAGAAACAAGCCGCAGAGTTGAGATGTTGATACTAGAACGCACAGCAGGCTCCTTCACAACCCCCCCTCCCCCCCCCCTTTTCTTTTCTCTTCTCTTCTTGTCCCACTCACCCCCAACCCCCAACCCCCAGTTGGTTTAATTAAAAAGTCATTTAAGGTGAGCATTGTGAAGAAGGATAGGCCGAGGGTTTCTCGCGCTGCGATTTGGTTCAGATTCACGATCTATACTCTGACCATGACCTCTGACGTTGACCTCAGAACATTTGTGCTGTTTTCTAAACACCCTCATTTTCCCTATCCCATTATGAACCTATTATCAGTTCATTTTTTTAAAACTCTAGAGTGTTTGTTGATTTGTTTGTTTTAAGACAGTCTCATTCTGTTGCCCAGGCTGGAGTGCAATGGGGCAATTTCAGCTCACTGCAACCTCTGCCTCCCAGGTTTGAGTGATTCTTATGTCTCAGCCTCCAGAGTAGCTAGAGTTACAAGTGTGGCCAACATGCCCGGCTAATTTTTCCATGCCCGGCTAATTTCTGTATTTTTGGTAGAGATGGAGTGTTGCCATGTTGGCCAGGCTGGTCTCAAACTCCTGACCTCAAGCAATCCACCCACCTTGGCCTCCCAAAGTGCTGGGATTACAAGCGTGAGCCTCCACACTGGCCTAAAGTTATTGTTTTCTTTCTTCTTAAGCTAAGTCAGGCCATTGAGACCCTTAAGTAGCAATTGAAAGAGCAGCTTTTCCGAGAGCACCTCGGAGCCTTTCGTTACCCCCACTGCAAAGCAGGCTGAGGCTTCCGTGTTGCACTGCAGGGGACTTTGCTTTCGTCACCACCATTCTCAACACCCAGTGTCTCTACTCTCTTGGGTGCTTCCACTGGATTGCCCATGGGTTAAATATTCTTGATTAGTCAAAGAAAAACAATAGCAGATCGAGAAACCTGCCCCCATTGTGTTATTTCTAAAACAAAGGACATATCTTGAATTAAAACAGGGTTTGGCGGGGGAGGGGGGGGGGGAACTGAAATAAACTGGTTTCTACTAAGATCTGGCTGACTTGAGGGAGTTGGTTCTCTAAGGAGTAACATCCCTACCATGGCCTGCCATTGCGCTGGGGATTCTGTGACCTTTGTGGCCCAGGTTTTGCCTTCAGGTGAATGTAAACCCGTCTGTTAGTATAGCAGTAGACAGTCTACGTGCTCTGAGGTCTTAAAAACCTGGAATCAAATTTTACTTCTACCATTTATGACTTTCTAATTTAGGCAACTTCTCAAAGTATCCGTTTTCTCCTCTGTAATAAGGAAATTAAAACATATACTTCATATCGTTGTTGATACGGTTTGGATTTATGTCCCTGTTCAAATCTCATGTTGAATTGTAATCCCCAGTGTTGGAGAAGGGGCCTGTTGGGAGGTGGTTGGGAGTCCACCCACATGATGGTAGACTTCTCCCTTGCTGCTCTCGTGATAGTGAGTTCTCGTGAGATCTGGTTGTTTACAAGTGTGTGGCACCTCCCCTTTGCTCTGTTTCTCCTGCTCTGGCCATGTAAGATGTGCCTCCTTCCTCTTCACTTTCTGCCATGATTGTAAGTTTCCTGAGGCCTCCCAAGCCATGCTTCCTGTACAGCCTGCAGAACCATGAGCCAATTAAAGCCTCTTTTTTAAATAAATTGTCCAGTCTTAGGTAGTAACTTCACAGCACTGTGAGAGTGGGCTAACCCAGTTGTCAGGATAAAAGAAGGTAGCACAACCGGCCTACATTAAGAGTGTTAGATTCCAGAACCAGAAATACCATTTGATCCAGCAATCCAATTACTGGGTATATACCCGAAGGATTATAAATCATTCTACTATACAGACACATGCACACATATATTTATTGCAGCACTATTTACAATAGCAAAGACTTGGAACCAACCCAAATGCCCATTAGTGACAGACTAGATAAATAAAATGTGGCATGTAGACCATGGAATACTATGCAGCCATAAAAAAGAATGAGTTTGTGTCCTTTGCAGGAACTTGGATGAAGCTGGAAGCCCTCATTCTCAGCAAACACAGGAACAGAAAACCAAACACCACATGTTCTCACTCATAAGTGGGAGTTGAACAATGAGAACACATGGGAACAGGAAAAGGAATATCACACACCAGAGCCTGTCAGGGGGTGGGGGCGGGGTGGCAAGAGGAGGGAGAGCATTAGGACAAATACCTAATACATGCGGGGCTTAAAACCTAGATGAGGGGTTGATGGGTGCGGCAAACCACCATGACACATGTATACCTATGTAACAAACCTGCACGTTCTGCACATGTATCCCAGAACTTAAAGTAAACTAAAATTAAGGAAAAAGAATGTTAGATCCCAACCTTTCCTCCCTTCCCCCACCCCCAAAGAATAATAAAGTAAATTGCTTATGAGTCAATTAGATGAATTAATCTGCCATTGCTTTCCCAAGTGTGGCAGAGTCAAAATGAAATAAGTAACAGGTTTTGTCAGGGGAAAAAGCTAATGACATAGACCTCCAGATTGGACAATCCCTGGGTCTACAGAGATTTTTGAAGTGGGGGATCAGGGAACTAATGGATGACAAGAAGGGACTGGAAATGTAAGAGCAAAGAGAAAAGTACAGAAGGTAAGACAGGAGAACCCCAGAGTAAGTGTCCTCTGGTTGGCCATTTTTGCTGCATTTACTAATTCCTTTTCTAAATTTTTATTTTTAATTGACAAATAATAATTGTATATATTTACAGGGTAAAAGATGAAGCTTTGATATATTGTATATACTGTCGATTATATTCAGATGATTATATCAAGCCAATTACCATTCATCGCCTCATGTACAAAATGTTTTGTAGTGAGAACATTTCAAATACATTCTTTTAGCAATTTTGAAATATACAATACATTATCATTAACTGTGGTCACCATGCTGTCCAATAAATCTCAAAAACGTATTCCTCCTTTGTAACTGAATATTTGTACTGATTGATCAACATCTCCCAATTCCCCACACCACACCCCGTGCTAGGGGTGTGATTTCATACTCACGCCTACCTCCTTGGAGACCTTCAAAAGTACAGACGAGTGAGAAAGAAAAGCATTTTTAAGACAATTTAATAAGCTTTCAGTTAGTTTCCTAGGCCAATGCATATTTTATATAGTAAATGGCAACATCTAAATCTTATAGGTTGAATCAGAATATCTATATCTGGTTTTCTCTGGGGAAAACATACGTTAGTTCGTCTGTTCAAAGGACACAGCCAAACAGCTTTTGAGAATAAGTCATTTTATACTGTGAATATGTGAAGTTAAACTCCTCCAGGCAGCTACAGGAAACCAAAATTAACCTAAATTTATTTCCAGTAGCATTAAAGTTGATTCATAATGGTTGAAATATACCCATTTAGTTTATATAGTCTCATTAGAGCCGTGGATTAGTTTTATAAAACATACATATTGAGCTATTTTATGTTCTCCACTTTTCCTCATCAGAAAAAGAGAACAGAACAAAATGAAGCGCCTTCTGAGCACTGATGAATCATGCCCCACTGAACCCTTCAGACAACAACCTCAAATTGGGCTGTTATGAAGAACCCATTTTTAGCCGAGGAATCTTATATCCATAAGTCACTTGCCCAAGGTCGATAGGTTAGTAAGGTGGCATAATCAGGATTCCAGCCCTAGTCTGCTGATTCCAAAGTTCGTGATCATCTTTTCATTGAAGTTGTCTGCTTTGCTGTGACAACAAAGGAAACACCACATGAGAAAGAGAAAGTGCTTAGTAGGCACTAAGTCCCCAAATCTCCCATTTGCATCTTCAAAACTGGCCCCACCACAATTTAAGGAGCAGGGGGGTTCTGAGAGCCTCCCCCGCAAGGGTAGAGAGTTGAAGAAAGGCAAGGCAGTTTCTGAGTGTAACACACACACTCACACACACGCACAGAGTCGCAAACACAGATACACTAGCAAATAATAGAATACACACAAGGTCAAAGGCTAAATGGGAATGTAAGCTAACAGGCTGATGTTAAGGAGGTGAACATATTATAGCTGCCCCTTACCAGATACTGAGCAGATGTAGTTAGAAAACTGAAACGATGAAGGCAGAAGAGTGTTAAGAGGAAGAGATACAATTTAAAAGAGTTGTTCTCTCTATTTGCAGAAAACAGAGCCTGGCTGACATATCTCAGTGGAGTGCCTTGCACATAGTAGGTGCTTAACAAACATCTGTGGAATGACTTATTCAAGTTGGCCATTCTAGTAGCAATTATAGCTTGCCATGCACGTAATTAATTTGGCTTCAGCTGGTGTTTTTTGAATAAAGTTGGCTAAAATGAATACAGTCATGTGTCAGTCATCAACAGGGTTATGTTCTGAGAAATGTGTCATTAGGTAATTTCTGTCTGTGACCATCGTGGAGTGCACTTATGCCAACCTAGATGGGATGGCCTACTACACACCGCGGCTACATGGTTAGCCTACTGCTCCCAGGCTACAAACGTGTATAGCTTGCTGCTGAACTGACTACTGTAAGCGATTGTAACACATTGGTGTTTGGGTATTGAAACTACCTAAACATAGAAAAGGTGGTCAGGCATGGTTGCTCATGCCTATAATCCCTGCATTTTGGGAGGCAGAGAGGGGCGGATTGCTCGAGGCAAGGAATCTGAGAGCAGCCCTGGCAACATAGTAAGACCCTGTCTCTACAAAAATAAAAACAATAAAAATTAGCCAGGCCTAGTGACACATGCCTATGGTCCTAGCTACTTAGGAGGCTGAGGAGGGAGAATTGGTTGAGCCTGGGAGGTTGAGGCTGCAGTGAGCCATGGTTGTGCCACTGCACTCCAGCCTGGGTGACAGAGCCAGACCCCATCTCACAAAAATAAAATGAACATAAACATAAAAAAGGTACTGCAAAAATTATTATAATCTTATGGTTAAACAGGGGGCTAACCTGATTAAGCTCACCAAATTGAACCTGCTTGCATGCTTTTAATTGCTTACCTCTAATTGACCTTAAAATTCTCACTAGCTTCCTTGTAGATACATAGCTCTGACCATGAGTCATTAAAGTAATGGTTGCTTAAAGTTGTTTCCGGGAAGTAGGCGGCAGCTCTTGTCCAGTTCAAGTCAATAGAGACCACCAGCTCTTCAACTGGATCTGTGCTGGTGGGTGACCTCTTGAAAGCAGAGGGCCAAAACGTCCGCCCTTAGATCATGATGATGCCATCTGTTTCTGCATGGATTCTATGATGAACTGTGCAGCCTGATTTCGCTTGGGCAGAAATCCTGATTACATCACCCTTCCTCCTCACCAATCACTTTCCCCACACTTTAGACTAGTAGACTTTCTATTCCATAAGCACCCCAAGTCCATTTTAGGGAGGCAGCGTTGAGATTTGTTTTCCCATCTCCTTGCACAGCAGGCTTGTGAATAATATATTTTCCCATTTGCACAACCCGTGGCCACATTGGTTGGCCTGTAGCACGCAGACAGAATGCACCTGCTTACTAACGCTGGACTACTGTTGCACACACGGTCCGTCATTGATCGAATCACTGTTTTGTGGCACATGACTGTACCTATTGCTGTGGCCTAAATAAGTCAACCAATAAAAATGGCAGGCTAAGCCTGGCAGTCGAAGCGTGGGGCGTTCCTGGGCCAGGCCCCCTGCAGCAGATAGTTTGAGACTTACTGAAAAGTGTTATTCAGGGTCTCGTTACTCAACACACCAAAATAGGAGGTGCCTGTGAAAAATAATCTGTGGAAAATAATCTTCACGATGTCTCTGGAGCTTGGATCTGGGAATTGATGCTGTAGAAGAGACTGACCTCCAGAAAGACAAGGTTTCTTATGTCCACTCCTTTTCTAAGTTAAAGTTTAAGAACACCCCATCTCTACTAAAAATACAAAAATTAGCCAGACATGGTGGCACTCACCTGTAATCTCAGCTACTCAGAAGGCTGAGGCAGGAGAATCGCTTGAACCCAGGAGGCAGAAGTTGCAGTGAGCCGAGATCTCGCCATTGCACTCCAGCACTCCAGCCTGGGTGACAGAGTGAGGCTAGGTATCAAAAAAAAAAAAAAAAAGTTTAAGAACAAATTGGAACACAATGTTTGTGAACTACTACTGTCATCCGTTTTTTTGCAAAACTTATTTTTTGAGCCCAAGAGGTGCTTCCCAAGCATGTTTTTCCTCTTAAATTTAAAAAAATAAGTGTTCTATAGGAAATCTAATCCATATGTTTGTTTCCTTTAATCATCAAAACCGATGCCTGGTTAATGGGAGTTATGACCAAATACCTTTCCATTAAAACAGGAAATTATATTTTATTCACTGTAAACAAATTAAAACTCGAGATGTTTGAATCTACTTTGAAGTGTATTGCCCTAAAGCCTTTTTTTTTTTTTTTTTTTTGAGACAGAGTCTCACTCTGTCTCCCAGGCTGGAGTACAGTGGCACAATCTTGGCTCGTGGCAACCTCCACCTCCCAGTTCAAGCGATTCTTCTGCCTCGGCCTCCCTAGTAGCTGGGATTACAAGCATGTGCCACCACGCCAAGCTAATTTTTGTACTTTTAGTAGAGATGGGGTTTCACTACATTGGCCAGGCTGGTCTCTAACTCCTGACCTCAAGTGATCTGGCCGCCTGGGCCTCCCAAAGTGCTCAGATTACAGGCTCCCAGCTAAACGTCAAGAGAGATCTAAACTAAAGTAAACATTTCCTAAACCATGCTTTCAATCTCATGCTTGACTTTTAGAGCTCCTTGTTAGATACAAGCTATCTTTTACTGAGAATCAAGAACAAAAGGTAATACCGAAGGCATAAGAAAATCAGTCAACCTCATTTGCCTTCTCTATTAACTCTTTAAAATCCTATAAAGCAATTATTTGAGGACTAGCTGTTCACCCCAGTCATGAAAACTGATTGAAACCTTTACCACCACCTAGAGGTCATTGAGCTGTACTGCAACAAAAAGAAAAATGTTACTAACGTTGCTGTAAATTCTCATTTTACGGTTTTTCCATTACCACACCAAACTGACATAGCGCTGGATCCTTGGGAAAAATAAATGATCCTTGTAAAAGAGGCACTTTTAAAACTTCGAAACATAGAGTAAGTCAAGGAATGGAAAAGAACAGCTGGGAAAACAGGTTGTTCCAAAAATACCCCTTCCTTGAGCTAAAACTGCCACTTCCTGTACCAGCAACTAGATTTCGAAGATGCATGTTCAACACCTGCTCCAGGGAGGCAGCCACCAATGTCGCCATCTTGCTTTCTAGTGGAGAAGGGCTTGGGAGACAAACAGAAGTGAATATATTGGGATCCAACCTTTTCATGGCTGTAGAATTTTAGCACATCATTCTTTATCTCTTGAAACTAGAATCCTGGTCCATTCTTGATATATTTAGGCAAGACCAGAGTGAGTCAGAAGATAAAAATTTAATGTCTCCCATAATTTCATTACCTCTGGGGAAAAAAAAAAACATTTAAAAGATGTTTAGAAAACATATAAAAAACTTTCCATTGAAGACATTTGAGAGAAAAATCGAAAGAAAAAAATCAACAAAAGATCTCTTTTTCTTCCATGTGTTATTTTAGAGAATTAGATTTGGACTTTGCCTCTGAATAAGAATCTCAGTCTATTTTGTGTCTGCAAAGTTGTCCATTTTGACTAGGGTTGCTAGTGACCCTGGAACCACCTTGGGTCTGCACTCGGTTTCTAGTGACTTCTACTCCATGGAACTTGGAGAAAAAGGTTAGCTATGATCCACTGGGTACCGAGACTCCTTCCGCAATCAAATGGACTATCTGGTTTTGGAATTGATCTCTTTCTGCCTTGGGTTTTAGAGCCCATGGCCAATGTAGCCAGCTGTTATCTAGTCTGTAGGGAATCTCACCAATCCATAACTACTTAATAAATGACCCTCAGAGGGCTAAATCATTACAGTGCCACCTCGTGCTCCAGTCTCTTGACAGCTAACAGCCCACTATGAGTACAATGGTGTGCCCATGGGCCACTGCCGAGAAGGAGGTAGGGAGGGCACTGTGTGTGAGGTCATGAAATGACTGCTCTACAGCCAGTGTCATTTGAGGATTGTGAGCAAAATCAACAAGTAGATGTCGACAACTAGCTTTCTTCCCAATTGAATGATTTTAAAATAAACTTCCTACAGGTAGCTTTCACTGCATGCAATGGGAAAGTGTACACATTTACCAGCTTTGCCCACTTTTGTGTCTGGGACTGTGGTGTGGTATTGAATAGTCTTCTGTGGTTAGAAGCTCTCTCCTTTTGTAGCAATGCCAGGAGCGTGGTTGGCTCCAGAGATCTCGGATCATTTCAGCTTTACGCTCAAGAAAATTGCCCCACACCCAACGTACTTCTTTGAAACTCAAAGACAAGAAAGTTCACTGAGACATCCTGCTAATAATTCACTGCCTTGGGGCCCAGGGCATTTCGATCGGAGCTCAGCATCCTTCTTTCATTTAAGGGAGGCCTTTTAGACCTCCTTGGCTGAAAGCAGCTAGAGTTGCCCATGGAAGGAATTAGCGTGCTTTAGAAACAAGAACTCAAAGCAACAGATGAGTGGGCTTGAGGCATCGCTTTTAAATTAATTGAAGTGAGAATAGCAAGAAAAAAGCAATGAAAGAGTTTTGGATATGTCATATTATATATTTGCCATAAACTCTTTTTCAGTGACGCCCAGGATAACAGGGAAAAAAGACACCAGGACCTCCATTGGATGAGAATTGCACTGGCTGAATTGGAATCAGGTAAGAGTCTCTGGAGTTCCACTTGGTGGTTCTACACCTAGATCGAAGCAACAATCGAAAGACAGTGGTATGCAAAGACTCGCACTCAGAGATGCCTCCTAAACCATGTAGAAGCTAAGAAGGGCATTGAAAGTCACAAGTTAAACCAAGAGTGGGTTGTCTGACCAAACTTTGCAACCCATAGGGGAAGTCAGAAGGGGAAAGGGAGGAGAGAGCTGGGCCCCCAAGAATCTACTGCCCCGGTGCTGATTTCAGGATGCATCCTAATTACACAAAAGGGCCATCCAGACTGTATGTTTTCCATTAAGAAAACTACAACTCACAATCTATTTAAATTACAACGAGAAAGTGAGGACCCAGGACTAAAATGTGAATTTGAGAGGCTTAGATCTAGTAAAGTGGTTTCCAGCAGAAATGCCTGAGAAATGTGGCCTTTGTTTGTTTGTTTGTTTAGATTTGGGGACAAGAAAATGCAGAAATAAAAACTCTATAAAAGTATATTCGATTTTGTGATATAAAGACCTAGTATTTCTCTAGAGTTTCATATGGAATGTTTGGTCTTCTATGATGATGGTGATTGGTGTGGTCAAGATTATTACAACTCATTATAACCATTCGTTGGGACTTTTAAGCACAACGCAAAGCACTGGATTCATGGCTTTTGTGGTAGAGCCTTTTCTAAGAAATTTGGTTTTTTCATCTTATGCTCTCACAGTATTTTAAATTGCACCAGTTCCAGTCACTCCTTAAAAAGTACAGTCAAGAATTCTATTTATATATGCAGAAACCAAAATATCTATTGCTAAATGAGACATCTCAGGGTATCCAGGGTGTCATTTGACCAGGGACATTGTCTCCTGACTCTTTTCCTGTCATAGTCAAAGATCTCTCCCCACCCTGCCCCTTCCTGCGGTTGCCTGTTTCCTGTGCAATTTTAGTCATGCTTGCTTGGGCCTCCACTACCCTAGCATTAGTGAAATGGCCTGGTTTTGAGCTTGCGGGCAGCAGTGACATCACTGGATAAAGGGATGTGCAATCCATGTCTACATGTTCCTCTATCATTGAAAAGACCGGATTCCTTAACAGCTCTTCCATTCTTGGCATTTAACTGTCCTTTCTAAAAGATCACCTTTCACCTTCCCACCACAGAAACTGCAAAGAGTTATAAATTCTTTGTTTAAAAAGTTGATATGAAAGAACAAGTCCTTGAATTAGAATGAAAGGTTCTCAGTTTGAAGGCTGTCCTATCTGCCCTGTAGCCCAACGCGTATATTCTTGGCTAGCAATGGTGATCCACAAGCCACTGTTGTGGTAGAATTTTCCCAACAGGTACTAAAACCCGCAAAGTCAAAGAAAAGTGTGAGCCGGACACAGTGGCTCATGCCTGTAATCCCAGCACTTTGGGAGGCTGAGGCGGGTGGATCACAAGGTCAAGCGATAGAGACCATCCTGGCCAACACGGTGAAACCTCGTCTCTACTAAAAATATAAAAATTAGCTGGGCGTGGTGGTGCGTGCTTGTAGTCCCAGCTACTCAGGAGGCTGAGGCAGGAGAATCACTTGAACCCAGGAGGCAGAGGCTGCAGTGAGCTGAGATCATGCCACTGCACTCCAGCCTGGTGAGAGAGTAAGACTCCACCTCAAAAAAAAAAAAAAAAAAAAAAGAAAAAGAAAGAAAGAAAAGAAAAGAAAACAGGAAAAGTGTGACCACTCTGCTAGCTCCCTATGATTTTACTGGCTTATGACAATTAAAAATTGAATTGGGTTGAAACGCACTAAATTGAAATGTTTTGAATGATGGCTGATTCATGCTTAGGCAACAAATGCTTATTCCTTTATTCATGCAAGAAAATCCTGCCACCTTGAAGCTCGTGGTCAAACGAATGTCTTTCAGAAAATATGCCCAAGGCTTCAGTGGGGATGGAGAAAAGCCTTTTGGAAATCTAAAAAATATAGAGCCCATACTTGCCAAGTAAGTACTACAAGGTCAACCTTATCTTAGCAATAGAGGAGGAAGTATATTAGAAGCAATGAAATAATTACATCTAAAATATGGCAACTTGAAATTTTTCAGATTTTATTTACTGAGGCTTACATGTCTGTGCAACTAAAAGATTTTGAAAAAGGGACACATCAGAGGGATCTTAGGGACATGCTTAAAAATAATGAAGATTTTGGAAGCAAAGCATGTGTTGCAGAGTAGGCTGTTCATTTTGGTTTTGGGTGAAATTATTTCCAGGAACACAGATCGGCTAAGTTCATGAAACAAAACCTCCAGTTCCAATGGTACGGACTTTGAGCAGATTTCACTACTCAGACCAGAACATCAACTTGAAAGGAAACAAACAAGGCTCTATGTCTAACCTGAAGCTTTCCAGGGACAGGCCATTGGTGCTCAGAAAAGTCTGGGTGGGAAACTGGGGTAGCCTAGCCAGAAGTATTTTGTACACCTTCCCAAAGAGGAATTAGCTGCCCTTCTGTCCTCAACCCGTCAGCTTGATTAGAGGTCTTTGGCAACATGTACTGAATCCTGGCACCGTCAAGAAGCCCAAAGAAACAACTGCTCACTTGGTACAGATGGCAGAAAGAAAGATCGATGGGAGACCTGCTTTGATACTCTGCTGATTTTCTCCAGCAGAATTTCTGTAGCATATAAGACAAAATGCCTTCCTTTTCGCTTGACTTGAGTAATGTCAGTTTCTGTGAGTCTGAGTTATTTGCTTAATATGGAAAAGCAGGAGAAATGTCCCTGTATAATCTTAGAATGTCTGGAAACTCAAGGATAGAGACAAATTAAGCCCTAACAGTCTTGGGCATTGAATTCTAGGGTCTGGCAATCACTGTGGCTCTTTATAGAAAGAGTGAACTGCAGTTAATACATGGCCCTCTGTGTAAACTAGCAACATTCAGACACAAAGAACAAACTCAATAAATATTTGATAAATGAATGAATGCTAGGACTTTATTTGGGGGAAACCAGTCAACATCATAGGCTCGCAATGGGTGTTTCAAGGCATGTTTTGGTCCTTTCTCTTCTTTAAGCATTGTAGATAACAGATCTTAGCTCAATTTGTCTTATCCCAGGACACAAGGGAAATGAGCCAAAAGTAGGAGCACCAGCTCTAGATCAGCTACAAAGTGAATAATAATCAGCCACTATTAAGTGTTGGTAAAGTTTGGCGACATGGTTGAGGTCTTCTGAGAAACAGAGAGCATTTAATGACCAGACTCCTGGGGCTAAGAACAGGAGAAGGAAGGTGTGTTCCCTCTGCTCAGCCAAACACATCTGCACCGCTTCCTCCAATGACAGTGTGCCTCTTCTCATCTTGATTTCTTCACTCTTGCTGTCCCAAACTCTTGAAATGCCCCCATATAAAACCTCCACCCATGGAAACCCAACTTGTACTTCCTCGTCCGGCTTAACTCAAAAGCCACCTCCTTCATGAGTCCTTTTCCGTCTGAAGTAATTTCTCCTTTCTTTGAGCCTCTACAGTACCTTTGTATCTCAGGGTACTTAGATAATTCTTTGCAACAATATTATTAGTAAGCTTGTCTTATACATCCTACTAGATGGATTATAAACTTCTGGAGAAAAAAGCACTAGTATTACTGATACTAATAGACACACACACCCATATACACACTAGATATATACACACACACAGTGTATATAATAGACAGGGTATATTTGTATACAGATAGTGCTCGACTTACGACCATGATTGGTTCCGACAGACTGGTCGTAACACGATTTGGTCGTAAGTTGAGTAGGCTATATGTACAGTACTGTGAAATGATGTTATAAAAATCTTTAAGTCATATTTTATCATAATTTTCTTTCACTATTGTTGTATATCATAATTTTCTTTGTTCATTTTATGCCATTTGTATCATCTCTACACCATTTTGTTTCTTATTTACATTCGTCAGGTTTAAGTAAAACACTGCATTACCAGTACAACTGGTTTAATATTTGCAAAACATACAAAATTACAAAATACAGGTGCATACAAAAATACAAAATACAGGTGTAAAAAATACCATAGGAAACATTTTCCCAATTGCAAAACATATCAAAATATATAAACATGTACGAAACATTTTATTGGCCGCTGGTGCTTGGCTGCGGATCGTTGATGTCATCATCTGAGGCAGCAGTTGGGGTTACTGGAGTTGGTTTTTTCGTAAACATGGTGAGCTTTGTCTGAATTGTATGTTTCTTTTTTTCTTCATAAATTTCACAATATAGATGAAACACATCGTGCGCCATCCGTTCAATCCTTGCAAATCGTTCGATGTTTGGGTCCATTGCTTCGAAATGTATAAGAAGTTTATTGGGAGGGGTTTGATGAAAAAAATCCAAGACACAAAATACAAATTGCTGTACTGAGTCTGGGATAACAGTTGAAATGGTGCACGTGGAGATGGTAGTGCTGCCGGAAGCTGGTCTGCACTGTCGTACGCTCAGCTGGGCAACGTTAGCGCTGCCAGACGCGGAGCAGTCGTGGCTAGCGATTGTGGTCATAAAGTCAATGGTGGTAAGTTACATAGGCCGTAAGTCGATCGATACCTACATATACCATATACATCGTATGATATAGATGTATATATACAAATATATCATGATGTTGTAATTTAGTGTATGTATTACATTTCCTAGTAGTAATATTATAGTGATTTTAATCTCCCTGGCCTGCTACAGTCTCAGGAACACAATGGATGTCAATGGACATTAGTTCAGTAAATTAAGTACTAACGCTTGACACAGGTAAAGACGCCCTATAGAAGGGCTCATTCACCTTTCCTCTAAGAACTTTTTGGTCAACTACTCGTGCAATCAAGATGTTAGCAGGGGCTGGGCACAGTGGCTCACGCCTGTATTGCTAGCACTTTGGGAGGCCGAGGCTGGCAGATTATGAGGTCAGGAGATCGAGACCATCCTGGCCAACATGGTGAAACCTCTTCTCTACTAAAAATACAAAAATTAGCTGGGCATGGTGGCACATCCCAGGAGGCTAAGGCAGGAAGATCACTTGAACCAGGAAGTTAGAGGTTGCAGTGAGCTGAGATTGTGCCACTGCACTCCACCCTGGCGACAGAGTAAGACTCTGTCTGAAAGAAAGAAAGTGAGAGAGAGAGAGAGAAAGGAAAGAGAAAGAGAGGGAGGGAAGAAAGGAAGGAAGGAAGGAAGGAAGGAAGGAAGGAAGGAAGGAAGGAAGGAAGGAAGGAAGGAGGGAAGGAGGAAGGAAGGAAGGAAGGAAAAAAAAAAAAATAAATGTTAGCAGGGTCTCCCTGCCCTCAGAGATTTGATCCACTTGGCCTAAAGTCTAATTCTCTGGCTAGGATAAGCTGATGCCTTTCCCGTGATTTCTGCAAATTCTTGTACATACCTTGTTCCTCCTGTTCACTCATCCTCAGCACTGAAATGACAGCACTTTGGGAGGTCAAGGCAGGCAGATCTCTTAAGCCCAGCAGCTTGAGACCAGGCTGGAAAACACGGTGAAATTCCACCTCTCCAAACAAACAAACAAAAGTACCCAGGCATGGTGGTGCGTGCCTGTGGTCCCAGCTACTCAGGACGCTGAGGTGGGGGATGGTCTGAGCCTAGGAAGTGGAGGTTGCAATAAGCCAAGATTACTCCACTGCTGCGCTCCAGCCTGGATGACAGAGTTAGACCATGTCTCCAAAAATAAATAAATAAATAAACAAACAACAACAGAAAAAAAGCAGCATGCCAAACTGCCCCTTCTCTTGTCTTAGCAGAAGTTCAACCACAGCAAGCATCTCTGATTGTTTCGTAGACGTGATCCCTATGTGGTACAGGAGTGTTCAGGTAGCTTCAGGCCCTTCTACCACTCACTCTTCCCCTCCCCCCGTCATTCCAGAGTTCTAAATCAGCCTATTCTCCCTGCCTTATACAGGCAACGATGCCCATGCCAGGTCCCTCAGGGTTCTAAGCTACTACCTCAAATGGCTTATTAAAGTTCTTCTTCCAGACCCAGACAATAAATACTCTCTCAAGAATTCTGGGGCATATTCATTCCATTCTTTGCCTGACAATCTGCCATTGTATTGAATCATAATATAAGAAGCCTGTTTAGAGTCTCTCTGATTTTTCATATTTCTAGAGCCAGACTCTACTGAGTATTGTTCTTTTTAGCTTTTTCACTTCAGTATGTCTGGTTTCCAGTTCTTACCTCCTAGATCTCATTCATTCATTATTTCATTTATCTGAGAACCTATCATACTATAGACCATGCACTTGTTTTACAAAAACAATTAAGACAGATTCCTTGTATTCAGGGACCTGGTTAAAGTTAAGTCTGACTTACCTATTTGCTCAGCTGGTCCAAGAGAAATAGTTCTAGGTGTTACCTCTTATGCTAAGATAAAGCTGCCCCTTACAACAACCCAAAACTCAGTGACCAAGGTCCAAATTCTGATTTTTGGGGATTTCCTTGAGACAGAGTTTCACTCTTGTTACCCAGGCTAGATTGCAATGGCGTGATCTCGGCTCACCACAACCTCTGCCTCCTGAGTTCAAGCAAAAAATTCTGATATTTTTAATAGAAACTTGGCCAGGCTGTGGCTTCAGTTTCTTAGATTAGTACAGGGAATTAGTAATACAATTAAGACTAACTGAATGGCGACCAAAAGAAAAAGCTGAAAGCCAGAATAACTAGCTGAAGGATAAAGAATGGGTAAATTTTTGTTTCCTATGATCCATGTCAGAGGAAGTAAAAGAAGAAAAAGAATAAATCAATAAATAAAATTAAAAAAATAAAAAATAGAAAAAGAATGGATTAATTTATCCAGTCATTTTTGAACAGATGAGGACCCTCTGAAAATAGCCTTCCTTTTATAACCTTTGGTAATGTTTCTGTTAAGACCAAATATTTCTCTTCCTTAAATATAAATACCTTCATTTAAATATCCTTGAAATGTTTGATGAATATCTGCAGTTAAAACACTATGTACTTTCATTCATTATCAAAGAAGGAGCCAAATATTTTGCAATGCTTGTAATACTTTTAAACAGCCATATTAAGATCAAATCAATTTCGCAACCCTGACTTATTGAATTATAGAAAAAAGAGAACAAGCTATATTAAAAATAGAGTGGCTTGTGCTGACTTCATAAGGTAAAATAAGAAACTGAATTAATGATTATTAAGTATTCCTATGTAGCAAATACTGTGCTGGGCACTTTGTATGCTCTCCACATATCCCTGGGGAAATCTCTTCAAAGTAGATATTGTATTCTTCTTCCCATTTTACAGATAAGGAGATGGAAGTGAAGAGTGAAATCAGACCTGTGAACTGCAAAGCTTGCTCTCTTTAACAGTAGTTCATGTTCAACGGCTATTTATTTGTCTCCTCACAGAATTCACATTTGAAATCGTGAATACCCCCCACCTTTGCAGAATTCCAAAGATACTTTGTCTACAAATTATTAACCTGTAACTCATCATTTCACAGGTAGCTTTATTGGTATGAGGATTATAGTTAGGACACATTCATCAGTAGAAGGAAAATATACTCCCCATATTTCCTCAGGGAGGTGCTAGTCAGAGGGGTGTGGAACTGTGGATGGGCTGTTTACGGTCCTTTTTTATCTGAACTGACCACATTTCATGTTAAACAACATTGTTAACCTAGCAGCTGATAAAATCTATCGTCTTAAAACTCAGACGGATTCTAGAGGTCATCTAGTCTGGTATTTCTCAAGTGTTGGTCTGTATACAGGCTACATGAGAATCATTTGGTTAGTGTTTACAAAATATACATTCCTGGGGCCTTCCCAGGGCCTTCTTTACAAAAGCGTAAAGGCAGGACACTGGGAATCTGCATTTTAAGGTTTCTAAATTGATTATCTGGCATAACCTGGTTTCCCAACCTCTTATCCAAGACCACCTCTAGTGCCATAGAGGAATCCCATCATACACACCCCTGACCTGTAAGCAGGCAGGGCGGTCTCATCAAGGACATGCACAGTCTCCTCAGGGACACACAGTCATCAGGGAACAAACTTGGAGAAAGTGTGGTTTTTGTTTTGTTGTGTTGTGTTTTGTTTTTTGGAGATAAGGTCTCACTCTGTCACCCAGGCTGGAGTGCAGCGCTGTAATCTCAGCTCACTGCAACCTCTGCCTCCTGTGTTCATGAGATTCTCCTGCCTCAGCGTCACAAGTAGCTGGGACTACAAGTGTGCACAACTATGGCCTGGCTAATTTTTTGTATTTTTAGTAGAGAAGGGGTGTGGGAGGGCATCACCAGGTTTCCCAGGCTGGTCTTGAACTCCTCAGCTCAGGAACCCTCCTACCTCAGCCTCCCAAAGTGCTAGAATTACAGGCATGAGCCACTGTACTCAGTGGCTGAGATAACACTAGGTTTAAAAATCCTTTCTAAATTTAATTTAAAATGTTACCTTAAAACTTCCATTCATTGTTCTCAACTCAGCCCAAAAGCAATACATAAAATACATGGAATTCTTTAGAACATGAGCCTTCAAATATTCAAAGACATCTAATACAGTTCCCCTTGGGCCTTTTCTTCCCTGGCCTTAAATCATTCCTTTTATCTTTTCTAATAGCTCATGAACTCAGTAACCTATTATCTATTAAAAAGACAGTTTGGCCAAGACTGGGGCTCACGTCTGTAATCCCAGCGCTTTGCGAGGCCAAGGCAGGCAGGTCACAAGGTCAAGAGATGGAGACCATCTTGGGCAACATGGTGAAACCCCGTCTCTACTAAAAATATAAAAATTAGCCAGGCATGGTGGCACATGCCTGTAGTCCCAGCTACTTGGGAGGCTGAGGCAGGAGAATCACTTGAACTCAGGAGTCAGAGGTTGCACTGAGTCGAGATCATGCCACTGTACTCTAGCCTGGCAACAGAGCAAGACTTTGTGTCAAAAACAAAAGCAAAACCAAATAAAAATAAAAAGTTCATGGAAGATCAAATCCAAGTGGCCAATAAATATAAAAATTAACAGTAGGGAATTTAAATTAAAAAAAAATGTAATATTTTTCACCCATTCGATTGGCAAAATTTTCAAAGACCATTAGTATTTCTTGTTGGTGGAGGTATTCAAAAGAGAAAGTATTCTTTCACATTGAATATGAAAGAGAGTATGAAAATGTACAGTCATATAGAAACTATGGAAAACAGTCTAGCAACACCTGTTTAAGTTTACATAAATATGTTGACTTACCAGTTATACCCCAGACTCTGTCCCTAGAAGTAAAACCTTATGTACCAGAAAATTGCCAAGTATTGGCAAGAGTGCACAACAATGAAAACTAACACACACTGTCTGGGCATGGCAGCTGATGCCTGTAATCCCAGCACTTTGGGAGGCTGAGAGGGGTGGATCACCTGAGGTCAGGAGTTTGAGACCAGCCTGGCCAACATGGCAAAACCCCGTCTCTACTAAAAATACAAAAATGAGCCAGGCATGGTGGCATGCGCCTGTAATCCCAGCTACTCGGGAGGCTGAGGCAGGAGAATTGCTTGAACCCAGGAGGCTGAGGTTGCAGTGAGCCAAGACTGCACCACTGCACTCCAGCCTAGAAGACAGAGCAAGAATCCGCCAAACAAAACAAAGCAAAAACTAACACACACTGCTAGTGGCAGTGTATATTGATGCAATCACTTTGAAAACCTAAATCTGAGCATGTGAATACTTGTGATGTAGAAATACCACTCTTGGTATATGTTCAATGGAGATGTGATGTGTGCACGTGCTCACCAGAAGCAATGTTGAAGAATAGTGACTGCAGCGCTATTCACGGAAGCCTAAAACTGGAAACTGCCAATTATGGTTTGAATGTTTGTCCCCATGAAACTCAGGTTGACATTTAATTGCCAATGGAACCGTATTCAGAGGTGGGCTCTTGAAGAGATGATTAGGCCATGAGGGCTCCACCCTCATGAGTGAGATTGGTTTTGCCGTAAAAGGGTAAGTTTGGCTTTCTCCTTCTCTCTCTTGGCTCTTCTCTTCTGCCATGTGAGGAACAATGTTCCTCCTCTCCAGAGAATGCCATTTTTTATATTATCCATTTAATCCTGGGCCCAGGATTAAAGAGGGCTTGGTCTTGGACTTCCCAGCACCTAGAACTATGAAATAAATTTCTGTTCTTTAGAAATTACCCAGTCTCAGGTATTCTGTTACAGAAGCACAAAATGAACTAAGACAGTACCCAATATCCTTGAAGACTAGAATGGACAGATGAATTCTCACATTCTTTCAATGGTATACTGTCCAGGAATAAGAACAAACACTCCAAGCATCGATATGATTGAATCTCACAAAAGAAATCAGGCACAGCGGCGCACAAATGCATACGTCCATTTATATACAACCTCCAAACACACAAAGCGTAGAAATTAGAAGGTAGCTGTTAGACTGCAAGCGGATAAGATGAAGGCTTCGGGGGCGCTGGTAATGTTCTACTTCTTGATCTAGAAGCTGATTATATGGATATGTTCGGTTTAAAAATTCATCGAGCTGTATACCTCCAATTTGTCCACCAAGTTGTTTTTTCTCCAAAACAATCATATGTGTAGGATGTTTAACGCATGGTTCTTAGAGAAAAGCTGTAAATAAGGCAAATGTTGATCAGTTGGATGATGGCCAATAAATTAAAAATCTGTATACCCACATTATGGATATTATGCAGCCACTGAAATAAATGAATTGGTACTATACCAAATTTACATGTAATATCTCATTCGGGGAAGGCAAACAAAAACAAAGGCTGCATAGTGGCTGGGTGCGGGGCTCACACCTATAATCCCAGCACTCTGGGAGACTGAGACAGGAGCATCACTTGAGCCCAGGAATTTGAGACTAGCCTGAGCAACAGAGTGAGACCCCATCTCTACAAAAAATCAGCAGATTAGCCAGACAAGGTGGTATGCACCTGTGATTCCAGCTACATGAGAGGCTGAGGTAGGAAGATCGCTTCAGCCCAGGAGGTCAAGGCTGTAGTGAGCTGTGTTCATGCCACTGCCCTCCAGTCTGGGTGACAGAGAGTCTGTCTCATAAGCAAAAGACAACTGCATTGTATACATTAAACATGTAATCCTCATAACAACCCTAGGATATTGGTATAATCATTATTCTCATTTACAAATGAAGACAGAGAGGCAGGAGAGATTACTTAAATAACACATCTGAAAGTCACAGCACTGGTATAGGGTAGAATATTTAGAAGCCAGAAATTCCTACCATTTCAATATAGAACCACATAGAGAACTCCTTTTATCAGTATGGAGCCATTAATCAAAACTCTTCAGAAATGAAAGCTCCAGAAGATGCAAAGCCAAACAATAATATCACCATCCAGTCAATGGTTAAATGTCTTTTCTCAAGACTACTAATAGTGAATAATTTGTGGGGTGCTGACCAAGGCGTAAGTCCAAGGCTTTAACTTATTTTTTCTGTTAAACAACCCTACAACACATAGACAAATACTGCTGATCATATACATCCTACAGATTAATACCCAATTCCAGGTCTCATTTTCTCTGCCCAATCCTGCCTCTCCAACTTCATGGAATTCACATCAACTCTGAAGTGGGCAGATCTGGGCCTGCTCAAGTTCCAGCCTCGTATCAGCTGTGGACTTCAGATATGTAAGATAAATAAATCCTGATTATATTGTATTTTTATTTCTTTTCATTCATCTAGGTGAAGCTCAGATGTTACCTGCTCATTTATTCACTCATTCATGCATGCAGTTAGCGCAAATTGAGAACTTACATTATGCCAGAGTTGCTGGACTCATAAAAAGATGAATAAGTCATGTTATCTACCCTCTAGGAAGTCAGTCTTCTGAGAGAGATATCCTTACAAATGAACATACAGAATGTAGTGTCCTATAATATGGTTACTTTCTAAGTTGGAGGAAGAGAAAACAGTCAGCCCTGCCTGGAGGAATCAGACCTTCCAGGCTGAAGAGGAATTCACTCAGCAGCTAAGGATACGGCATGGGCAAAAATGCAAGAACCATTTACTAGGACAGTGCCATGATCAGATTTGGCTTTCAAACAACTAGACATGGATGTGAACTAAAAGTGAATAGAAAACAAAGAGAGAGAGATAGACTAATGAAGAGGCAAAAAAATGAAGAAGCTTTGACCACATTAGTGACATTGGGATGGGGGAAAAGGGACTGGTTGACTGAATTTTGAGGAAAGCAGATTCAGTAACCCTAGGTGACGGACTGAATGTGTAATGTAGAAGGGGGAGATGTGGAGGATAATTCTAAGCTGCTAGTTCAGGAGACTGAGTAGGTTGAGGTGCATTAAAATGAGACTGAACAATTTGAACAAAAGGAAACATGGTTGGGATTTTTTTTCTCATTTTTGTGTTTGTTTATAATTTCAACTTTTAGATTCAAGGAGTATGTGTGCATGTTTGCTACATGGGTATAATGTGTGATGCTGAGATTTGGAGAACAGTCGGTGCCATCACCCAGGTAGTGAGCACAGTACCCAATAATTAGTTTGTCAACCCTTGCCTTCCTTCCTCCCTCTAGTAGTCCGCAGTGCCTATTGTTGCAGTCTTTGTATCCACAAGCACTCAATGTTTAGCTCCCACTTATAAATAAGAATGTGCAGTATTTTGTTTTCTATTCCTGTGTTAATTCATTTAGGAGAATGCTTTCCAGCTGCATCCATGTTGCTACAAAGGACTTGATTTTATTATTTTTTATGGCTGTGTTGTATCCTATGGTATAAATGTGCTACATTCCCTGTATCCAATCCACGGTTGATGGGCATCTAGATTGCTTTCATGTCTTTGCTACTGTAAACAGTGCTGCAATGAACATACAAGCACATATGCCTTTTGGTAGAATAATTTATTTTCTTTTGGTTATTATATACACCCAACAATGAGATTATTGGGTCAAATGGTAGCTCTTTAAGTTTCTTGAGAAATCACCAAACAGCTTTCCACAATGTCTGAATTAATTTACATGCCCACCAAAAGTGTTTTCTTTTCTCCACAGGCTTGTCTGCATCTGTTGGTTTTTTTCTTTTTTTCTTTTTTCTTTTTTTTTTTTTTTTTTTTTTGCTTTCCAGTAATAACCATTCTGACTGGTGTGAGATGGTATCACACTGTGGTTTTCATTTGCATTTCTCTGATGACAGTGATGTTGAGCATTTTTTCATGTGTGCTGGTTGCCCGTATGTCTTCTTTTAATAAGTGTCTGTTTATTTCTTTTGCCTACTTTTTAACGGGGTTGTTTGTTTTTGGCTTGTTGAATTGTTTTACTTTCCTTATAGATTCTGGAAATTAGAACTTTGTCAGATGCAGTTTATGAATAAAATTTTCTTCTATTCTGTAGGTTACCTGTTTATGCTGTTGATGGTTTCTTCTGCTGTGCAGAAGCTTAGTTTAATTAGGACCCGCTTGTCAATTTTTGTTTTTTTGTTGCAATTGCTTTTGAGGACTTAGTCATAAATTCTTTGCGGAGGCCAGTGTCCAGAATGGTGTTTCCTGGGTTTTCCTCTAGGATTCTTATAGTTTGAGGTCTTACATTTATCTTTAATCCATCTTAAGTTAATTTTTATATATGGTGAAAGGTAGGGGTCCAGTTTCATTCTTCCGTATATGACTAGCCAGCTATTCCTGCACCATGTATTGATTAGAGAGACCTTTCCCCATTGCTTATTGTTGTTGACTTTGTCAAAGATCAGATGGTTATAGGTGTGCAGTTTTATTTCTGGTTTCTCTATTCTGTTCCACTGGTCTATGTGTCTGTTTTAATACCAGTATCACACTGTTTTGGTTACTGTAGCCTTATGTAAATATAATAGCATAATTTGAAGTCAGATAATATAATGCCTCTTCCTTTGTTCTTTTTGCTTAGAATTACTTGGGCAATTCAGACTCTTTTTTGGTTCCAAATGAATTTTAGCATACTTTTTTATTTTTAAAATTAATTGTTATCTTTAGTATAAAATAAAGACTGCTTCACCAACTTGTCTGTCCTCTTTGTGCAGGAATCATGCTAATTTTATTTGTATAATTCCAATTTTAGTCTATGTGTTGCCAATCAGCACTAGAATATTTTTTTCTAATACTGTGGAAAATAATCTTCGTAGTTTGATAGGAATAGTATTGAATCTGTAGACTGCTTTGGCAGTATGGTTATTTTAGCAAAAGGAACACGGCATTGGGGGAGGAGAAAAGAGAACGTGTCAGGTCTCAGAATTATTGAACTTAAGTTGCACATGGGATTCTTCTGGAAGAATTGTATAGTGGGCAGTTTGCAAATACAGCACTGGCATCGGGGAGAATCAAAGCTTGCATTGTTGGCTTTTCTTAATGCTTAACTCAAATAATTACCTTTGAATGTTTGTGCTTACACAACTCACTTTTCTATAGGTTGACATTTAATTTGACTTTTGAGTAGCCTTTCATGTACTTACCTTTCTCGGCCTGAGCTTTTGAACTCATTTGTAGAATCAATTAATTTTAAAAAGCATTTTATTTAGAAATAATTTTAAACTGACAGATTGTCAAGAATTCTATAGAGAACGCTCCTATTCCCTTTATGCAAATTCACCCATGTTTATCCATTTGTCACATTTTGCTACACTTGAGCTCTTGTGCATACAGGCACTCCCTCCTCAACCTCCCTGTCTGCACACACACATTAATTTTTTTCTGAGCCATTTAAAAGTACTTTGCAGACATCGTGACCCTTTACTCCTCAGTGTGTATTTATTCAGTCTATATTTTTTAAGAACAAGACAATAATAAAATTCAGAAAACTTAATATTGATGTAATACCTTAATCTCTAATCTTATGCCAAATTTACCAATTGTCCTAATAATGTCATTTAAAGCAATTTTTGGTACATTATCTAGTCCAATAACACACTGATATTCCATAGAGGTTCTAGGGAACAAATACATTATTTTGAAAACATTTAGGCCAAGCACGGTGGCTCACGCCTGTAATCCCAGCACTTTGGGAGGCTGAGGCAGGCGGATCACCAGGTCAAGAGACCAAGACTATCCTGCCCAACATAGTGAAGCCCCATCTCTACTAAAAATTCAAAAATTAGCTGGGCATGGTGGCACACGTGCCTGTAGTCCCAGCTACTCGGGAGGCTGAAGCAGGAGAATCACTTGAACCCAAAAGGTGGAGGTTACAGTGAGCAGAGATTGCGCCACTGCACTCAAGCCTGGCAACAGAGTGAGACTCTGTCTCAAAAAAAAAAAAAAAAAGAAAAAAGAAAACATTTAGTTGTTACAAATTATTTATAATGTGGACTTTAAATAGTTCATTCAAGAACGAACCACCCCATTCCTTTTAAGCAGATCAGCCCAGTCTTGAAAGGACCAGATTTATGAAGACAAATTTCCCTACGCATTCTCTGAAGTGTCAAGTTGCTATTTCTAACACATACACAAAAAAAATTCAGAGGGAAATATTTGGAAATGTTCCTATTGTTGTGTGCCTAGGAGGTGACAAGAAACAAAATTGTTCCCTGCTTCTCTGTCAAAATCCTGGCATGTAGACCTTCTGTTTTCTCAATTAATTATAGAATTTTGACTGCTGAATGTGCATTCTTTAACCTGGGCTGACCATTTGGAATTTAAAATTAGCAGAGTAATTATATTTACTGGGCCACTGATTCAAGGAAAATTGAGCTCGGCTGATGAATCTGCATGTCGTGAAATGGGTCATGACAGCAGATGGTCTTCCAAGAGGCAAAAAATAACTTTGATGTTGGTTGCTCTTTCTCCTTGACTTCTTTCGTTGAACCCTGCTGCAATAATGTGAATGCTGAAAGCAGGTCAAGTGAATTTGGGATGTCTGGATGGATAATCAAGGAGAGTTGTGAGCTGTCAAAGAAGAATATTTTGATCTTAAAATAAATCACCGTATATGGATATCTGAATATAAAGTTAATGATGTGTTCAATCACCATCATCATTAACATTTATTAAGTCCTCCCTCTCACAGGTGCTATTCTAAATGCTTTACATGTATTGACTTGTTTAATCTTCACCAAAACCAATAAGCAAGGATCATTATCATCTGCATTTTATAAATGAGAACATTGAAAGTAAGAGAATAAATTGACCAAGTTCAAATAAATTGTTTTGGTTTTTGTTTCTTGTCATGTGAAATAATTGAAGCTGGAGGAGATTTTGTCTGTATTAAACTCAGGAAGGTCATATTTAGATTGTGGTTTCTAAATACCATTTCCCACTAAAAGAAGCCAGGGCACCTTGGAGAAATGGCTGATTTGACATCTGGAGCTAGAAATGTACAAGATAAGCATAGAACATCTTGTCATGCCAAATGGCAGGAAAATGACTTTTTTTTTTTTTTAAGGCTCAAGAGTTCTTATTGGGCAAAGAGGAACAAATTTGAGCATTAATAAAAAGGACAATTAAAATGGATGTCAACAAATAGAAAATATTTGTTGAAACACATATTTAAATCCATTGGTTTATAATAACACACATCTGGTATTTTTTAGAGGCTCTAGGGAATCAGTGCACAATTTTGAAAACTGATCAATAGGGAGAAAGAATCAAGCAGGTTTTTTTCCTCTTCTATATGAACTGTATCTCAGTGTAACCAAATATTTAACAAGGGCAAATTTCTTTTTACATAAGTAATCTACCCAACAAATGAAGTAGGAATAATTAAAATATCAGTATTTGAATTACTAGGAATTAATGTTTCTCAGCAATGATCAACAATGGCTGGTAACATTTAAAAAGTAACATTTTATGACTCTTGATGGAAGTACTCCACACTACCTGTATGAGATTCTTGCTTTAAAAAAATCTGTTTAAGCATCTGTATCTAACAGGAATTACAGAGGACAGAGGAACATGTTAAGTGACACTATGGGGATGAAATCAGAAAAATCCAGACTATGAGAAACTCAGGGAAAAGAGTCTATTTCTTCTACGCAACAACAATAACAATAGTGAAAGACAAATGTAAGGAGGAAGAATGTTTACATTAAAAGAGACTTAAAGACTGGGCATAATGGCTTATACCTGTAATTCTAACACTTTGGGAGGCTGAGATGGGAGGATCTCTTGAGCCCAGGAGTTCAAGACCAGCCTGGGCAACATAGCATGATCTTTCTTTCTTTTTTTTTTTTTTTTTTTTTTTTTTTTAAAAAAGAGAGAGACTCTTAAAAACTTATAATTAGCCAACAGCAATATATAGGGCTTTTTGGATTCTATTTCAAATACACTTAAAACAAAAAACAGCAAAACAAATTACAGCCAGAACATTTATAAATAATCAGGAAAACAGAAACATTGATATTAAAGAATTATAATTACAGTTTGGGAGACAGGATGATGATGTAATTATATTTAAAACAGAGTCTTTAGAGATACATACTAAAATATTTCAAATGAAATTGTGTGATGTCTAGCTAGGAGTTGCTTCAAAATAATTAGGAGAAGACAGGTACAGTGGCCCAAGCTTGAAATTTCACCTACTCAGGAGGCTGAGGCAAGGGAGATTGCTTGAGCCTGGGAGTTTAAGTCCAGTCTAGATAACTTAGTGAAACCCTGCCTCTAAAAAATAAAAATAAAAATAAAAATAATTGGAAGTGGTTGGGGAAATGCATAGGGCTATTAAAAAAAAAGCTAATGACAATTATTGAGCTGGATGATAAGTATGCGGAGTTCATTCTTTTATTCTCTCTGCTTTCACATATATTTGAAAGATTCCATATAAAAACTGTTCTTAATGTGGTTCATACATCCAGAAATGCAAATTTATTTGTGGCTATATGATATAACGCAATGTTTCTTAAAATATATTCTTTGGAACATTAGTTCCAAATAATAAGTTGGTTCCCATTAAGAGATTTCCTTCATATAACAGTTTTTGAGATTAGATTAGAAAATGCTGAATTAGGGGGCAAGATCGCTGAATAGAAGATTCTACCAATTGCCTCCTCACAAGAACACCAAATTTAATAACTATCTATACAAAAAACACCTTCATAAGAACCAAAAATCAAATGAGCACTCCCAGTACCTGGCTTTAACTTCATATCACTGAAAGAGCCATGGAAGAGGGCAGGAAAGACAGTCTTGAATTGCTAATGATATCTCTCCCTTGTACTCTAGTAGTAGTCGTATAGATCATAGAGAGACTCTGTGTGCTTAGGAGAGGGAGAGCACAGCGATTGTGAGACTTCGCATTGAACTCAGTGTTGCCCTGTCACAGTGGAAAGCAAAACCGGGCTGAACTGAGCTGATGCCAACCCACAGAGGGAGCATTTAGACCAGCCCTAGCCAGAAAAAAATCAGAATCGCCCATCCCAGCAGGTGATAATTGAGTTCTAGCAAGCCAATAGCTTTAGCAACCGTAGGCTAAAGTGCTCTGGGGCTCTAAATAAACTCGAAAGTTAGCCTAGGCCACAACTCCTAGGCAAGTTTCAGTGCTGTGCTTGGCTCAGAGCCAGTAGACTTGTGGGGCATGAGGACACTCCCCTGGGGTGTTTAAGGGAGCATCTGTGCCACCCCTCCCTCAAAACCAGGCAGCACAGCTTTTGGTTCCAAAAGAGACCCTTTGCTTCCATCTGAGAAGAGGAGAGGGAAGACTCAAGTGGAGTTCATCTTGCATCTTGGACATCGGCTCAGCCACAACAGGATAGGACACTGGGCAGGCCGTGAGGCCCCCATTTCAGGTTCAAGTTCCTGCATGACATTTCTAGACATACCCTGAGCCAGAAGAGAACCCACTACCTTGAAAGGAAGGACTCAAAGGGACCTAAGAGATATTTACAGAGCATTTCATCCAACAGCTACAAAATACAAATTATTTTCCTCAGCACATCAACGATTTTCAAGGATAGATCATATGTTAGATCACAAAACAAGTCTTATAACATTAAGAAATTGAAATAATATTAAGCATCTTCTCTGACTACAATGGGAAAAAAATCTAGAAATCAATAACGAGGAATTTTGGAACCTATACAAACACATGGAAATTAATATATTCCTGAATTATCAGTGGGTCAATGAAGAAATCAAAAGGAAATCAAAAATTTTCTTGATACTAATAATAACAGAAACATATCATACCAAAACTTATGGAATATAGCAAAAGCAGTACTAAGAGGAATTTTAGATACACAAGTACCTACGTCAAAAAAGAAGAAAACTTTCAAATAAACAACCTAATAATGCATCTTAGTGAGCTAGAAAAGCAAGAACAAATCACACTCAAAATTAGTAGAAGAAAAGAAATAATAAAGATCAATAGAAATAAATAAAAGTGAAACAAAAAAAATACAAATGATCAATGAAACAAAATGCTGGTTTCTTGAAAAGATAAAATTGACAAACCTCTAGCCAAACTAAGAAAAAAAAAAGAGAGAAGACCCAAGTAAATACAATCAGGGATGAAAAAGAAGACCTTACAAACAATACTGCATAAATATAAAGTATCGTTTGTGGCTATTAAGAGCAAGTATATGCCAATAAATGGGAAAACCTAGAAGAAATTGATAATTTTCTAGACACATACATCCTCCTAGATGAAACCATGAAGCTCAAAACCTGAACAAACCAATAACAAGTAATAAGATCAAAGTTGTAAATAAAAAGTCTCCTCTCAAAGAAAAGCCTGGAGCCCCATGGCTTCACTGCTGAATTCTATCAAACATTTAAAGAAAAATTCATACCAATCCTACTCAAGGTATTCCAAAAAATAGAGGAGGAGGGAATACTTCAAACTCATTCTACAAGGCAACTATTTCCCTGGTAACAGAACCAGACAAAGGTACATAAGAAAGAGAAAGAAGAAAGAAGAAAAGAAAGAGAGAAAGAAAAGAGAGAAAGAAAAGAAAAGAAAGAAAGAAAGAAAGAAAGAAAGAAA
>NW_022437003.1:8649834-8681420 GCF_009761245.1 Sapajus apella | reverse complement strand
AAGAAAGAAAGAAAGAAAGAAAGAAAGAAAAGGAAGGAAGGAAGGAAGGAAGGAAGGAAGGGAGGAAGGGAGGAAGGGAGGAAGGGAGGGAGGGAGGGAAAGGAAAGAAAGGAACAGAGAGAGAGAGAAAGAAAGGAAAGAAAGAGAAAGAAAGGAAGGAAGGAAGGAAGGAAGGAAGGAAGGAAGGAAGGAAGGAAGGAAGGAAGAAAAAGAAAGAAAGAAAGAAAGAAAGAAAGAAAGAAAGAAAGAAAGAAAGAAAGAAAGAAAGAAAGAAAGGGAAAGAAAGAAAGAGAAGGAAGGAGAAAGAGAAGGAAGGAGAAAGAAAGAAAAAGAAAGAAAGAAAGAGAGAGACAGAAAACTACAGGCCAATATCACTGATGAATATTGATGTACAAATCCTCAAAAAAATACTAGCAAACCGAACTTAGCAACACATTAAAAAGATCTTTCATCAAGATCAAGACAGATTTATCCCAGGGATGCAAAGATGGTTCAATATATGCAAATCAATGTGATAAAGAGTATCAACAGAACAAAGGAGAAAACCCACATGATCATTTCAATTGATGCTGAAAAATCATTTGACAAAATTCAACATCCCTTTGTAATAAAAAGCCTCAAAGAACTGGGTATAGAAGGAATATACCTCAGACAGTTGCAGTGATTCACACCTGCAATATCAGCACTTTGGGAGGCTGAGGTTGGTGGATCAACTGAGGCCAGGAGTTTGAGACCAGCCTGACCAACATAGAGAAACCCTGTCTCTACTGAAAATACAAAATTAGCCGGGCATGGTGGTGCATGCCTGTAATCCCAGCTACGCGGGAGGCTGAGGCAGGAGAATCACTTGAACCCAGGAGGTAAAGGTTGTGGTCAGCTAAGATTGTGCCAATGCACTCCAGCCTGGGCAACAAGATTGAAACTTCATCTCAAAAAGAAAAAACAGAGGGAATATACCTCAACATAATAAAAGTTAGATACAGCAGACCCACAGCTTGTATCATACTGAATGGCAAAAAACCAAAAGCCTTTTCTCTAAGATCTGGAACATGACAAGAATGCCCATTTTCACTACTGTTATTCAACATGGTACTGCAAGTCCTACCCAGAGTAATCAGCTAAAAGAAAAAAATAAAGGGCATCCAAATTGGAATGGAAAAAGTCAAATTAGCCTTGTCTTCAGATGATGTGATCTTATAGTTGGAAAAACCTAAAGATTCTACTAAAATACCCTTAGAACTGATAAGCAAATTCAGTAAAGTAGCATGATACAAAATCGACACAAAACTTAGTAACATTTCCATATGCCAACAGTGAACAATCTGAAAAAGAAATCAAGAAAGTAATCCAATTTACATCTACAAAGAAAATAAAATACCTAGAAACAAACTTAACCAAAGAAGTGAGAGATCTCTACAGTGAAAACTATAAAACACTAATGAAAGAAATTGAAGAGGAAGTCACAAAAAATGGAAATATATCCCATGTTCATTGATTGGGAGAATCAATATTGTTAAAATGTTCATACTACTCAAAGCAATCTATAGGTTCAGTACAATTCCTATCAAAATACCAAAGATATTCTTCATAGAAATAGAAAAAACAATCTCAAAATTTATATGGAATCACAAAAGACCCAGAATATCCACCACTATCCTAAGCAAAAGGAAATACATCCTTCAAGGAAGAAATACAATCTCTCTATAATCAACAGAATTCTGTCATTTATGCTATAATATAAAACAGTCAAATAACAAAGTATTTTTGTTTTACTCCCTTGAAGAAATCATCAGTATCAAATTCTCTTTTGTTATGTTGAACAAATACTCTTTCTTTTTATAAATGTATTTTAAATATCTCTTTTGAAATGTAACAGCTGTAAAACCTGAGGTACATTAATCCCTGTCTCTGTCCTCATTTCTTCCTGTATGCAAATATTTGGTAAAAGCCAAAACCGTATTTAAAAATTTCAAGTTCATAAAGTGTTTCTTCCTCATACTTACTTTAATACATGTTTTGCAGTTTTTTTTCCCCAAAACAGTATTTCTCCTTTCATTGAATTTGTTCTTTGGTTCCTATTGCTATTATGAAAGTGTTCTTATTTTCTATTACATTTTTAAATTAGATACTGCTGGAGTAGAGTAACCTTATTCAATTTGTATGTCAATTTTATATTCAACAAAATTATGTAGATATATATACATACATATATATACGTATATATGTATATGTGAGTTTATGTATATGTATGTATACACACACACACACACACACACATATACATACAAGTTTCCTTGCAAAAAAATGTTGAACCTGCCAACATTGCTGGAAGAAATGCAAAGTTGTATGGCCACTTTGGAAAACAGTCTGGAAGTTTCTCAATATAGTAAACGTAGGGTTACCATGTGAACAAGGAAGTCCACTGGTAGATATACACCTGAGAAAAACAAATGTCCACACAAGAGCTTGTACAAGAATGTTCATAGCAGCATTACTCAAAATAGGTGAAGAGTGGAAAATAGCACAAATGCTCATCAATGATGAATAGATAAATAAAATGGGGTATATCCATACAATGGAATATTAGTCAACAATTAAAAAGGAATGACATATTGATACAGGTCACAATATGGATAAATCTTGAAGACACTATATTATATGAAAAAAACCAATCACAAGCAATGACATGTTCTATTATTCCATTTACATAAAATATCCAGAATAGGTCAATTCATAGAAACAAAAGGGACTGGGGAGGGGGTGAGAGTTGGGAACTGGGAATGACTGCTAACCAGTATTGGGTTTTTTTTCTAGACATGATGAAATGTTTTACATTGATTGGGATGGATGTACAACTCTAAATATGCTAAAAACAGTTCAGTTGTACATTTTAATGGGTGAATTATATGTAGTGGGAATGATACCTCAAGCAATTTTGATTTTGTTTGTTTGTTTTAATTTCAACTTTTATTTTAGATACAAGGGCTACGTGCAGGTTTGTTACATTCTGCTGCACCCAAGTAGTAATTATTGTACCCAATGGACAGCTCTTCAATCCACGCTCTGCTCGCCACTCTAGTAGTCTGCAGTGTCTGTTGTTCCCATGTTTATGTGCATATGTGAATAGAGCAATTTTTGAAAGTTTCTCCTGAAAATTCTAGAGATAACTCCCATTTACAGGAAATAGGGGGAGATAGAGGGACATGTTAAATGACACTGGGAAGTAAACAGGCAAATCTGTTACATAAAATATTCTACAGAACAATTTACTCAGTTTCCACAGGGTAGAAAAAAAGTTATAAATTTCTAATTTATAAATTAGAAAAAAATGAGGAAGACGGAGATTTAAGAGGCTTAAGAATCAAATATGATGTGTGGACCTGGCTTGAAGCCTGGTTAGACCAAAACAACTATAAAGAATTGTTTTGAGATTGTTGTGAAACTGCAATTAAGGACTCCGAATTGGTTGATACAAAAAAGTTATTACAAATTTTTTGGAAGTGATAATACTAGGGTTTTTGTTTGTTTGTTTGTTTTTAAAGAAAATGTGCACATTTTTAGAGAGCTATACTGAAGTGTCCGAGTGTTAGGACATCTGGGATTTGTTTTGAAAATACTTAGCAAATAAAGATAGAGGAGAAATATATGAAGCAAAAGAGTAAAAACAGTCTTAATGTGGAGTCTAGGTGGTGGCATTTTATTCTCTCTTTTTGTATATATTTATGAGGGGAAAAAAGATGAGGAGAAAGAAATTATCTGCATATGTTTACTATTTTATGTATGGGGAACATTTTTTAAACTTCAGTTTTCTAATATTTTTGGTTCAATTTGGTATCTTTACTTCATAAGAGTTATTTGAGTACTTAAGGTGGTTTTGCTTGTCATGTCTAACAGTCAAAGTACTTATGAAGGAAAAAACAATAACATATTTTTAAATGTTGGCCTATTAGGGTGATGTATGCTTTGTAAGGTGTTTTAAGTTTGTAAAAGAAAACAAATATTATTCAAATTTCCCTTAAAAAGTGATTTTTATACTGTTGAACTGAATAGGGTAATATTTTCTTAGAAGTTTTACATCCAAATTCGTTAGATTATTCTATGATTTTTTTCTAAAGCTCTTCTTATCTGGTATATTGAGGTGATATTGGTTTCTTAAATTGAGGTGGTTAACTTTCCCTTTTTTCTGTTCTCTAGATTTTAAAGTCTAAAGTAATTTTATAAGATAGGCATGATTTGTTCCTAAACATTTGAAAAGTTCCCCTGTAAAAAAATGTCTGGGCCTGTTTGCCAGGTGTGGTGGCTCATATCTGTAATCCTGGCACTTTGGGAGGCCAAGGCAGGCGGATCACCTGAGGTCAGGAGATCGAGACCAGCCTGGCCAACATGGTGAAACCCCGTCTGTATTAAAAATACAAAAATTAGCCAGGCGTGCTGGCACATGCCTGCAATCCTAGCTACTCAGGAGGCTGAGGCAGGAGAATGGCTGAAACCCGGGAGGCGGAGGCTGCAGTAAGCCAAGTGTGTGGCAGAGCAAGACTCTGTCTCAAAAAAATAAAAATAAACGCCTGGCCTTGTTGACTTTTAATAAGGGGTTTTGACTACTGATTCAATTTCTTTAAAGATGTATTAGTTCTTTATTGCTATATTACAAATAACCCCAAAGCCTAATAACATTAAAACAACATGTATTAACTCATAGTTTTGTAAGTCAGGAATCTGGATGCCTCTTGCTCTGAGTTGCTCACAAGGCTACAGTCAAGGTGACAGCTGAGGCTGCAATCACCTCAAGACATACCTGGAAAAGATCAGCCTCCAAGCTCACTCATGTGGCGGCCAGCAGCCCTAAGGTCCTCACTAGCTGTTGGCTAGAGACATTGGTTCCTCGCTGACATGGTTTAGATGTTTGTCCCCTCCAAATCTCATGTTGAAATGTGACCTCCAATGTTGGAGGTGGGACCTAATGAAAGGTATTGGATGATGGGGGTGGATCCTTCATGAATGGCTTAGCCCCATGCCCTTGGTGATAAGGGAGTTCTTGCTCAGTTAACTTGAGATCTGGTTGTTTAAAAGAGTCTGGACCCTCTCTGTTGCTCTATCTCTTGTTCTGGCTATTGCCATGTGCCATCATGGTGCCTCATCACCTTCCGCCATGATTGTAAGCTTTCTGAGGCCCTCACCAGAAGCTGTGCAGATATTGATACCATACTTCCTATACAGCCTGAAGAGCTATGAGCCAATGAAAACACTTTAAAAAATAAATAAATAACCCAGCCCAAGGTATTTCTTTATAGCAATGCAAGAACAGACTAAATACACTTGCCTTTTGAGCATCTCCAGAGGACAGCTCACAGCATGGCAGCTGGCTTCCCTCAGATCAGCTGGCAAGAGGTAGGATGTAGCAGATAGGAGCCACGGCATCTTTGTAACCCAATCTCAGAAGTGATATTTCATCACTTTTGCTGTGCTCTATTCATTAGAAGCAAGTCACTAATTCCAAGCTGGTCTTAAGGGGAAGGGATTACATAAGAGTGGAAGTACTGGCCGGGCACAGTGGCTCTTGGGAAGCCAAGGCAGGTGGATCACCTGAGATCAGGAGTTCAAGACCAGCCTAGGCAACATGGTGAAATCCCGACTCGACTAAAAATACAAAAATCAGCTGGGCGTGGTGGCACGTGCCTCTAATCCCAGCTACTCAGGAGGCTGAAGCAGGAGAATAGCTTGAGCCCCGGAGGTAGAGATTGCAGTGAGCCAAGATTGAGCCATTGCACTCCAGCCTGCAATAGAACGAGACTCTGTCTCCAAAACAAACAAAAGTGTAAGTGCCAGAAGGTAGGGATAACTGGGGACCATCTCAGAGACTCTGTACCACAAAAAGCGGTTTTAGATTTTACGTTTCTTTTCCAATCAATTTTGATGAGTTACATTTTCCTATATAATTAACCATTTTATTTGTATTCAAATGTACTTGTATCAAGTTCTTGACAGTTTTATCACTTAGAATGTAGCTTTGTACTTGTTTGGGTGTACAAAGGCCATAAGAACAATGACTTAACTATGATAGAAATGTATTTCTCTTTCTTTCATAACATTTTAAGCATGAGCAGTCCAGGGACTAATCTGGACTAATACTTCGTGGTTTCAGGATCCAGGTTCCCATTCTCAATTCATGGCTTTCCTCCCATGGTTTCAGATGGTTTATTCGGGTCTCACCACCAAGTCTATACTCCAGCCAGCAGAAAGAGGAAGGGAACACACACTTTTATTTATTTATTTTCTACCTGCTGGTAGAAAACATAACTTCCCCTCATGCTATTAAGGACTAAACTCTGATTTTTTTTTTTATCTTGCCCAAATGGGGAGTCATGCCCTACACATCATAAATTCTCATCAGATGGGTTTTATTTAACCCTATATCTTATGATTTACTTTCCAACCTGACTCTGGCATAACATTGCGAGACAAGGGAGAAGATCAAAATATTTTACCCCAAAACTTGTTTTTTTGCCATATTTTGAAATGGCCCTGCAAAGCTGTTCTTTGTGGAGGAAAATGCGTCTGTAAATCATCTCTGGTAACATAGCTACATCTTTTTTCTTCCAGACTCTCCCCATCCTAAAGAGATAAACAAAGATCTGAATAGAAAACCTTGGGAGACATTTGTCACCTATGATCTCTAAGGGCAGCCACTTCAAAAGAACTTTGTTCTCCTCCACCTTTATCTTAACCTGAACATTCCCCTTTTATCAATCCCACGTCATCAGACAAACTCAACCAACTGCTAATCAGAAAATGTTTAAAATTCACCTGTAGCCTAGAAGCCCCTGCTTTCAGTGGTCCTGCCTTTCTGGACCAAACCAATATATTTCTTAAATGTATTTGATTGATGTCTCATGCCTCTCTAAAACCTATAAAACCAATAAACCAAGCTTTGCCCTGACCACCTTGGACACATGTTCTCAGGACCTCCAGAGGGCTATGTCACAGGCCATGGTCACTCACAAGTGGCTCAGAAATAAATCTCTTCAAATATTTTAGAGTTGGACTCTTTTCATCAACGCTATCTTCATTATCTCCTTTCTTCTACTGGCTTTATATTTATTACTGTTTTTCTAATTTCTTGAGTTAAATCTTGTCTATTTTCAGTCTTTCATGGTTTTTAACTAATAAAATTATACCTACAACTTAAATTGTATCCTCAGTTATTAATATATAGCAATTTCCTTATTGTTTCAAAATTCCCCATATTTTTAAATTTTGAGTGATACTTTTGAATTAGTATTTTTTATTTCTAGGATTTTAATTGGTTCTTTTTCATATCTTCCAGGTTTATTTATATTTGTCTGACTTTTAAAAAATGTAATTTCTTATTCTACCTTGTGGATGCAATTTCTTTATCTCTGAATATTATAAGCATAACTTTTAGATCTTTATCAGAATGTTTGTCACAAGTATCTAGAATCAGTGTTTTTCTGATTGTTAATTTTGAAAGCTGTTTTTTATTTCAGTGTTGGTTTTTAAAATCGGTTTTGGAATTTGGGTTTGTAGGCTAATCTAGCCTGGGACATTTTCCCCATATCATTCTTTCTCTGCTAACTCCTCCCTAGATAAGAGGTTTGGAATTGCCTCCATGCCTCTTCATTACAGAGTCTGAATGGATCACTCCTGCCTTTTGATTATATTGGTGATATAACAGATAGAGGTGGCAGCTTGCCTCAGTCTCTGATTAAAAGGCAGTGATAATGTTCCTCCACTTCCCCAGAGATACATTTTATACATGTTCTGCCAGGCAGCAGTTTTCAATACAGACTTTTTTAAATTAGAGAGCCCCAGACTGATTGCAAGCAATGAGCCTGTCTCAAGCCTCTCAGTTGGTTTGAGTCCCTTTAGTTCCATTTACTCTCCAGAAGCTGAATCTTTTTGCCTTCATGTTTGCACTTCTGCAGTTCAGTGACCCCTGACTTGACTTCCTGCTTATTGTTTTGTGTTTTTGTCATGCTGTCTGTCAA
The DNA here is from genome assembly GCF_009761245.1 of Sapajus apella. Classification (NCBI taxonomy): domain Eukaryota; kingdom Metazoa; phylum Chordata; class Mammalia; order Primates; family Cebidae; genus Sapajus; species Sapajus apella. Next base: position 8,673,414 of record NW_022437003.1, on the reverse strand, counting down.
TGGAGATCTGATTCCCCATGGAGATGTTCGGACCAAAAGTTTACTCACTATGCATGACAGACATTTTTGTGTTTACTAAAATCTGTTTCCTCTATTGCCAGGGCACAATACAAGACTACATTTCCCGCCTCCTTTGCAATTAGGTATGGACGTATAGTTTGCATTTAGTTATGGCCAAAGAATGTGAGCAGAAGTGGTGCATAAAATTTCTAGGCCTGTCCCAAAAAACCTCCCATGTCATGTTGCATATACTATCCTTTTTCCCCCGGTCTTTAACCAGACGTGAAGGAGTCAGAGATACTAGGGATGGAGGAGCCACAAAACAGCAAGAGCCTGGGTCCATGAATGACTGCATGAAAGGCAGCCCTCTGGACACATGGTTAAATGTACTTGAGTGAGAAATAAATGTTTATTGTATTAGGTTGGCACAAAAGTAACTGTAGTTTTGTACATTACTTTCAATGGCAACATTTTGGCAAAACTTTCAATATTATTCCACTTAGATTTCAGAGCTTGTCTGATACAGCTAGCATTACCCTTAACTAATGCACAATGCCTAATTTTGTTTTTATATTTGTGTATTTCCAATATTGTTTTCCTATTTTATATATATCGCTCTATGTGTTGGAAAAGAAGAGATATCTCAAGGAGTAAATTTACAAAGCAATCTTGGCCAAGTTCCTGATCATACAATTTATGTAATCTCTTCATAACATTTTCTGTTCCCAATCAAGACAAGTATCAATCATACAGAAGTGTGAAATGATGTTGTCATTGAAATGTTCATAGCAATGTTTTGGTGAATTTCATCTCTACCACTGCAGCAACACCATGCCCTTGGAGCAAGACATAACTGTTAGTAGCTCTTAATTCACCTGCTGTTATTTTAGGAAGCATCAGGTAACCGACTCCTCAACACAAATCCATTAACTTCTAACTGCTTGACTAGAGACATGTTTTTGCGAAACCTCTTTAATGCATGCCCCTGCTATGCCAGCGGCCAGTGCTGTGGTAGCCCCTAAGGTACAGTTTGTGTAAATACGGTAGGTACTCCCAATGAATATTTAACCCACTTGCATTTAACCAAGCCATTCTGTAGCAGAAGAAAGAGTCACCCTTGTCTGATGAGGACTGTTAAAAGGGCCTGAGACATCCTGACCATTCCCAGGGTAATTTCTCCCTTGTGATTTGAACCTATGCCTGCTCTTCCTTTGATGCACCATGGCATCTCAAGAGCATACTAAATATGTCATCCGAGATGTCTGTTTAGAGATGACAGCAGAAGTAAAGGCCTCTGCCTGTCAAGTTTGATTCTGTCACTGAGCATCTCCTGCTGGGTCTTTTGAATTCAGACTCTCTCCTCCCAGGCACCCTCTCACATGCTTACTTCAGATTGTTACTGGCGTCACCGCATTGCTTCCTAACAGCAGTTCTGCTGATCATCTTACTCTGAGGTCCTCCCTTCCTTGGGTGCTGCTAGGATTAAAACAGGATAAACTCCCTCGTGGTGCTATCACAGAGGTTTCTCATAATCTCTGCGTTTCTCAATGAGTGTATTTATTTTTACTTTCTGTACTTCTGTTTCCTTTGAGTTCCCCACTGCCTTCCCTTCTCAATTTTTTGCAGTTCTTCATTTCTTTACGTTCATTAAAAAAAAAAAAAAGATTTTCAAAATCCTCCTTAAAGCTCATATCCCTAGGATATACTGATAGATCACAGTTTTTTGTTTGTTTTTTGTCTTTGTTGAGACAGAGTCTCACTCTGTCACCCAGGCTGGAGTACAGTACCATCTCAACTCACTGCAACCTCTGCCTCCTGGGCTCAAGCCAACCTCCCACCTCAGCCTTCCAAGTAGCTGGGACTGCAGGTACATGCCACCACACCCGGCTAATTTTTGCATGTTTTATAAAGACAAGGATTTGCCGTGTTGCCCAAGCTAGTCTTGAACTCCTGAGCTTAAGCGATCCACTTTCCTCAGCCTCACAAAGTGCTTGGATTGTAAGCATGAGCCACTGAGCCAGGCCAGTTTTTGCTTCAGGGGTCAATAATCAGGGTTGGATGGCTTTAGGGAATCTGTGCTGTTGTGTTTGTATACACTTTTCTGGAAGAAATTTCATACATTTTGTTAGATTCCCAAAGTCAATTGGCACCAAATAAATTTAAAAACTATTATTACGGTCAAACTCGGTGTGTATGTGTTTGTTGTTTGTTTTTCTGCAGCATCCTGACAGTGCAGGGTGGAGAAGGCTTTTAGGACCTTTGGCAAGGGTTTCTGTCACCCATAACAGTAAAAAAAAAAAACTTGTTATTTAAACCAAAAGCCTTGAACTTTTGTAAATTTGATAGCAAGGGAAAAAAAAATCAAGAGCAAGGTTGAAGACTTAAGACTGAAATATAATTCCTGTTCTGTTTCAATTGCAATAAGAAACTCCTTAATTTTGGATTAAATGGTGGGTTTAGAGGAGGGAACAAGTACAATGGGGTAGGGAAGGCTTATCTCTGGAAAGCTCAGTTCAAGCTAGTTAAAAATCCTAATGGACAGCGGGGGGTGGGGAGTTGGGGAGAGATAACATGGGGAGAAATGCCAGATATAGGTGATGAGGAGGAAGGCAGCAAATCACACCGCCGTGTGTGTACCTATGCAACAATCTTGCATGTTCTTCACATGTACCCCAAAACCTAAAATGCAATAAAAAAAAATATAATCCTAATTTCAAATTTAAAGTATTATTTCACAATCATTTTATTACGTGCATTATATAGTTAAAAATATAAATGTTCACTAATAAAGGAAAGTGAGAGAAGTTAATGAAGAGATTATATTTCAAAGCAATGATATTCAACAGTACTAAGCCCTCAATATATTAATACAAAAGAATTAATTCCTTTTGAGGAATGTTCATGAAAGGAACATTTTTTAAGTTGCAAGAGCCTGCTGCCACTAACTTTCTCAGAGGTCACCCCTCTTTCCTCCCCAAAAGTTAATACAACTTTTCATGTACTCATGTGTTCATTTCCCATTTCCATAGCTTCTTGGGGGTCTAGCTTCACCAAATGTTCTCACCGCTCTGTATTGTGGCTTCTTCCCCCGGGGCATTTATTACTGACCCCCTCAAATCATCACTGAAAAGCGTGTGATGATTTTTGGTGTTCTAGAGCTGGATGGAGCTTGCATCCTTCTGCATGACACACAGGCAGCTACAGGCCAAGCCTACTCAGAGCCCAGAGGTTTCTTTGGGGTTCACTTCTGTGCTTGACTCTCTGCAGCCAGCAGCCTCATTGTGAGCCCAGCTGGCTGCTCCGCCACACTGTCTGCACTTCGTGAGCACTGCCTTAGGGAGCCATCACCAGCAGATCTGCCACGGGGGTCCCTGTGGCAATAGGGGCCCAGGACCTCGTGTATAGAGTACCAAGAAGGAAGCACCCCTACCTCCATCAATTCCTAGATTCTGTTTTAACCAAGCCGTTTGCTCCCTTTCCCTGATCAGCTAGTTTACAGGAATTGCTAACATGGGGCAAAGGTTATTTTTATCCTCTTTTCATTCTTTCTTTCTACCATTTGGCATCAGCTGAGCAGTAACCTCACCAAAAGTCTGGAAATCCTTAAAAAGAAGGAGAGGCACTAGGCCAGTGAATCCATGAACTGGATAATCGGCCCCCTGAATAATTAGGACCAGACAGTACAATAAACAACACCCCCGCCTTCCTGAGAGCCAGCAGCAGGCCCAGCCATAGACTCTCCCTGCTGGAGATGCAAGAGGAGACTTCCTTCTGCCTGCAATGCATTCAAGGCCACAAACAACTCCCCTTCAGCTCAGACTTATCTTTCCTCACGTGGAGTGAGTTTTCTGGACTTGGATGTGAATACGACATGCTGGCCTGGAATTTGCATGAGCTCCACTTCATGTCTCTACGTTTGCTCCAGTGAACAGATTTTATATCTGCTGGCAAAGGCAGGCAGTGGCGCTCAGAGACAGGGGCATTTGAAACCGCATTTTTTGGCTCATTAAAGCCATTCTGCCGATGTTGCTCCTCATGTCATTCAACCTATTTTCAAGCCGTTTTCTCAATGGTGCACTTCAGGGAGGTTGGGCACGGATTTTGCTAGGAACTGGATCGTGTCCACAAGTCTCGTCAGGGCCAGTTTATTCTTGGGCTCTGGCAACCTTTGAATAGCTCTCCCACCTTTGGGGGGCTCCCACACAAAGCCTGCTCTGCACAGTTTGCCCACGAACCAAGATGTTTATTTCCTCTTGTTTCTGAAGTCATGGGTGCCTTGATGTTGCTCCCACAGCGGGAGCAGAATCTGTTTCCACCTGACAGCAAATAGCCATCGCAAATATGTACAAACTCAGAAGTCAGGTTGGATGTCTTCCCTATCCAGGCTGGTCAAAGAAGGGCTAGAGGCAGAGTGTTTGAAAGCACCAGGAAAACATGCCCGACTCGGAGCTTTCCTCGTTAATTAGGGTACTTACAGACTTTGCTCACTCCAAGTCTGAAAAGAAAACAGCTTACTTCATTGGTAGACTGAAAAACTGGCGACTTTCTCTCCATTTCTGTCTCACTCTGCAGCGGGCAGGGTGGAGGGTGGCGGGAGCTGGGTGGTTTGCCCAGGTCACAGCTTCGTGATTCCCCAACTTCCTTGTTCAGAGCCCCTGAAAGGCATTCGCCCTGGCAGAAAAGATTCTACGTCCAAAGCTCTGCTCCTTCTCATCCTTTCCTGGCATCCTAACACTCCATCTGGAAACAGAGCTGTGACCTACCCAAGCACACTCCTGATTCATCCCCGGTGCCTGAGAGCTGTATTGCTCTGTGGAAATACACACTGGGTAGCATGTTTCTCTCGATGATCATTGGGGGCTGAATATTAAGCATTAAATGCCTGGTTAAAGGAGCTGGAGTACCTAATTCAACCTTCAGCGAGGGCTAATAACAGAAATTCAGTTCCTTAGGCAGCTGAGAGAAAAATCTGGGCCTTCCCCAGGGCAATTAGGCAAAAATGAAATAAAAAGGAATCCAATTGGAAAGGAAGAAGTTAAACTATCTTTACTTTCAGATGACATAATCTTGGATATTAAAAAAGCTTAAGGGGGTAGGGTGAGGTGATTCACTACTGTAATCCCAGCTTGGGTGGATCACTTGAGCCCGGGAGTTCGAGACCAGCCTGACCAACATAGTGAAACCCTGTCTCTACTAAAAATACAAAAATTAGCTGGGCGTGGAGTCGTGCACCTGTAATCCCAGCTACTCGGGAGGCTGAGGCAGAAGAATTGCTTGAACCTGGGAGGCAGAGGTTGCAGTGAGCTGAGATTGTGCCACTGCACTCCAGCCTGGGTGACAAAAAACAGTGTATTTCTCTGCAGTAGTAATGAGCAAACCAAAAATAAAATTAAGAAAAGAATTTCATTTATAATAGCATTAAAAAGAATAAAATACTTAGAAATAAATTTAACAAAAAAAGTATAAAACCTATGTTCTGAAAACTATGAAACATCGTTGAAAGAAATTAAGACCTAAAAAAAGGACCAACATCCCATGTTCATGAATCAAAAGACTTAATGTTGTTGGGCTGGGCGAGGTGGCTCACACCTGTAATCCCAGCACTTTGGGAGGCCAAGGAGGGTGGATCACCTGGGGTCAGAAGTTCAAGACCAGCCTGGCCAACATGATGAAACCTCGTCTCTACTAAAAATACAAAAAATTAGCTGGGTTTGGTGGCAGACACCTGTAATCCCAGCTACTCAAGAGGCTGAGGCAGGAGAATGGCTTGAACCCAGGAGGCAGAGGTTGCGGTGAGCCAAGATCATGCCACTGCACTCCAGCCTGGGTGACAAAGCAAGACTCCATCTCAAAAAAAAAAAAAGACAATGTTGTTAAAATGACAATGCCCCCTCAAGCTAATCAATAGATTCGTTGCAATTCTTATCAAAATTCCAGCTGATTTCTTTGCAGAAATTGGCAAGTTAATTGTAAAATTATATGAAAATTCAAGAAACCCAGGAAAAAATCTTGAACAGAGAACAAAATTGGAGGAGTCATACTTCCCCGAACTTCAACATGTGTACAAAGCCAGTGTGGCACTGGCATAGGGTAAACACGTAGATCAATGGAGTAGAATTGAAAGTCAAGAAATAAACTTTCACATTTATGGTTAATTGACTTTCACCAAGAGTGCCAAGACCATTTAGTGGAGAAAAAATAGTCTTTTCAATGAATGATTCTGGGACAACTGGATATACACATGTAAAAAAAAAGAAGTTGGACCCCTCTCTCACACCGTATACAAATTCAGAAGAGAGAAACGACGAAACCTTTTAATTCTAAGAGCTAAACCTATAGAACTCTTAGAAGAAAACACGGGTGTAAATTTTCATGACCTGGGATTTGACAGTGGTTTCTTGGATATGACACCAAAAGCATGAGCAACTAGAGCAAAAACAGATGAGCTGTGCACAAGTCAGCTAAAAATCTTTGTCCTTCCAGAGACGCCATCAAGAAAATGAAGAGACAAGCCTACAATGAATGAGAGAAAAAATGTGCAAATAGCATCACTGATAAAGGACTTGTGTCTTGAATATATAATGAACTATTACTGCTCAATACCAACAAACCAAATAACTAAGAAAAATGGGCAAAAATCTGAATAGATGTTTCTCTAAGGAGGGTAAATGCAAATCCAATAACTGCATGAAACATGCTCCACATCATTAGTCATCAGGGAATACAAATCAAAACCACAATTAAATACCATCTCATACCCATTAGAATGGGTAAAATTTTTACAAACCAGAAAATAACAAGTATTGGCAAGGAAGTGGAAAAATTAGAACTCTCATACACTGCTTGTTGGCATACATAATGGTGCAGCTCCATGGAATACTATATAGCCATAAAAAAGAATAAAATCATGTCCTTTGCAGCAACATGGATGTAGTTGGAGGCTATTATCCTAAGTAAATTAAACACAGAAACAGGAAACCAAATACTGCATGTTCTCACTTATAAGTGGGAGCTTATAAGTAAGAAACATTAGGGCTACAGGGACATAAAGATGGGAACAGTAGGCACTGGGGACTCCAAAGTGGTGAATAGGGATGGGAGGCAAGGGTTGAAAAGCTACCTGTTGGGTACTATGTTTAGTATTTGGGTGATGGATTCAGTAGAAACCCAAATTAGCATCATGCAATGTATACAAGTAACAAATCTGCACATGTACTCCCTGAATCTAAAATAAAAATAATTTTTTAAAGTAAAGTGATGCAGCTGCCTTGGAAAGCAGTCTGGCAGTTACACAAAAGGTTAAACACAAAGTTATTGTATGAGCCAGCAAACCCACTCAGGTATATACCGAACAGAAATGGAAATATATGTTCACACATAAACTTGTCCACCATTGTTCACAGAATATTGTTCATAATAGCTAAAAGGTAGAAACAGCCCAAATGTCCATCAATGGACAAATGAATAAACACAGTATGGCATTTCCATATAATGGTATACTTTTTGGAAGCAAAAAGAAATGAAGCACTGATACATATTATAGTATGGATGAACTTTGAAAAGAGTATGCTAAGTGAAGGAAACCAGTTGCTAAAGACAACATATTGTATTATTCCATTTATAAGAAATGTCTAAAATAGGCAAATCTGTAGAAACAGAGAGTAGATCATTGGTTGCCTAAGGCTGAAAGGAATCAGGGGAGGCCTTGAGGGGTGATGGCTAAGAAGTGAGGAGCGTCAAAGGTTTCTTTTTTGGGTTATAACAATGTCTTAAAATTGGTTGTGATGACGGCCGCACAACTCCGTGAATAAACTAAAAGCCATTGACTTGTACATTCTAAATTGGTGAATTGTATGGTATGTGAATATGTCTCCATAAAGCTGTTGGGAGACAAAAATAAATAAATAAAATCCAGAGACATTGTCCTATGAGTAAATACTAACAGAGTCACTAGGCTGGGCTCTGGATTTGCCTTCAACGCTTTCGTGGTGTTTATCTTCCAGCTCTGGAAAAGGCCTGTAGTTCTAGCTACTGAGGAGCTGGTAGAAGGATCACTTGAGCCTGGGAAGTCAAGGCTGGAGTGAGCTGTGATCGCACCACTGCACTCCAGCCTGGGTGACAGAGTGAGACCCTGTCTCGGGGGAAAAAGAAAGTGCTTGTTTCAACAGCACATATACTAACATCAGAATGATACAGAGAAGATTAGCATGGCCCCTGGGCAAGGATGACACAACAATTCTAAAAAAAATAAAAAGCCTGAGCGAAGTAACTTGATCAGGATGCCACCTTCACAGTGGTAGAAACAGAGCTGGAAACCAGGGCTTTGCCTCCCAGGCAGCTGCCCCTTCCATGAGTTCCACGTGCCATGTGCATGCTATGTTTTTACTGGGGTCAATGGCAACTGTCTTATTTGGATATTCGGATTTTCCTCTATGCCCTGAAAAACCTGGTTTGTAGACAGACAAGGCTCATTTTTTGCTTCTAAAAGCTTAAGTTGACATTTGATGTTATTTTGTTTTGTTCTTCTGGCCCAGCCTAACAAGCATTCACATAGTAGACAACACATGCTTACTGGACCTTACTTCCTGTCTGGTGACCCGGCTCCCTAGAGACTTGAATCTCAAATAAATGTTTCTGTCAGGAGGCTGAGCTCCCAGCTGTGCAAATTGGTCACAGATGTAATTGCATTTGCCCTCTGCCCTGGAAGGAAACATGCCTGTGGTCGGGGGTTTAGATGTCTCAGAATGAAAGACATTACTCCTGACTCTGGGTAATAGCCGTGACGCTCAAAATAAGCTGCCACAGAGTCATGCCATAATGTTGCCAGTTGTACCGGACTGTAACCCAGAATCCAGACCTGGACAGCCAGTTACCACACTGTGGCCATGTCCTTGGCCAATCAGACATAGTCAAAGACCTGGTTTTTCCACTGGCTCCTCCATACTTTCAAAAGTAACTCCATTCCCTCTTCACCCCTCCCTAATGCCCACAGGATCTCTGCAAAGAGCTCCAAGTTACCTGCTTGGCAGACAATGGCATCCCCAGGACATCTATACTGCAATTGCCAGAATGGAATTAAAATAAACATTGTAACAAGTTGCTGAGCCCCGCCCAGAGCCTCAGGGGCCTAACACAGGATTGATTTAACCAAACATTTCAGTAATGCCCAGTAAGGAAATTGAAACTTAGAGACCTCAGCAGGAGGCAAGGAGGCTGTGTTAGACCTTTTCTTTGAACATTTAAAGCCTGGACAGGGCAAGGCTATCTAGGACGGAGAGTCATGGCAAGTCTGTACTTTGCCAGCATGCAAAGCAAGAGAAACATTGTCTGACAGTCCTGAAGATACGGCAAACAATCTTACATGATGACAATATCCCCAGCTAGCTTTGTAGAGCTAGCTTTATAGAATTTAGACAACTGAGCCTTTTTTTCAGGAGGTGCTGGGTGGTAAACCTTCAGGGGAACAAAGACTGGTTGAACGAACTTTAGAAGAAAGTTCATGGAACATTCCTATTTCTGAAGGTTTTTCTTTCGTTAGAGAACTGGCCAACAAGGGTGTGCTCCAAGCACTGGAACAGAATTGGACTTTCTTGTGCCACCAACCATGACGAAGCGGGCAGGCCCTGGCGTCAGGCTGCCTGGCTTTGAGTGCATCTTCTCCACCTATTAACTTTGTGCCTTAGCCTTCTCGGGCCTTCAATTCCTTCATTCTTAAAATGGGAATAATAAAATCCATTCTTCATAGAGTTGCTGGGAGACTATAAAAAATAATCCATACAAAATGCTTCAAAGAAGCCCTGACATGTAGGACAGAGAGAAAAAGAGGAAGAAGGAGAGAGGGAGAGAACAAGAAAACTTTTGTGGGGTGCTTCAGCTTTCCAGAAAAATAGAACCAATAGGATATGTGGTATAGAACCAATATGGGTATGTAAGGGAACTGGAAATTGGCTACAGGAATTGGATCACAGCATTATGGAGCCAGAGAATTCCCACGATATGTGGTCCACAAGCTGGGGACCCAGGAAAGCTGATGGTCTGATTCAATCTTAGTCCAAAAACCTGAGAACAACAGGAAGATGGCTGGTGTAGACCCTAGAGTCCAAAGATCTGAGGACCAGAAACTCCAGTGTCCAAGGGCAGGAGAGGATGGATGTCCCTGCTCGAGAAGAAAGAAGGAATTCACCCTAACTCCTCCTTTTTGTTTTATCCAGGTCTTCAAAGGAGTGGGTGGTGCTGTCCACATTGGTGAGGGCAGAACTTCTTTATTCGGTCCACTGCTTCAAATGCTAATCTCTTCCAGAAACACCCCCACAGACACAACCAGAAATAATGTTCTACCAGCTGTCTGAGCACCCAGCCAAGCCAATACATAAAATTAACCACCACTTGCTTAGTATGTTCCAGACCCTTTGATTGTCACCTTTATGTACTTATTTTAGTTTAATCCTCACCACGACACTCAGTGACAGATGTGTTTATTATCTCTATATTATAAAAGAAGGAACTAGATTTAGCAAGATAATATTAATTGAACAACATCACACTGGCAGCATATGTCAGAATTTAAGATTCAAACTGCCATCTTTGCAACTCTGGAACCCTAATTCTACCATATACTGTCTATGCCCTCAGTTTCCAACGTGGGGTACACCTTCCCCTCAAGGAAGAGAGAAATTTGCCCTGATTATTTAACATCAGTTACCAGGTCCTCAATGTCCATGAGTCCCCTAAGGACATGCCTGAGGTCAAGGCTTCCCTTTTCACCAAGAAAAGCCTTCCTTCTCCCACATTCCAAATCCTATCAAAGTGCATCGTGCTGGGTATAAAAACTTCTTAGCATCACCAGATGACACACTGGGGGTCTCTCTGTGTTGTCCAAGCTGGAGCTCAGTGGCTATTCAAGGTGTGAGCACACGTCAGCCTGATCTGCCCACCTTAGCTTCCCAAGTAGCTGGAACTACAGATGAAAGCCACAGTATCCAGCTGCTAATTTTACTCTTTTTTTTTTTTTTTGAGACAGAGTCTTGTTCTGTTGCCCAGGCTGAAGGGCAGTGGTACCATTTCAGCTCACCGCAACTTCCACCTCTTAAACTCAAGAGATTCTGCTGCCCCAGCCTCCTGAATAGCTGGGACTAGAGGCCAACATCATCACCAAGCCTGCTTACTTTTCCTTATTTTTTTATAGAGATGAGGTGTCATTATGTTGATCAGGCTGGTCTCAAACTCCTGGACTCAAGCAATTCACCTACCTTGGACTCTCTAATTTTACTTTTCTAACTAATGTAAACACGAATAAAACTAGCTCTTTAATAGTTAGATGAGAATTGATGTACTTTAAAAACTTAAAAAAAGTTTTGATTATAGTAAGAACATACGAGACCTATCCTCTTAGCAAATTTTTAAGTGTGCAATATTATTGTCGACAATAATTGCTATACAGCGATCTTTAGAACGTATTCATCTTATTCAGTGAAAACTTTATGTCAGTTTTTAATAACTGCCCACTTCCTTCTCCTCCTGGACCTTGGCAACGACTAACCCACGCTTTGACCCTAGGAATTAAACCGTTTTAGATACTTCATATAAGTAGAATCATGTAGTATTTGTCATCCTGTAACTGGCTTGTTTCAGTTAGCAACCTGTCCTCAAAGTTCATCCTAGTTATTGCGTATTGCAGGATTTCTGCCTTTTTAAGTGCTAAATCCTATCCCATTGTATGTACATACCACATTTTCTTTATGCATTTATCTGTTGATGGACATTTAGGTTTTTTTTTTCACATGTTGAAAAATGATGTAGTGAACACAGGAATGCTAATAGCTTTTCAAGATCCTGACTTTAATTCTTTTGGGTAAATACCCAGGATTAAAAGAAGAAAAAGTAGGGCAGGCATGGTGGTTCATGCTTATAATCCTAGCACTTTAGGAGGCCAAGGTGGGCGGATCACTTGAGGCCAGGAGTTGAGACTAACCTGGACAATACAGCAAGAGCCTGTCTCTACAAAAAATAAAAATTAACTGGGTGTGGTGGTGCATGCCTGTTGTCCTAGCTACTGGAGAGACTGAGGCAAGGGGATTGCTGGAGCCTAGGAGTTCAAGGCTGCAGTGAGCTAGAATTGTGCCACTGCATTCCAGCCCAGATGGCAGAAACCCTGTCACACACAAAGACACACACACAGAGACACACACACACACACACACACACATAAAGCTAGTAATACAGTTTTTTTTTAACCACATTTCAGAGCTCTACCATCAAGTAACATTCATTCATAAATATGTGAGTTGGAAAAACACACATCTCATGAATAGATGAACTTCCAATAAAATCTTACTTTGTTATCTGTAGTTATTTTCAAAGTATACACAATATATAGGTTGTTTGGATCAATTGTATAATAAAAATAACCTATCTTTATTTCTAACACTATACCTTAGAGTTACAGGAACTTTAAAATTAATTTACGTTTGTGTTGAGGAAAACTGTAATAGAGTGATAAGTAAAAGATATAAAATGTATTATTTTACTAAGATATAATTCTATGGGAAAGTAGAATTGAAATATAATTTTAAGGAGAAAAAGGAACAATCTAAAAGTTATGCTCATTTACAAAGTAACTTGTATTCTTAAAGATGATTAAATGAGTAGTGTTAGCTTTTTAAATTTTATCTTTTTTTGTTTTTATTTTTTTTGAGACAAGTTCTCACTCTGTCACCAGGCTGGAGTGCAGTGGCACAATCTCAGTTCACTGCATTCTTTGCCTCCCAGGTTCATGTGATCCTCCCACCTCAGCCTCCCAAGTAGCTTGGACTATAGGTGCACACCACCATGCCCAGCTAATTTTTGTAATTTTGGTAGGGATGGGGCTTTGTCATGTTGGTCTCAAACTCCTACCCTCAGGTGATCCACCCACCTCAGCCTCCCCAAGTGCAGGGATTACAGACATGAGCCATCACACCTGGCCTTATTTTTAAGTTTTAATATTCTTAAATTGAATACCAGACATTTCATCTTTTGCAACAACTTGGAACTTATGATGAAACTTAAATGTCAGCCTTAAAATATGCAAAGCAATAGTAGGTCAAAATTATTATGATATGTAAGCAAAATGTTGGAGGATGACTGATCTATATTTTCTCTGTGTGTATGTGTGTGTGTGTGTGTGTGTGTGTGCACACACGCGTAATTATTCTATAGTTAACTTCTTGCCTCAATAACTGTATTTAAATAAGGAAGTCAATCCATATTTTCTAGATATTTTCTTCCCCCTCTGGCAGTGATTGCCAATCTTTTTCTGGTAAGGATCGTTTGAAGGAACACCTAGAAGGAAGTATTGAAAATGCAAGGTGCTGAGAGTTACTGGCATGGCAGGGTTGCTACTTAGCCTTCAAGATCAGGATTATCTAGAAACTGGTGTCAGACTGCATTGTACAATATACAATGACTACTGCATTGTAAGGTTTTAGTTAAAATGCAATGGGCTTTCAGAGTGCTTGGTGCAGGAAGCATCACTTAGGAAGTATTTCACAGAGGATGTGAGGTAGGCAATGAATGATTGGTGAGCTCTAGGAGCTCAGAATGGAATGACACCATAAGCAAAAGCACAGAGGGATGCCGCAGACTGTACCAACAGCGGTGAGTAGGGCTGCCAGCCTGGGGCAGATTTTGCCAGCTAAGGAGTGATGGACTCTGTTCCTAATCCTGCATTTTACTAGCACGGTTACACTGAGTGGGTCCCCAGGTGCTTTGTGCATGAGTGTACTTTACTCACCAATTGGATTGAAACTCAATCAGGGCAAGAATCTGGACTTCCTCTTCTTCCACCTGCTCTTCTGCCTTTCAGTTTTGGTACTAAGGTAATCACACCCTTCTGTGACTTTGTCTGTTACCCCAGCACACTATTCTATATTTCTACATCCTTTAGGGCATTGCAAACAGATATCCCACATCAACCCCTACCTCCACATCCTTCACTCAGCTCCCTCAGTCTCTTCATGAACTTCTCACAGCCTTATGAATATTCTACAAATGGCTGAGTTGGACACTAGAAAATGGAGAATTTTATCATAGGGGAATTATACCTCAAGAAAAAGATAAGTAAACTACATTAAAAACTCATTGGCCACGCACAGCAGCTCACACATGTAATCTCTGCATTTTGGGAAGCCAAGGCGGGTAGATCATGAGGTCAAGAGATTGGGACCATCCTGGCCAACATGGTGAAACTCTGTGTCTACTAAAAGTACAAAAATTAGCTGGGTATGGGGACAAGCACCTGGAATCCCAGCCACTCGGGAGGCTGAGAGGTAAGATCATTGCTTGAACCCGGGAGGCAGAGGTTGCAGTGAGCTAAGATTCCACTGCACTCCAGCCTGGGCGACAAAGCAAAACTCTGTCTCAAAAAAAAAAAAGAAAAGAAAATTTATCCATGTGAAAAACACAACTAAGAAACAGATTAAAATACGGAATAATTAGTGTTCTGTTTCAAGTAAATTGTAATGCTTAGACGATCAATATAAAAAGTTTTACTATATTTGCTTTAATATAAAAAAATCTCATTGATGAGCAACTGAATGAAGATAATGGGAACAGAGAAGAAATAAAAGGAGTGAAAGATGTTTCTGCAGGAATGAATTCAGGTAAAAGGTAGAGGAGCAGCACCAGTGAACTAAGGGTATGATTAAGCAAGTGGGTGATCTGTCTGGGAGGATAATAAATGCTAGCTGAATAAATAAAGGTCCACATTTTTGTATTAGGGTAAATAAGCAATTAACAGCAATTCCCTGAATTAACCTTTGAACAAATGTTTACACTTCTGTGCATGTCAATGTAGCCAATTTTAAGGACTAACCCATCTTGTTTGGGGATACAAGCTTGAAAATGAAATAATAAAGAATTCTAGAAACATATGCTGATGTCAGTTTTTACTTGGCAGTATTTGATTTAGCATTTTAGAAATGTCTTTAAAATGGATACCATCTTGCTTCTTTGTATAAGATACTGAGGATATTTTATCCCAGATCAGTGGTTCTCAAACTTTTTTATACTTCAACTAATTCTGGAAAAATTTGTTCAAAGGTTAATGCAAGGAATTGCTGTTAATTTCTTATTTATCCTAATACAAAAATGTGGGCCAGGCACAGTGGTGCAGGCCTGTAATCCCAGCTCTTTAGGAGGCTGAGGCAGGTGGATCACAAGATCAAGAGATTGAGACCATCCTGGCCAAAATGGTGAAACCCCATCTCTACTAAAACAAAAAACCAAAACAAACAAAACAAAACTAGGCATTGTGGCATGCACCTGTAGTCCCAGCTACTTGGGAGGCTGAGGCAGTAGAATGGCTTGATTTTTTTTTTTTCTTGCGGGTTTCAGTGAGCTGAGATCACACCACTGTCCTCCCGGCCACAAACAGAGCAAGCCTCCATCTCAAAAAAAAAAAAAATATGGATCTTTATTTATTACATTTCATCTAATTCTGGACCTTCCATGTTCTCAAGTGGGGTATCTCCCAAAGCAAACACCATCCCCTAGAGATAAAACAGTTCAGCCTGTTTACTGAAGGCGAGAATGACACTATCTTAAGAACTTTCCTTTGTGTCTCCCCAACCCAGCAGAAAGCACATGGGGGTGAGTGGGTACATTATAAAGCAGAAACTAAAAAACATGTTTGTGGAGCAGTGACTGTAAACCCTGTTAAAAGAAAAACTTAAGACAAAATTAATTTAACAGAGTGTATTTGAGCAAAACTAATTCATGAATTGGGCAGCACTCAAAACTGGAAGGGGTTCAGGCAGCTCCACTCCAGCAATGTGAGCACTGAGCTTTTATAGGCTGAACCTGCCAGCAAAGTTCAGAAATTACTTGATTGCTACAGCTAGGCATTTGCCTTCTTTGGATATGGTTTGACGGGGGTTCCTGGTTATACAACCAATCGACTGGTTGGTTGTGACTGGCTGAGGCTGATGCTGTTGTGGGTTTTTGTTGTTGTTTTTGTATTTTCTTTAAAGTAAGTTAAAAGAAATGCCTCTAAGTTAAGTTTTGGTTCCCTTACGTAGGAGTTCCTGGTGCAGAGACAGTCTTAGACTAATGGCCTTCTTATTTGCTTTAATATCCCCAGTGAAACACAAAAAAAGGCAAACAGGGATTTACTACATTGTAGAATAACAAAAGTTTTTAAGCTGAAAGGGTCTTTAGAGAACATTATAGACCAACTTCCTCATCTAAAATATGAGAAGATCAAATTCCTCTTGAGGAAAGATAAAGTAAACATACTTTTTCTTATTCTTTCTGCTAAGTACAATTGAAACCTGATATAGTTTGGGTGTTTGTACCCTCCAAATCTCATGCTGAAATGTCATCCCCAGGGCTGGTGGTGGCGCCTGGTTGGAGCTGTTTGGATCATGGGAGCCGATCCCTCATATGGCTTGGTGCCATCCCCTGTAATGAATGAGTTCCTACTCTACTAGTTCACTTGCGGGCTGATGGTTTAAAACAGGCTGGCATCTCTCTTGTTCCCTCTCTCGCCATGTAACATCTGCTCCCCCTTCACCTTCCACCGTGAGTAAAAGCTTACTGAGGCTTCACCAGAAGCCAGGAGATGCTGGTGCCCTGCCTGTACACCCTGCAGAATCATAAGCCAAATAAGCCCCTTTTCTTTTTCTTTTTTTTTTTTTTTTCTTTGAGACGGAGTTTCGCTCTTGTTACCCAGGCTGGAGTGCAATGGCGTGATCTCGGCTCACCGCAACCTCCGCCTCCTGGGTTCAGGCAATTCTCTTGCCTCAGCCTCCTGAGTAGCTGGGATTACAGGCACGCGCCACCATGCCCAGCTAATTTTTTGTATTTTTAGTAGAGACGGGGTTTCACCGTGTTGACCAGGATGGTCTCGATCTCTTGACCTCGTGGTCCACCCGCCTCGGCCTCCCAAAGTGCTGGGATTACAGGCGTGAGCCACTGCACCCGGCCACCCCTTTTCTTTATAAATGAGCAAGTCTTGGTTATTTCTTTATAGCAATGCGAAATGGAGTAATGCAAAGCCCCTGGACATTATATAGAAGAAAAACGTAAGAAGACTCTGAAAGATGGAGAGAAGAAAGTGGACCAGTGCTTAAGATCCAAGGAGCAAAGCAGTGATGAGTTTCTCAGTTTTCTTTTTACCTCATATATTCCAAACCCAGACCTAAAGAAGCCAGCAACTCTGAAACTTCAACAGTCACAGCCAAAAAAGACCCAAACGAATGCCTCCTGTTGGCCTGGCATAGTGGCTCATGCCTGTAATCCCAGCACTTTGGGAGGCCAAGGTCGGTGGATCTCCTGAGGTTACGAGTTTGAGATCAGCCTGACCAACATGGTGAAACCCCGTCTGTACTAAAAATACAAAAACTTAACCAGATGTGATGGCACACACCTGTGATCCCAACTTGGAAGGCTGAGGCAGGATAATCACTTTAACTTGGGAAGCAGAGGTGGAAGTGAGCCAAGATTGCACTGCTGCACTTCAGCATGGGCAATAAAGCCAGACCTTGTCTCAAAAAAAAAACAAAACAAAAAACTAAACACGAGCCTGGGCAATATAGAGAGACCCTGTCACTACAAATTTATTTTTAAATTAGCCAGGTATAGCAGTGTGCACCTATAGTCCTAGCTACTGGGGAGGCTGAAATGGGAGGATCGCTTGAGCCCAGGAGGTTGAGGCTGCAATGAGCCGTGATCCCACCACTGCACTTCAACCTGGGCATCAGAGCTAGACCCTGTCTCAAAAAACAAAAACAAAAAAACACCCAAAAACTAAACACACAACTTATGCAAATCTTATGATCCAGCCATTACTCCTGGACATTTATCCCAGAGAAATGAAACCTTAATGTTCATGCAAAAACGTGTACATGAATGTTTGTAGCAGTTTTAAACACCTCACAAAGGAAGTTTGGAAGTTTGATAGGATACCAATAGTCATTGAGTATTTATTCAACATTAACTTTTAACAGAAGGTAGACTTGGTTACCTTTATTATTTCAAACCTATACTACAATTAAATGATAAAAATTCTTTCCTTTTTTTGTTTTGTTTTGTTTGTTTTTGAGGCAGGGTCTCTGCTGCCCAGGCTAGAGTGCAGTGGTGCCATCTCAGCTCACTGTAGCCTCAACATCCCAGGATTGGGTAATCCTGTCACCTCAGCCTCCCAAATAGCTGGGACTACAGGCGGATGCTGCCACACCCTGCTAATTTTGTAATTTTTGTAGAGACAGGGTTTCACCATGTTGGCCAGGCTGATCTTGAGCTCCTGATCTCAGGTGATCCACCCGCCTCTGCCTACCATAGTGCTGGGATTATAGGCACCAGCCACCGTGCCCAGATTAAAGAATCATTTTCTAGGCTGAGAAAACACAGAGCCCCTGACATTTAAAAGCCTCCTGTGAGAGGCCAGGATAGATAAGCCTGGACCCCGGAGACCACGCCCATAAGACCAGGGTGCTTATGGGAAGGACCATACCGTTCAGAATGAACTGAGAGGAGGTGACCTGAACATTAGCCATGATGCCCAGAGTCACAGGTGAGCTGCACAATTTGTCAAAGGGAATGTAAGGTGAAACTCTAAGTGAATAGATTGATCCTGTAATCAGGGGGGTTCGAGGAAGACCTTTGTTCTGAAAGTGAAAAGGTATGGTGAGAATGGATGGAGACAGGCAGGCGGAGTGATGAGACTGGGTGCTTCAAGGTCACTGGGCCACTGGTGGAAGACACATCTCTTTTGCAGAGCTCAATGGGGCTTTCCAGTCATTCGCCATTTCCAATCCAGATTCTTTCTTTTATGTGTTGAGAGTTTGTTCAAGTTTCTTATTAAGCATGTGTATGGTTACAAGTCCCCACCCACCGCCCTTTTAAATATTAGTCATTTCTGCCTGAGGGAAGGAACATGGCCCATGTGTACAGTTCCTAGTTGCTTAGTCCTGTCCTCAGATGTTTCCAATGCAATGCTCGACTTCTTGGGGACAGAGGCATCAAACCCTTTAAGATATATTGCTCTTCTTTTATTCTCTGCAGCATTTGATGACCTATTTCACTGAAGTTCTTTTGATCTTTCTACTCCTAAGAAGAGATAGATATAGATAGATGATAGATAGATAGATAGATAGATAGATAGATAGCTTTTTTTCTTTTTAATTTTCTTTTTTGAGACAGGGTCTCTCTTTGTCACTCAGGCTGCAGTGCAGTGGTGTGAACACTGCTCACTGCAGCCTCCACCTCCCATGCTCCAGCAATCCTGCAGCCTCAGCCTCCCAAAGAGTGGAGACCGTAGGCATGCACCACCACACCTGGCTAATTTTTGTACGTTTTGTAGAGATGAAGTCTCGCCATGTTGTCCAGGCTGGTCTTGAACTCCTGGGCTCAAGTGATCTGCCCACTTTGGCCTCCCAAAGTGTTGGGATTACAAGTCTGAGCTACTGCATCTGGCCAGATAGTTATTTTAAACTCAGTATTTGTCTGCCTTTCTTCTTCAGTAGAATCTAAATGTACCCAGTGGCTGCTAATTACACTCCTGTGTAGGATGGAATTATCCTTCATGTCTGCCTATTCGTCTCGTTAAATCATATTATCATTCTGAAAACTTACCTTCTAAGGCAGACAACCAAAGCATAGGGTACTTATCTCTTCTTAGTCTTTTTCCAATCCAAACATTTAGACTTCTTTCTGTCCACCCCTGGACAGTAACACCCCCATCAATTTCCTCTTAATGGACTAGAATGCATTGTAACTATCCCCATCAACGATCACATCTGTTAAGGATTGCAGAGCGCCATTGTTGTAATGGAGAGCATTTCATTTGAGCCACCAAAAGTTTACTAACGTGTGATCAATACAGGCGATTGCAAACTCCAAGTTCTGAACAAATTAGATTCCAATGTAAGGGTCAAAGTGCCCTCTAGTGGTAAACACAGCACACTACACCACAACATCCTTGTTCCGGAGGAGAGAACCAAATTCCAAAGATAATGACTGGCCCACTGGAAGCCTGACTGTTTGAACCCTGTTTTCTGTTTCTTCCAGAAACCCTGAGGTTCAGACAGGATATGACACATGAAGGTTTAAGTTAATTAAAATAGGTTGCTGACATCTAAGACCAGGAAGAAATACTGAGTATGGAGAGGTTATATCCACTTCCATTTTGTGCTGTGGATAACAATCCTTCACATTTCTTGTTCGTCTGCCCCCAAATTGAGTTTTGGTAGCAATTTTTTAGCCACAAGTGACACACCTTGATTGGTTAATGATATATTGCTTTATTACACGGTAACCTAGAGCAAGCATCTCTGCTAAGCCACTTCTTCAATTTGTTGACAAGTAACCAACTATCTGGAATGACCAAGAAATGTTCCCCTCCAAATTCTTTGAGAGATGTGGGGCATAAATTTGACTATTCAAGTTCATTTGACATATGTATCAAGACTGTTCAATTTATATAAGTATTCTAAAAGCCGGTATAAATTATAGTTGATTGGGAACTTGTAATGTAATAATTGAGTCTTGACATAAGAGACAATGTAATGGTCAGGAAATAATACTGACCTGAAAGCAAGGAGATTTGGACTCTGTGATACGGCCTCTGCCACCAACTAGGTGACTTTGGGCAAGTCCTTTAATCTCTCTGGCCTCAGTTTCCCCATTAACAAATGAAAGAACAGGACTAATAATTTCTAAGCTTTTTTAGCTCTATAATGATCTAATTTATAAAAACTCTTAGGAGTGTTATATTTTGAAATATTTTGGGGGGATTTTGTGTGTATTTCCTTAGTTAACCCCAGGGCACCCTCCCTTAGCCCACTCCTAATTAAAAACCAAGATTCAGGACGGTCACAGTGTCTCAATCCCAGCACTTTGGGAGGCCGAGCCTGGTGGATTGCTTGAGCCAGGAGTTCAAGATTAGCCTGGCCAATATGTCAAAACCCCATCTCTACTAAAAATACAAAAAAATTAACCACACATAGTGGCACACCCCTGTTGGGAGGCTGAGACATAAGAGTCGTTTGAACCCAAGAGACGCAGGTTGAAGTGAGCTGAGATTGTGCCATTAGATGCACTCCAGCCTGGGCGACAGAACAAGACTTTGTCTAAAAAAAAAAAAAAAATTATATATATATATATGTATGTATATTCAAAGTACTAGTCTAACTAAGGGTGAGAAAGATGAGAATCAGCCCATGGAATATGCTTTTGCTGTCCATGAATCCAGGAAATACAGGGGCTGGGGAAAGGAGATAGAGGAGATGAGAGGTGAGTTACTCAAATGAGAAAAAGGGCTGGGACAGGTGGAGGTAGGAGGTCTCAGAGACAAGTGGGAAGGAAGCGCCTCAAAAGGACAAGCTTCCACATGTGTCCACACGCCAGCTCACCACCACAGCCCAGCCTAAGGCACGAGTGTCTCTCCTGAATAGAGGGGAGGATGTGCACGCCTCCTGGGGGGTGGGGACATGAAGAAGCATTTATTTGACCCCCTCCCCCTGATTACAGAAGCACTAAAGAGAAGAAGTTGGGGGCATCTGCACGAGAGGGAGGGCAGGGCACTGCCACTGCTACTCACAGATGCCAGAACTTTCGTGTGCAGGTATACTCAGTAATGCAACTATTAGGAACAGAGAGACGTGCACATCCGTTTTTATCAATCCATCAGGCGTTAGCACAATCTGCTATTTCCTTAACATAGGAAGTAGCTTTTGGTTGTTTAATCATTTCCTCTCTTGATTAAATTAATTATGCCTAAGAATCGGAGGCTTCAGTGATCTCTGAGAATTCTTCCAAATGTGAAATAGAGTTATTCTAAGACATTTCAAAGCTCAGGTTATTGTATGTTGGGGCTAACATTAGGCTTCACTGTACCAGAATTCTATTATGTGAAACATTACTTTAAATGAGTAACTCACCACCTGAAACATGGAGTTCCTTCTTTGATATGCAACACTGTGTGCAGTCAGGGTTTTGCATTAAATCTTTCAGGCCACCCGTGGTGGCTCACATCTGTAATCCCAGCAGTTTGGGAGGTGCAGAAGTGGGAAGATATCTTGATTCCAAGAGTTCAAGACCAGCCTGGGCTACATGGCAAAACCTTGTCTCTACAAAAAATACAAAATATTAGGCACGGTGGCATGTGCCTGTAGTCCCAGCTACTAGGGAGGCTGAGGCAGGAGGATCGTTTAAGCCTGGAAGTTTGAAGTTGCAATGAGCTGTAATTGCGCCACTGCACTCTAGCCTGGGCAAGGCAGTGAGATCCTTTCCCTCCAACCCCTGAAAAATTAAAAAATTAACTGGAGCCAGTCACCACCGTGGCTCATGCCTGTGATCCCAGCACTTTGGGAGGATGCGGTGGGTGAATCACCTGCGGTCAGGAGTTTGAGACCAGCCTGACCAATATGGCGAAACCCCATCTTTAAAAAAAATTTAAAAATTAATTAGTTAATTAATTAACTGGACATGGTGGCATACACCTGTAGTTCCAGGTACTCAAGAGGCTAACTTGAAAGGATCCCTTGAGCCCAGGAGTTCGAGGCTATAGTGAGCTGTGATTGGACCACTGCACTCCAGCCTGAGCAACAGAGCAAGACCCTGTCTCAAAAAACAAAAAGTCTGTATATGAAGCTATCCACCAGAGGCAGGACAGATGCCAGAATGTGTTTTAGCATTAACGTCAATGTATTAAACAAATACATTCAATCAAATATAGCACTAGATGCTACCAAAAAAGTAAAGGCAGTCTTATAGAGGAGGCAATGTGCAACCAAAAAAAATGAGGTTGCTTCATCACTAAAGGGAGAGCTAGTAAATATGCTTACTTCTTAAAACACAAGAAATTCATTTGATGACATTGTGCTTGTCTTTAAGGGAGGGTTGAAAGAAGGCAGAGAAATCAGTAAAACCCTCTGGCTGGATAACAAGAGCTGTTTCCAGGGCAACAAGGGAGGGAGCAATGCCCTGGATTTAAAGGACACAGCATTTCAGGAATGTAACAGGAGAGGCGAGAGAGCGCAGAGGTAGAGGCAAGACCCTTGGTCAAACCGAGAAATGGGAAAAGTGGGGTTTAAGTCTTGGAGTTTCTCTATTTCATGCTGTGAATTGCCTTATCCACCTGTGGGTCCCCCAATCCCGGTCCCAGCTCACAGACCCTTCATGCTTGCATTCTCTCTTCTCTGTCCAATAGAATTTCAGCTCAGGAAAAGATCAGAGACACACTAAATAAAAATCCTTACTTTTCACAGAGGCTTTGGCATTTTAACATCAGAAAAAGGTTTTGGCCAGACGTGGTGACTCACGGCTGTAATCCCAGCATTTTGGGAGGCCGAGGTGGGAGGATCACCTGAGGTCAGGAGTTCAAGACCAGCCTGGCCAACATGGCTAAACCCTGTCTCTATTAAAAATACAAAAAATTAGGCCGGGCGCGGTGGCTCACGCCTGTAATCCCAGCACTTTGGGGGGCCGAGGCGGGTGGATCACGAGGTCAAGAGATCGAGACCATCCTGGTCAACATGGTGAAACCCCGTCTCTACTAAAAATACAACAAACATTAGCTGGGCATGGTGGCGCGTGCCTGTA
>NW_022437003.1:8642869-8649734 GCF_009761245.1 Sapajus apella | reverse complement strand
AAAAAAAAAAAAAAAAAAAAAAAAAAAATTAGCCAGGCGCAGTGGTACACGCCTGTAATTCCAGCTAGTTGGGAGGCTGCAGCAGGAGAATCACTTGAACCCTAGAAGTGGAGGTTGCAATGAGCTGAGATCACACCGCCGCACTCCAGCCTGGGCAACAGAGTGAGATTCCGTCTCAAAAAATGAAAGGCTTACACTAGAATTTCCCCAAGGACGGCCAGTGCTGCTTCTCCCAGGGGTCTCGGTAGAAGGAGCCCAAGACAGGGAGAGTGGAATCTGTATGGAGCCCACCTTTTATCTTTAACACATGTGCACATTTTGACAATACTTGTTCATGCACTTGAGTTCATTTTCACATAAAACAATGTTAATGATGATATTATTATATTACAACTTCTATTTATTAAATGCTGTGTGAGGCATAGGCATAAAGACTATGACATTAGTGGTCCCCAACCTTTTTGGCACCAGGGACCAGTTTCATGGAGGACAATTTTTCCATGGACGGGGATGGGGGATGGTGTAAGGATGATTCAAGAGCATTACATCTATTGTGCACTTTATTTCTATTATTATTACATTGGAAGATATAATGAAATAATTATTCACAACTCGCCAGAATGTAGAATCGGTGGGAGCCCTGAGCTCCTTTTCTTGCAATGGGACAGTTCCAACCAGGGCTGATGGGCGACAGTGACAGATCACCAGGCCTTAGAGTCTCCTAAGGAGTGCGCAGCCTAGATGCCTCCCACGCGCCTGTGAGAACCTAATGCCTACTGACTGGCAGAACGCCGAGCTCAGGTGGTAATGCTCCTTCGCCCGCTCACTTCCTGCTATGTGGCCCAGTTCCCAGTGGGCCATGGACAGCCTGGGGGCTGGGGACTTCTGATATCCATTATCTTGTTTAATCTTTTCTGTTTTGGGGGTTTTGTTTTGTTTTTGAGATGAAGTCTTGCTCTGTCACCCAGGCTGGAGTACAGTGGTGCAATCTGGGCTCACTGCAACCTCTGCCTCCCAGGTTCAAGTGATTCTCCTGCCTCAGCCTCCTGAGTAGCTGGAGTTACAGGGGTGTACGTGTGCCACCACACCCAGCTAATTTTTGTATTTTTAGTAGAGATAAGGTTTCACCATGGTGGCCAGCCTGGTCTCGAACTCCTAACCTCAAGTGATCTGCCTGCCTCGGCCTCTCGAAGTGCTGGGATTACAGGTGTGAGTCACTGCACCCAGCCTAGCCCTTTTAAGAAGAGACACCAGAGAGCTAGCATGCTCTCTGTCTATTTCACTCTATCGCTATCTCTCTCTCTCTTTCTCTCACTACTCTGTGAGGACACAGCAAGAAGGCATCTGTCTGCAATCCAGGAAGAGAGGCCTCATGAGAAATCACTTCAGCTGGATCCTTGATCTCAGACTTCCTACTCTCCAGAACTATGAGAGACAAATTTCTGAAATGTGTCCTCTTGTGGGCTCAAGCAGTAAATTTTAATACTGCAGGCTTCACACTGGGGCGTGTGTACCCCTGGGCTATGCAAAAGCATTTCAAGGGATACACAGGCACAGATCGTTCTAAAAGGGAATCCATTTCCATCAATATGTTCAACTTGCATCTGAGAATACCAGTGATGAAAGTCAATTTCTTTTTCATCCTTGCTCTCTCTTTTTTTTTTTTTTTTTTTTTGTTTTTTTTTTCAGACGGAGTTTCGCTCTTGTTACCCAGGCTGGAGTGCAATGGCGCGATCTCAGCTCACCGCAACCTCCGCCTCCTGGGTTCAGGCAATTCTCCTGCCTCAGCCTCCTGAGTAGCTGGGACTACAGGCACGCGCCACCATGCCCAGCTAATGTTTTGTATTTTCAGTAGAGACGGGGTTTCACCATGCTTACCAGGATGGTCTCAATCTCTTGACCTCGTGATCCACCCGCCTCGGCCTTCCAAAGTGCTGGGATTACAGGTGTGAGCCACCACGCCCGGCCCATCCTTGCTCTCTTATCAGTGCACAAATAAGGTTCCCAGCTTCCCAAAAGAGAGATATCCTTCTGGCTGGGTGCGGCGGCTCACGCCTGTAATCTCAGCACCTTGGGAGGCCAAGGCAGGTGGATCAGGAGGTCAGGAGTTTGAGACTATCCTGGCTAACATGGTGAAACCCCATCTCTACTAAAAGTACAAAAAAGTAGCCAAGCATGGTGGCACGCACCCGTAGTTCCAGCTACCCGGAATGCTGAGGCAAGACAATTGCTTGAACCCAGGAGGCGGAGGTTGCGGTGAGCCAAGATCACACCACTGCGCTGCATCCTGGGTGACAGAATGAAACAACAAAGGAAGAGAGAGAAAGAAGGAAGGAAGGAAGGAGGGAGGGAGGGAGGGAGGGAGGGAAGGAAGGAAGGAAGGAAGGAAAGGAAAGGAAGGAAGGAAAGAAGGAAGGAAAGAAGGAAAGAAGGGAGGGAGGGAGGAAGGAAAGGAAAGGAAAGGGGAAAGGAAAGGGGAAAGGAAAGGAAAGGAAGGCATCCCTCATGCCCAACCCATCTTCATGGTGTTGCATTGCCCTGGCATATAGAATCTCCAGATGCTCTTTGAAATATTCATATAGGTATCAGGAAAGGGGATGCTTCTTACCACTGGGTACAAATCATTAGGCAACTTGGACTTCTAAATATTTGCTTTCAAGGAAAAAAAAAATAGGACCTGATGAAGGTGTTGTTAGCTGGTAGATCATTGTAAGTTAGTGCTTGTTATAGACAGATCACCATTAGACTTTTAACACACAATTCAGAAGAGTTCAAAGAATCGAGGAACATTTCTCTGGGGTTTTGTTGTTTGCTTGTTTCTTTAGTCTCACTTTGTTGTCCAGGCTAGAGTGCAGTGGCACGATCATAGCTCACTGCAGCCTTGGACTTTTGGGTTCAAGGGATTGATTCTTCAGCCTCAGCCTCCTGGGTAGCTGGGACTACAGTTGCACACAACCACACCTGGCTAATTTTTTAAATTTTTTCCAGATACGGGTTCTTACTATGTTGCCCAATCTAGTCTCAAACTCTTGGGCTCCAGCAATCTTCCAGCATTTGGTCTTCCAAAATGCTGGGATTACTCATGAGCCACCATGCCTGGCCCTTGAGTGACATTTTTCTAACAAAACTCCTTTTATTCTCATCTACCTGTATGACCAAAGTTTCTGTAACTTCTGTCTAGAAAGACAAACATAATAATGGGAAGAAAATCACTTCTGAACTCTGCCTCATCTTAGCAGTAACTAATACTCACTCAGATGGGGTGCAGTGGCTTATACCTATAATCCCAGCACTTTGGGAGGCTGAAACAGGCAGATCACTTCAGGCCAGAGGGTTCGACACCAGCATGGGCAACCTGGCAAAACACCATCTCTACAAAATTATACAAAAATTAGCCAGGCATGGTGGCAAGCACCTGTAGTCCCAGCTACTCGAGAGGCTGATGTGGGAGGATGGCTTGAGCCTGGGGATCAGTGGAGACTGCAGTGCACTGTGGCTGCACCACTGTACTCTAGCCAGAGCAACAGGGTAAGACCCCACCTCAAAAAGTATATATATTTATTCATGGATACAGGAACGTGGGAAGTAGAATCTTTTTAAAGTTTCCTTTCCTGTTAAAGAATAAGTATGCTAATAACTTTGTGAAGCCCTATCCTATGTAGCTGTTAGACATGCCATGCTTATAGGCACGTAGTACATTGTATGTCCTTGTACTTTAACCAGGATATCTGTGCTGGACGTGCTCACAGGCATGTCCCAGCTCTCCATTGCCTTTACCTGTTTAGAAAAGTTTTAAGTTGTTAGCCAATTGGGTTTTAGTTTAGATTGTGAGGTCTTGCTCCAGCCAACAGAGTTCAGACACAGCAGTAAGGACAACCCCAAATGCCTAAGGGATAAATTTGTGTGTTTTCCTTTGTTCATTGTACTCTTGTGGCATGATGGCAAACGAGGGTACCCTTCCTGCAGTCCAGGGAGTAACAATTGTGTTGCTGAAAGATCCTTTGTCTCAGTGCTAATTTTTTCTTTGCAGCATCGAGCATGTATTTCCAACATCTATTTCCAACAATGAATTAGAAGGGAAGTGGGAAGGAAGCCCCATTTATCTGTGCAGGGCTCCACATGAATTCCAGTTCTTCCCTTTTGACCATCTGGAAGGTTTGCTCTTCCCCAGCCCTCTTTGAAGTTAGATGTGGCCCTGGGACTGGCACGGCCTAATGAGGTGCAAATGGAGGTGACATGTATCATTTCCAGGTGGAGACTTTAGAGCCAGTACACAATTTGCCACATTCCGTTTCTCCTGCCTCAGTGATCATGGGTGCAGACATTGAGAGGATGCCTGCAGAAGCCTCGGTCCCAGAGTAGCCATGATGAGCAAAGCATCTTGCTGGGTGGAACAGTGTTGTGAGCAAGAACTGCACTTGTTCGGCATCAAGCATCCGAGTATAATCCAGCCCACAATGCATCCAGTAAAAGCTGCCTCTTAAAGAAACGTTACTCCTGATGTTGAACAGTTATGTATATGAGTAATTTACTTAAATTGTTTTGATCAGTTGTGTCTAATAAAAGTTGCAACTGTAATTGACACCCCCAAAAAAGTTTTAACAATTGATAGTCACAGGAAATAGTGAAACATTGATTTCAATTTATTATATAGAAAATAATAAAACATTAATAAATTGAAATTAATGTTTCATTATTTCCTGTAACTATAATGATCTAGTTGTTAAAAAATTTGTTTGAGATGAAGTCACACTCTGTCACCCAGGCTGGAGTGCAGTGGCGTGATC
This sequence comes from Sapajus apella, assembly GCF_009761245.1. Lineage (NCBI taxonomy): Eukaryota > Metazoa > Chordata > Mammalia > Primates > Cebidae > Sapajus > Sapajus apella. The sequence goes on along the minus strand of NW_022437003.1, from coordinate 8,644,947 downwards.
TCAGCTCGCTATTGTAGAGCCTAAGATTGGCCTTTTCAGATGTCTTTTCAGGCTTTTACACTTTCTTTCTTTCTTTCTTTTTTTTTTTTTTTTTTTGTTTTTTTTTTTTTTTTTTGAGATGGAGTTTCCCTCTTTTACCCAGGCTAGAGTGAAGTTGCATGATCTCAGCTCACTGCAACCTCCACCTCCCAAGTAGCTGGGATTATCGTCACCCACCTGCACACTCTGCTAGTGTGTGTGTGTGTGTGTGTGTGTGCGTGCGTGTGTGTGTGTGTGCGTAAAAGTGATTTACTTAAAGAGAGAGAAACAGGAGAAGGAGAGAGAAAGAAACAGCTAACTCTCACACTGAGTGAGAGAATTCAGAAAGATGGAATCCAGGAGGGGAAAGCAGCTTCCACACTGAGTGGAAGGAAATAGAGAGAGAGAGAGATGGAGTTTAGGAGGGGAAGACAGGCTTCCACGAGAGTGTGGAAGGGGACTCCAGGGGGGAAAATCCAGGAGATAGAAAGACGTCTTCCACGAAGGGAGTGTTTGTGGAAGGGCACCCAAACATGGAGTCCAATTTTTGTATTTTTAGTAGAGACGGGTTTCATCACGTTGGCCAGGCTGGTCTCGACCCCCTGACCTCAGGAGATCCACCTGCCTTGGCCTCCCAAAGTGCTGGAATTACAGGCGCGAGCCACCGTGCCCTGCCAGGCTTTTGCACTTTTGAAGACCTAATGGCTCCTCTCCCGGGAGCCTCTGACTCTCGACTCAGCTGTCCTGTGGCCCCCACCTACACGCAGGCTCAGTGCACAGGGACTGTTTTCCTCACTTCTATGACTGCATCCCCAGCCAATCAGCAGCACCCATTCGCTGCCTGCCAAACTATTCTTCAAAAATGTGAGACTCTGAATTTTCAGACAGACTGATTTGAGTAATAACTCGTCTCCTGGTCAACCAGCTCTGCGTGATTTAAATCCTTTTTCGATTGCAGTTCCCCTGTCTTGATAAATCTGCTCCATCTGGGCAGCAGGCAAGGAAAACCCCTACCCTTCCTGGACTCCAGTATCCTTTATTCTACTTTTTACTTCTATGCTAACTACTTGGATGTCCAATGTTATATTAGCTACATGGACATACACATACACAATAATCCAACATATCTACAAGAAAGGAGATGTAGATTTCATAAAGATTAGATCTTACTGATGTGAACAATGGGCTGTATTTAGTGCTTAAGGAGTAATAGGTAGGGATAAAAAGAGTGTGAATCAATAGAGGCAAAGATAAAGGCAGCTTATTAAGGAAATGGGCAAAGGGTCAGTGGGCGAAGTAGAAAAAAGGAAGAGTAGCAAGCTCCTGCTTTGCACATTCTGCAGGTGAACCAGCATGAACTGAGCAGTGAGGTCTTCGTTCAGTTACGCAGGAGCCGGAAGCATCACAGGCTCATTAAATGTCTGCAGAACATAGATGCTATGGGAATATTTAGCTGTCTGAGTTAGGGGCTGATTTTCTTGCAGCCTTATTTAACAATCACAGCCCAGCAGGGGCAAGAAGGAGAACACAGAAAAGAAACTAAGCTCTTGGTTTTGAAAGTCTAGAGAAACTAATCATTCAGGTACCCATAGAGTTATGCAAAGAGCCAGGAAACCAGATTTGATTTGAGTTTGTACCCTCTGGTACTGGGGGAAAAATCTGCCACTTGGGGAGCACAGAGTACTTCAGTATTTGGTTTCTACTGTGCCCTGATTTTCAAAGAGACACCCTCTTTAAAAAAATTATAATAAATCAGGCTGAGCATGGTGGCTCATGCCTGTAATCCCAGCACTTTGGGAGGCCGAGACAGGCGGATCACCTGAGGTCAGGAGTTCGAGACCAGCTTGGCCAACATGGCAAAACCTCCTCTCTACTAAAAATACAAAAATTAGCCAGGTGTGGTGGCACATGCCTGTAATCCCAGCTACTCAGGAGGCTGAGGCAGGAGAATTGCTTGAACCTGGGAGGCAGAGGTTGCAGTAAGCCGAGATCACACCATTGCATTCCAGCCTGGGAGACAGAGTGAGATTCTTTTTCCAAAAAAAAAAAAAAAAAAAAAA
>NW_022437003.1:8633822-8642769 GCF_009761245.1 Sapajus apella | reverse complement strand
AAAAAAAAAAAAAAAAAAAAAAAAAAGGAAAAGAAACTAGAGTGGGGACCAGCCTGGCCAACATAGTGAAACCCCATCTCTATTAAAAATACAAAAAATTAGCCGAATGTGGTGGTGGGTACCTGCAACCTCCCAGCTACTTGGGAGGCTAAGGCAGGAGAATCGCTTGAACCCAGGAGGTGGAGGTTGCAGTGAGCTGAGGTCATGCCACTGCACTCCAGCCTGGGCAACAGTGTGAGACTCCTTCTCAAAAAAAAAAAAAAAAAAATGCAAGAAAAAAACAAAACTAGAGTAGGAACCAAAGGGCAGACAGTGGCAAATATTCAGGGATCTTCTTTTTGTAACAAAGCTTCAAAAAGACTAAGGAATGCTTTAGAATGGGGAGAGACAGGAGACACCATGGGACATAGCACTGAAGAAGAGCTATGGAATAAACCGGTCTCCTTACAACTTGGCAAAAGTTATCACCGAAAGTCTTGATGGCACGTTTTATTTGAAAAGATCCTAAAATAGCTTCCTTTACCAAACACATGCCACATAGTCAGAACTTTTGTCATTCTGTTTGTTCTCTGCAAGACTCACTTCTGCTTAAAATAGCTCTCTGGTTCTCGTGGATTCTATGACGAATCCAAGAGACTCATTCTAGAAATCAAAACAAATTGCTTTTGGTTTGAAGTTTCTTAGAAGTATAGGAGAACGGTGCCACAGTAATGAAATGAATAAAAAATATGGAATGAGGCCAGACACGGCGGCTCATGCCTGTAATCCCAGATCTCCTTGGGAGACCAAAGCAGAGGAGGATTGCTGGAGCCCAGGAGTTCAAGACCAACCTGGGCAACATATCAAGATCTCATCTCTACAAATAATAATAATAACAATAATAGTAAAATAGCTGGGCATGGTGGTGCACACCTGTGGTCTCAGCTATTTGGGAGGCCGAGGTGGGAGGATCACTTGAGCCTGGACAGTGGAGGTTGCAGTGAGCCATGATCACGCCACTGCACTTCAGCCTGGGTGACAGAGCGAAACTCTAACTTAATGAGGACAGAAGCCTACAAGGGGAAGAAAGTGGGGAAAAGTGAGAAAAGGCATTGTATCTCCACAAAGCCTTAGCATTATGGAGACTGGGGAGCTGGTGGTGATGCCTACTGCCACGCCCCAGAACAGCAGTGTAGAGAGAGCTCAAGGTCCTCAAAAGAACAGACTAGTGTTTCCTGACTTTCTTTTGCAGATAGGAATCTTAGCTAAGCAAGGAATAGTCACTGGGGGAGAGAGAAAATTCAAGCAGCCAAAACAATACCTGCTGGGTTACTGGCTTGAAGAGCTGGGTTTCAGAATTTGCTGGTGGGTTCCAGGCAAACAATCTGTAATGAATCAAAACCTGTGTAATCAAGTGGTACTCCAGTGCAGTCAGTCCTCATCACACGCGGCTTCTCTATGCTGCTGTTGCTGCGATCTATGTGTAACTGCCAAGTCAATACTCACTGTACTTCCTCTGTCCTTTGCACAAACGTGCAGAGCAGTGAAAAATTAGAGTCCCCTGAGGTGCACACCCCTGGTGGAACAAGATGACGTTCTGGGTTCTTGCTGTAGCTCTTGTTGTGTAAGCAAGGGTCTTTTGTGCTGTCCGTTTTGTGCCAAGTTGTTTGTACTTTTTGGGCTTTTTGCTCTTTCTTTTTTAGATGGAGTCTGACTCTTGTCACCCAGGCTGGAGCACAGTGGCATGATCTCAGCTCACTGCAACCTCTGCCTCCCAGGCTCAAGCAGTTCTCCTGCACCATCCTCCCGAGTAGCTGGGATTATAGGTGCCTGCCACCACATCCAGCTAATTTTTGTCTTTTAGTAGAGAAAGCCCATTCCTATTAAAAATACAAAAATTAGCCGGGCGTCGTGGCGCCCGCCCATACTCCCAGCTACTCGGGAGGCTGAGGCAGGAGAATGGCTTGAACCTGGGAGGTGGAGGCTGCAGTGAGCTGAGCATAGTGCCCAAGTTCTGCTCGGTGTTCCTGAGCACAAGAAAGCTGCCATGTGCCTTATGGAGAACAGATGCATGTTCAATAAGCTAGGCTCCAGCATGCGTTGCAGTGGTGTCGGCCATGAGTTCAATGTTGAGAATCTACAATCTGTATCAAGTAAACTGTCTTTAAACACAAACACACAGAAAACAAGGCTAAGTACTGATCAGATGTTGAAAACGCTGTGACCAGAGGCTTGCAAGAACCTAACCTCTTTTTCCCTTGGGGGCAGTACTTCCGTGTTCACCAATCCAGTGCTCCCAGCAACTTCACAGAACAGAACTACCTCGAATCATGAGAATCAGCTCTAATTGGAAAGAACTGCTGTGAGTGGCAGACCAGATGCAACCCCTGAATTTTATGCCAAGATGTCCTAATTTGGACTTCTTGATGGACAGTATCCACACCATTCTTGTGCAGGAGTCGTGACAGATGTGACCCAGGGCAGAGTAGCCCTTGGTTCCCTAACACACATGTCCTCAATCTGATATGGTACAAAGGAGAAAACTGTGGAGTCAACAAAAGGGCTTCACAGACAACATGCTGTTTGAGCCAACACTTAGCTCAAGAATAGAGGTGGCTCCAGAATCAATCCAGCTGTAAATAGCATCATAGTTGGCCCTCAGGGCGCAGTGGCTCACACCTGTAATCTCAACACTTTGGGAGTTCGAGGTGGGCGGATCACAAGGTCAGGAGAGCGAGATCATCCTGGCCAACATGTCTCTACTAAAAATACAAAAAAAATTAGCCAGGTGCGGTGGCATAAGCCTGTAATCCCAGCTACTTGGTAGCCTGAGGCAGGAGAATCACTTGAACCAAAAGGTAGAGATTGTAGTGAGCTGAGATCTTGTCACTGCACTCCAGCCTGGGAGACAGAGCAAGACTCCATCAAAAAAAAAAAAAGAAAGCATAGTTTACAAGGAAAGAAAAAACAACTACTGGAATAGTAATTTAATGAATATTCAGGTATACCATACTGTGTCTAGATAGAGAAAACATGTCACATCCACGAGTGAGATTAGTGACAGATCCAAACTGAAAACCAGTGAAATGAACCTGCCTCCTAGTTCTTCAGATTGCCTACTTTAACATTCTGGGTAAAAGCACAGGCACCAGCCCACAGTGAGCGCTCCGTACATCCTGATAACCTGAAAGTGCTACTGTCCCTCGATTTTTCCTTTACCTCAGTCTCATTTTAATAAGACACCTCTGCAGCCAAGAGGCAGTATGGCACAGTGGTTAAGAGTTAGATTACAGATTAGAAAGATCTTTGCTGTTCAGCTTATTTTTTCTTTTTTCTTTTTCCTTTTTTTTTAGACAGAGTTTCACTCTTGTTGCCCAGGCTGGAGTGCAGTGGTGAGATCATGGCTCACGAAATCCTCCCATCTCAGCTTCCCAAGTGGCTAGGACTACAGGCATGTACCACCATGCCTGGCTAATTATTTTATTTTTTGTAGAGATGAAGTCTCGCTATGTTGCCCCCAGCTGGTCTCAAACTGCTAGATTCCAGGGATCCGCTTGACTCAGCCTCCCAAAGTCTTGGGATTACAGGCATGAACCATGGCTGAGTTTCTTTTTCACAGATGATCTAGTCCCTTGATTTTCACATTGTTGCGCTCTTCATTGGAAATTTCACTGTTTAAAATGGCCCCAAACTCAGTGCTGAAGTGCTATAGCTTTCTTTCTCTCTTTGTGTCTTTTCTTTTTTTTTTTTTTGAGACAGAGTTTCACTCTTTTTTTTTTTTTAATTAAATTAAGATGGGGTTTCACCGTGATGGCCAGGCTGGTCTTGAACTCCTGACCTCAGGTGATCCACCCACCTTGGCCTCCCAAAATGCTAGGATTACAGGCATGAGCCACCGCGCCCGGCCAGAGTTTCACTCTTGTTGGCCAGACTGGAGTAGGATTCTTTTGCTTCAGCCTCTAGAGTAGCTGGGATTACCGGCACCCACCACCATGCTTTGGGAGGCTGAGGCAGGAAGATTGCTTCAGCCCAGGAGTCTGAGGCTGCAGTGATCAGCACTGCACTCCAGCCTGGGTGGTAGAGCAAGACGCTGTCTCAAACAAAAACACAAACAAGGCCGGGCACGGTAGCACACAACTGTAATCCCAGCACTTTGGGAGGCCAAGGTGGGTGGATCACCTGAGGTCTGGAGTTCAAGACCAGTCTGGTCAACATGGTGGAACTCCATCTCTATTAAAAATACAAAAATTAGCTGGGCGTGGTGGTGCACACACCTGTAGTCCCAGGTACTCGGGAGGTTGAGGGAGGAGCATCACCTGAGTTTGGGAGGCAAAGGTTGCAGTGAAGCAAGATCACTTGACTGCACTCCAGCCAGGGTGACAGAGCGAGACTCTGTCTCAAAACAAAACAAAACAAAAATAACAACAAATGCCCGGGCATGGTGGCTCACTCCTGTAATCCCAGCACTTTGGGAGGCTGGGGCGGGCAGATCACAAGTTCAGGAGATCAAGACCATCCTGGACAACATGGTGAAACCCCATCTCTACTAAAAATACAAAAATTAGCCAGGCATGGTCGGGCATGCCTGTAACCCCAGATCGGGCCACTGCACTCCAGCCTGGCAACAGAGTAAGACTCCGTCAAAAAAGAAACAAAGAAAGAAAAACAAACAAAAAAAGTGGTCTTCACAGGTAGGGCTTGTGAGAAAATCAAGAAGCAATTATTATTTTTTCTAAGGCTAGTCAAGTGAAGCAGCAGTAGCAGAGAAGGAACAAAGAAATCTGTAACTGGCTGTGATCAGTTAGCTGTAAAACTCACTGCAAGAAAAAGTCATGTTACGTCTTCTGTCAGTTACAACTCAATGTCTGAGCTAGAAACACAATCAAGTTAAGAATTGGAGGCTCCATCTCAGTGGGAAATGTGAAAAACAGAATTTTTAATAAACTACCCAATACCAGATTAACCAGATTAAAGGAAGACGCTATGGGAACTTCAATGTGGAGATTATTTTCTTCCCTTCTGCCTTATTTCTGACACAGAAGATTTTAATTAAAAGAAAGGTTATCACTGGGAGGGTAATGAGATGATTTTGCCAGACTAATTTTGACTCACCATAATAACAACCACCTTAATAATAATACCATCACAGGCTTTAATCTCTAATGTTATTTTAAAAACAGAATCATATCCTGAAGGCAAACCCGATCATTTTGGTGTTGGATTTAGTAGCCTAAATTCCATTATGATGATACTGACTTGTCTATTTAAATAAGTTAAACAAACATATACACAGACACACACAAATTTCCCTGCCCCAAGAAACAAGCAAATTGAATCCAGATCTACTTTCTCTGCACGAATTGAGATGGAAAATTGAGGCATTATCCTCAGCATGTACTGTCCATCAGGGCTGACAAATTTAAACAATTATGTATGTGCCAGGAGGGTGGAGTCAGGTTTATGCCTTAGGGAACCGCTACCCACCCTGTCTAAGGAGACATTGACTCCCTCTAGCAGATGGTAGACCTCTGAGGGGGTGAAGCCCAAGCAAGACCTCCCAGTTTTTAAAAATAAGTTGGCTGTTCGGATTTTCAGTGTGGAAATTCTCCATTTGTAAATGCCTTCAACTAGCTCAAAAATGTTAAAAGCACTCTGCTGGCCAAACCAAGCATCTCTTCTATGAATCGTCAGCCTGTAGTCCCCGCTGTGGATTGTATTAACATTATTGACAATCAGGAGTGTTTAGATGCAATATGATTCAAGCACCTGTGTGTGCCTGTGTATGACTGCCTCAGGGGAAAGGTTGTAGTCTGAATAAGGATGAATAGAGGGAGCAGGTCAATTAGAAACAACAGATACTGCTCTTCTACCCTAAACCCTTCAGAATTGATATTCAACCTTGCTCTATTTCTGCTTGGCCAAAACTCCCTGAGAAGCCCAGCATGTACATTTTCTTTGGAACGCAGTGTTGGATGTAAGCTGATACCTGGCCCCTGTGGAGTGTGCATCAGTAACCACCTGATTTCACCGGTGGTTTTCCCCTGGAGTGACCTCTCACTTGTGACATCAATCTCCAAAGCTCCTTGCAAGAACCACACCCTCCCAGAATCTTAGCTTAAGGAGCTCCGCGTGGAGATTGTCACAGGCTATGTTCCTTCTTGAGGCAGAATTCTCTTTCCATGGGCAATCATACAATTCTTTTATCAGTACTTGACTAGTTAAGTTACAGAGCTAGAAGGTAAGTGAGGCATCAAGGGGGAAAGTCTTAAGGAGACTAGAATATTATTTGGTCATAAAAAGGAATGAAGTCGCCAGGCACAGTGGCTCATGCCTGTAATCCCAGCACTTTAGGAGGACAACAGGTGGATCACCTGAGGTCAGGAGTTTGAGACCAGCCTGGCCAACATGGTGAAACCCCATCTCTACTAAAAATATAAAAAATGAGCCAGGCATGCTGGCAGGTGCCTGTAATCCTAGCTACTCTGGAGGCTGAGCCAAGGTCTCTCCACAGCACTCCAGCCTGGGCGACAGAGCTGGACTCTGTCTCAATTTAAAAAAAAAAAAAAAAAAATGGCCAGGCGCAGTGGCTCACGCCTGTAATCCCAGCACTTTGGGAGGCGGCAGGTGGATCGCCTGAGGTCAGAAGTTCAAGACCAGCCTGGCAACATAGTGAAACCCATCTCTACAGAAATACAAAACAAATTAGCTGAGCCTGGTGGTGAGTGCCTATAATCCCAGCTACTCTTGGAGGCTGAGGCAGGAGAATCACTTGAACCTGGGAGGCAGAGGTTACAGTGAGCCAAGATTACACCATTGCCCTCCAGCCTGGGCAACAAGAGCAAAACTCTGTCTCAAAAAAAAAAAAAAAAAAAAAAAAAGAACTTCTGGTAGTAGGGAAACCACGTTACAGGGCTGTGCCAATAGAGTATGGGGGGCAGTTCAGCAGCCCCTGCTTACAGAGCTCATCTACCCTGCTACATTAACTGTACGACTAGCACAATTCCTGAGTCTTGGTTTCCTCAACTGTGTGTTTTTGGGTTAACTTTAGTTTAGGGGTACATGTGAAGGTTTGTTACGTAAGTAAAGTTGTGTCGTGGCAGGGTGGGTCTGCTGTACAGTTTACTTCATCACCCATGTATTAAGCCTAGTACCCAGTAGTTATCTGTTCTGCTCCTCTCCCTCCTTCCACCCTCCACCCTCAAGTAGACCCCAGCGTCCATTGCTTCCTTCTCTGTGTTCCTAAGTTCTCATCATTTAGTTCCCACTTATCAGTGAGATCATTCGATGTTTGATTTTCTGTTCCTGAGTTAGTTTGCTAAGGACAATAGCCCCCAGCGCTATCCACATTCCCACAAAAGACATGATCTCATTCTTTGTTTTGTGGCTGCATATTTTATTTTTAAAATTTTTATTTAATTTTTTTTTCAGAGACAGTGTTTTACTCTGTTGCCCAGGCTGGGTGCAGTGGCATGATCATAGTTCACTGCAACCTCAAACTCCTGAACTCAAGTGATCCTCCTTCCTCAGCCTCCTGAGTACTTGGGACTAGAGGTGTGTACCGCCATGCCCAGCTAAGTTTTTAAAAATTTTTATAGATCATGCCACTTCAGTGCAGTCTGAGTGACAGAGTGAGGCTCCATCTCCAAAAAAATACAATAAATAAAAATAAAAATTTTTATAGAGATGAGGTCTCACTTTGTTGTCCAGACTGGTCTCAAACTCCTGGCCTCAAGTGATCTTCCCACCGCAGCCTCCCAAAGTGCTGGGATTACTGGTGTGAACCACTGCATCCAGCCTCCTCAACTGTAAGGAAGAGATAATCATAGTGACTGTGACATTTCACAGGGTTGTTGTAAAGTTGAGCTCAGAAAATACAGGAAACACTTAGCACAGTGCCTGATACACAGATACGTTAGTGTCAATTAGGAGCTTTTGCCGTCCCTGGAAAAAGTTTTTGTTCTCAGAAATAGCCATCCAGGCATTCTGAGTTTTGTTGTTGTTGTTGTTTTTTGGTTTTGTTGTTTGTTTGTTTTTAGTTACTATTCAGGCCTGTAATCCTAGCACTTCCAGAGGGTGAAGCAGGAGGATCACTTGAGATCAGGAGTTTGAGCCCAGCCTGGGCAACAGAGTTATATCCCATTTCTAAAAAAAAAAAATTAGACTGGTGTGATGGTATGCACCTGTAGTCCTAGCTACACAGGAGGCTGGGGAAGGAGGATGACTTCAGCCCAAGAGTTCAAGGGTGTAGTGTTCTCTGATTATGGTACTGTACTCCAGCCTGGGCAACAGAGTGAGATCCTGTCCCACTTACACTTGGTCCCACTTACAAACTTAAATACTTTCACATATGTTAAGCTGCATTTATAATCAAATAGATTTCCTTTTGAAAACCCTTTTTTTTTTTTGGAGACAGGGTCTTGTTCTGTCACCCAGGCTGGAGTGCAGTGATACAGTCTTGGCTCACTGCAGCCTCAACCTCCTGGGCTCAAGTGATCCTCCAGCCTCAGCCTCTTGAGTAGCTGGGACTACAGACGCATAACATTATGCCTGGTTAATTTTTATATTTTCTTGTAGAGACAAAGTTTTGCCTTGTTGCCCAGGCTGGTCTCAGACTCCTGAGCTCAAGTGATCCACCTGCCTTGGCCTCCCAAAGTGCTGGGATTACAGGGGTGAGCCACTGTGACCGGCCTAAAACTTCCAATAGTCTCACTCCTTGCTGCTCAATCTGTGGTTCCCAGAACATCTATTTTGTCTAGGCATTTGTCAGAAATGCAAAACCCTGGGCCCCAGCCTAGACGTATTGAAGCAGAATCTGCATGTTCACAAAATCCCCAGGAACTATTATGCAAAGTAAAGCAGTAAACTAGCCAACAAGCAGAGCTTCCCAAAGTAATTTATCAACTTTTATAAATACTCCTAAACGTTCCAACAATCTATATAAACTTAATATGTTTCACCTTACCTTCAA